>NW_024070186.1:146229439-146564334 GCF_014754425.2 Oryx dammah
CCAAATAGGAAAAGGAGTACATCAAGGCTGTACTTTGTCACCCTGCTTATTTAACTTCTATGCAGAGTATATCATGAGAAACGCTGGGCTGGAAGAAGCAAAAGCTGGAATCAAGATTGGTAGGAGAAATATCAACAACCTCAGATATGCAGATGACACCACCCTTATGGCAGAAAGTGAAGAGGAACTAAAAAGCCTCTTGATGAAAGTGAAAGAGGAGAGTGAAAAAGTTGGCTTAAAGCTCAACATTCAGAAAACGAAGATCATGGCATCTGGTCCCATCACTTCATGGCAAATAGATGGGGAAAGAGTGGAAACAGGGTCAGACTTTATTTTTGGGGGCTCCAAAATCACTGCAGATGGTGACTGTAGCCATGAAATTAAAAGACGTCTACTCCTTGGAAGGAAAGTTATGACCAACGTAGATAGCATATTCAAAAGCAGAGACATTACTTTGCTAACAAAGGTCCATTTAGTCAAGGCTACGGTTTTTCCGGTAGTCATGTATGGATGTGAGAGTTGTACTGTGAAGAAAGCTGAGCACCGAAGAATTGATGCTTTTGAACTGTGGTGTTGGAGAAGACTCTTGAGAGTCCCTTGGACTGCAAGGAGATCGAACCAGTCCATTCTGAAGGAGATCAGCCCTGGGATTTCTTTGGAAGGAATGATGCTAAAGCTGAAACTCCAGTACTTTGGCCACCTCATGTGAAGAGTTGACTCATTGGAAAAGACTCTGATGCTGGGAGGGTTTGGGGGCAGGAGGAGAAGGGGACAACCGAGGATGAGATGGCTGGATGGCATCACTGACTCGACGGGTATGAGTCTGAGTGAACTCCGGGAGTTGGTGATGGACAGGGAGGCCTGGCGTGCTGTGATTCATGGGGTCGCAAAAATTCAGACATGTCTGAGGACTGAACTGAACTGAAGAATAAGATGCCCTTGTTTCCTTTTAAAGAGAATTAGATTGAAGAGACCTCTAGTAAGGTAGAAGTTGGGTCTATAAGTTCTTTGTCCCTTCATTAATCACATCCTCCTGTCCCCGCAAACAAATAAATGAAAAGCAAGAACTTGAAGAGAAACAGCTCGCCTTTTTTCTAGGCATGTGTCCCAATGTATACATTGTTCTTCACATTTCCCACTGTATTAAACTAATCTAAAGCTTTAGAGTATCCTTGCCTGTAGAATCTCCATGGACAGAGGAGCCTGGTAGGCTACAGTCCATGGGGGTCACAAAGAGTCAGACTGGACTGAGGCACTAAGCAGACAAAGCTTTAGCCTACACCTCCACCCCCACCTTCCCTGACCAAAGGTTCACAACTAGGGTGGATTAAACCGCATGGAATCAGCATACACTATACTATCAGTAATCATCAATACTGTTCAACATCTCTCACATACAAATTAGTTAATCAAAATTATTTATTTTTCTGAAACTTTTTTGATCAAAAGTGAGGAAGTTAATTATTATTAAAGTTATCATTTTAAAGTTATAATTTATATGTACTCTTAAGGTAGAATGAAGAAATTTAGCTGAAGGAGAAAAGTACAGATTATTAATGACATTTCATTACTGTAGAACAAGGGTACTGTTGGATTTTACACTTGAAATACCTGTAATATTTACTTGGCAGAAGAAAAAAAATGTAAATTCTCAAGAACAGATAAATGAGCACAAATCTGTTCCCAGAATAGGGAAAGCCCGAATAACATTCATTAAATCAGTCTACAAACAACTAACAGATATTAAAAAGCTGTGAACATTAGACAGGTTAATATATGCAAGGCATTCAGAACAGTGGTTTGCACATAGCAAGATTATGTAGTATCTCTTACGATTATTACTACTTGTGTACAGACAAGGATATAAGAAGGCAATAAAATTTAGTCCATGCCCTCATCACATTCATAGTCTGAAAACCTGATGATATAAGGAAGGGGTCATGTTCTTAATAATGATAAAAATCGAGTATTGGTGAGTATGCAATGATGAAATCAATTAACCTGCTGTCCAAACCTCACTGTAAGTGGGCATGACATTTAAATAAACGTTAAGTGCTGTCAAAACATTCATATCTTTCATTGTCCTATTTTTGGAAAACTATTTTAAAGCAATTATTACCTAATTTGGTAGGCAAATCTAGATTTATTAAGGAATTCAAAAGCTTGACTTCTATAATATAAAAAAAGCAAAAAAAAAATCTGACAATGATGACACAAGTGAACAAATCTTGAAGGAATATACATAATTGAAGAGATACATATGAAAATTACAAAATGTATTTTGAAAATATCTAGATGTTACTTAAAAATGAAATTTTTATATTTTAAAGATAACTAAATAAAAACAAAAAGAAGAACAAACAGAAACGAAGAACTTACAATAAACTCTAATTACAGGTGCTTCTTTTTGGCCCAAATCCTTCTGAAAAATCACCATTTTTAAATATTTTCTAATTAGATGTAAGGGAAAAATAACTTTAGTGGAGCTCGTCTGCCAGGTCTCTAAATGCTCCAATATTTTGAACATGATCTTTTTTTCTGCAGAAAATATGCTAATATTTAGTATAGTCAAAATGAACGGTAGTGACACTAATAAAAGGAAAAAAAATAAATGACATAATGATTAGATTTAATGAAGTAACTAGGTGCAAATGAGAAGCCTTACTCATCCACTGTTTGGGAATACTCTTTCAGCTCTAAATGCACGTAGGTTTGGAAGGTTTATTTTGATCTCAAACATTTCCATCTGCACAAAAGCTATGTTCAAAAGGCAGACTCCTGGAGTGTTTGCTTTTCTGTCCACAGGAGATCAGGGTAGGACAAAAGCTTGGAATGGAAGTTGTTGGGTTTTTTTTTTTTTTTTTTAAGAATAACTTCCTTAGTTTTCCAGTACTGAAGAAAACTCGACACCAGTTTCTCAACCACAGCTCTACTGACTTTTCTTTCTTGTGGGGCTGTCCTGTGTATAATGGGGTGTTTAGCACTAACCCTGGTCTCTACCCATCAAATGCGAGGAGCCTCTGATCCTCTCCCCCACAACCGAGACAACTGAAAATGTCTGCGGACATTTCCAAAGGTCTCTTGGGAATAAAATCATCCCTAGTCGAGAATCATTGCTCCAAACTAATGTTTGTTTACTTATTTTTAAAACTTTATTTTTCACTGGGGTATAACTGATTAACAATGTTGTGACAGTTTCAGGTGAACAGTGAAGGGACTCAGCTATACATATACACGTATCCATTCTCCCCCAAACTCACTGCATCCAGGCTGACACATAAGTAGAGTTCCATGTGCTATACCGTAGGTCCTTTTGGGCTATCATTTTAAATATAGCAGTGCTTTGCTGTTTAGTTGCTAAATCGTGTCCAACTCTTTTGCAACTTCATGGACTGCAGTTCACCAGGCTCCTTTGTCCATGGGATTTCCCAGGCAAAAATACTGGAATGGGCTGCCATTTCCTTCTCCAGGGGATCTTCCTGACCCAGGGATGGAACCTGCATCTTCTTGGCAGGCAGGTTCTTTAGACAGAAGTCCCATAGCAGTGTTTGTTTATTTTTAAAATCACCGAACGCTTGCCAATAGCTAATGGAGCTGAAACCGTCTCATGACTATACTTGTATTTCCTAAAATTCTTATCTACTGTTATCTTAAAATTTTTTTATTAATACCTACTGTTATTTCTAATAAAGAGCTCCAGTTTGACACTAAAGAACAAAAAATGCTTGCTGGTTCAGATAAGAAAGTCTCTCAAATGGATTTTTATCTGAAAGTTCAAATAAAGATCACAATTTCATTTACAACTCCAATTTAATTTCATTTTATTTTATTTCATTTTACTTATTGAAGCAACTAACAGATAATCAATTAGTAACTACAATCAGTTCAGTCCACTTCAGTTGCTCAGTCGTGTCTGACTCTTAGCCACCCCACGAATAGCAGCACACCAGGCCTCCCTGTCCATCACCAACACCCGGAGTTTACCCAAACTCATGTCCATCAAGTTGGTGATGCCATCCAGCCATCTCATCCTCTGTGATCCCCTTCTTCTCCTGCCCCTAATCCCTCCCAGCATCAGGGTCTTTTCTAATAAGTCAACTCTTCGCATGAGGTGGCCAAAGTATTAGAGTTTCAGCTTCAGCATCAGTCCTTCCAATGAACACCCAGGGCTGATCTCCTTTAGGATGGACTTGTTGGATCTCCTAGAAGTCCAAGGGACTCTCAAGAGTCTTCTTCAACACCACAGTTCAAAGGCAAAAATTCTTCGGTGCTCAGCTTTCTTCACAGTTCAACTCTCACATCCATACATGACTACTGGAAAAACCATAGCCTTGATGAGACAGACCTTTGTTGGCAAAGTAATGTCTCTGCTTTTCAATATGCTATCTATGTTGGTCATAACTTTCCTTCCAAGGAGTAAACGTCTTTTAATTTCATGGTTACAGTCACCATCTGCAGTGATTTTGGAGCCCAAAAAAATAAAGTCTGACCCTGTTTCCACTCTTTCCCCATCTATTTGCCATGAAGTGATGGGACCAGATGCCATGATCTTCGTTTTCTGAATGTTGAGCTTTAAGCCAACTTTTTCACTCTCCTCTTTCACTTTCATCAAGAGGCTTTTTAGTTCTTCTTCACTTTCTGCCATAATGATGGTGTTATCTGCATATCTGAGGTTACTGATATTTCTCCTGCCAATCTTGATTCTAACTTGTGCTTCCTCCAGCCCAGTGTTTCTCATGATGCAATCTGCATATACGTTATATAAGCAGGGTGACAATATACAGCCTTGATGTACTCCTTTTCCTATTTGGAACCAGTCTGTTGTTCCATGTCCAGCTCTAACTGTTGCTTCCTGACCTGCATATAGGTTTCTCAAGAGGCAGGTCAGGTGGTCTGGTATTCCCATCTCTTTCAGAATTTTCCAGTTTATTGTGACTCAAACAGTCAAAGGCTTTGGCATAGTCAATAAAGCAGAAATAGATGTTTTTCTGTAACTCTCTTGCTTTTTCCATGATCCAGTGGATGTTGGCAATTTGACCTCTGTTCCCCTGCCTTTTCTGAAACCAGCTTGAACATCTGGAAGTTCATGGTTCATGTATTGCTGAAGCCTGGCTTGGAGAATTTGGGGCATTACTTTAGTAGCGTCTGAGATGAATGCACTACAAGTGCTGTTTATAAATATTCCTATTGACTCAGCATTTTTTCCCCAGTATTTCTGGCTTTAGAGATTTCTGATGCAATTTCACTTAATTCTTGCATATCTGGAATGATATTCGTTGGTAGTTTTTGTTTTAAAGGCCAATTAGCTTAACCTTGAGTTATCAGTTATGTCTTTGTGTGTGTTTAACATGAATGCCAATTCAATTTAACTCAAATATTTACTGAGTACCTGGCTTGTAGAAAATTAGGTCAAGTATTTAATAAAAGTCACACAGGCCTCATAATAAATGCAATCTCTTGAATAAACAGGGTAGACTATTAACCCTACCACCAGGGTCCACTGAACATAATTTTTACATTTTAAGTTTCATTTTGAACAGTTCTATCTACATCTAAGGGTCCATATTTCTGATTTTCATACTTTCTTAAAATATTTTTTAAATGGGATGAAACTCATTCTATGTTGTGATTACCATATCAATCAACTGGAGTTTTTTTGATATCTAAGCTTTTTTCCACAATGTTTCTATTTTTTTCTCATCCCAGGAATTATTTCATCATTACTCATTAATTATTTCAACTGTGCTAAGAAGACCAAATAATAAGAAAAATTTAAAAAAAGGGAATTGCTTAGAAAGATGATGCAATAGGGTAGTTATCAGAGTTTTATTACTTTGTTCCCAAAATATTGCATCATCTTTCAAGAGACAATGAAAGAAGTCTAGGGACTTTCACTGCATGCAAGTGAAAATAAAAAATTCTCATTTTCTACACTGGCAAATAAGAGAAAATTGAAAGGAGACATGTTACAATTATTAAATCAGAAGATGACTGAAATCGATTGCATAAGCAAAACCTCAGACCATGACTCTTCAGTTAATGATGGTCTAGATGAATTTTCTCACGCTCAAAAACTGCAAAGTGAGCAATGCATTTCTAACAACAAAAAAGAAAATATGGTATTCTCATTCAGTTAGTCATTCTACAGGAACGATGACATCATTCAGCAGTTTGCAACAAAAACAGAAACTATTGCTAAAATTGTTAAAAACATGTGGTAGTATTCTTTCCTTCTTTATGATGTGTGTGCAACAAATTTTTATGATGTTTATACAACAGAACCAGTTCAGAAGTAGACAAATACCAAATGCATGAGTATCTTAAATGTGATGAGAAGAACCAACATAAAATGTATAAAGAAAGGACTGGATTAATGATGTTCATGAGTGTTTATAAATCCAAACTTGAAAATATTTTCTAATTTATAAAATAGAAGATAGCACTGCTTTTTCTTCAACAAAATTATGAACTCTTGAACTGAAAAGTGTTGACTTTTTAACAATTATCAAGTGAAAATGCAGGTGCAACAAAACGACCAGGAAGTACGAGGCCAGAACCGAGCAGAGATGTATTTGGATCCTGGAATCAGTATTCATAAGATGGTTATAGTTTGGGTTCATGCCTGGCAGCTGATTAGCTGCTACTTTTATTCAAAAGATAGTGCTCATTTCAGAAATCCTTACCTGACCGGTATCAGAAAGGGCCATAAAATGTCAGCAGACCTCATGGATAGAAGATGATGAAACTCATAAGACCTTTGTATAATTTTATATGAAGCACCTGATTGTGACAAGGGTCAGGTCTACTGACCCCCGCGTGACTCTGTATTCATCCCTATGTATAACAAAAAGGTATATAAACAAACCTGAGAAATAAAGAAATCAGATCAGTTTCTGGAAAAAAAAAAAAAACAGGAAGAGATGAAATAAAAATCTAGCTTAACTGTATTGAAGTTTTAATTCAAACTAAGATATTCACTATGTTAATTCTTACTAAAATTTCTAAATGAAGTTATTGCTCATCATCCTTTTAATTTTGGGGAATCGTTTGTAAAATAATTTAAAAACAAAAATTATATTAGTATAAAGAGCCCACTGCGCCCAGAGAGTCACTGATGCGGGCCTGGGTTTCCAGTGCAGTGCAGGGCAAGGTGCTCACCAGAACTGATTCAGTGAATTCCATAAGGTATTGTGTGTTTCATGTGCACATACGTGCATGTTCACCTCCCGCTGCCCCCCCCCAACATAACCGAGGTAACCATCCTGAGCTACCAAATACAGCCTCAAAGAAGGACATGGTGAGTTGCACGCGTATGCAATCACTCATCTAGATCTATCATAATGGGTCTTTTTTCAATCAAAAGAAAAAAAAATATCATCTCATTATCCAGGAAGATGTATGAGGTTACCTGTCAGCACATTCTCACTAATGCCTGCAACTCTCAACATATGAAGCTATGTCTTTTGATTCTGTTTTGAAAAAAATATAAGGAAATAGTCCTGAGAGGCAAAGGCCATTATCAAAGAGCTAGAGGGTCTTCCTTTAAGTTTTTTGCTCTACAAAACTCTTCAACCCCTGTGAAGTATTCGGTTTCTAGTCAGATTCTGCTGTTCCAGATGGGAGAATCTCCAGGTACTCACTCTCAAGGTTAGACTGGCTATGTGACGGGTCTTACATGTGAGTTTTTCAAGGGAATTTTCCCATGGAAAAATTCTTACCCAAGGAGGCTGGAGTCTATACACTATTAACATAAGTAAGCTGCATTACTGATCACATAACTAGGTATTCTGAGGTCACCTGAGAACTCAGTCATTATGTGCTAAGTCACTTCAGTTGTGTCCCACTCTTTGTAACCCTACAGACTGTAGCTACCAGGCTCCTCTGTCCATGGGATTCTCCAGGCAAGAATACTGGAGTGAGATGCCATGCCCTCTCCCAGGTGACCTTGCCGACCCTGGGACTGAACCCCAGTCTCTTGCGTCCCCTATACTGGCAGGCGACTTTTTTACCACTAGCTTACCTGGGAAACTAATTACAACACCAGAGAAATAAACACTGACTTACTTACAAATAAATTTTGGGAACAGTAACTGATTTGTTTCTACTCAATCTTTGAAAAGACTTACCTCTTTTTCAAATGAGGTCATAAAACAGAGCTCATCCCATAAAGAATGTTTCTCTAAATGCCTCATTAGCAACAGGATAACATTCATCTTCCAAAACAAATCTCACTACCTACCAATCAACAAAGTGCATTAAGCTGTGGATCAAATTTTATTCTGGAGGAGCAGAGTTCTTTTTCCTTTTCCCCTTTTCAAGAACTGTCATATCGTGTCTCCTAAGGACTTGTCAAGCAGGATGTGTGAAATTCTTCTTGTGACTTGTTATGGAAGCAGGCAGCCACCAGCTGGCAGGCCCCCAGCTTGTGTGGGGGTCAGTGATGTAATATCTCTCTCGTTTTGCCCACTAGCTTTGCCAGAAGAGAATGAAGGCATACGTGCCTGCAGGGCTCACAGAAAAACACATTCAAAAATGAAGTGAGGCAAGTGACCTGATATCTTAATTCTATTAGGTTCTAACAAATTTTTTTTTTTCTTTTTGCAGTTCCAATTTGTCTTTTTTTTTTCTTTCTTTTTTAAAAAAATTTATTTGGAAAAGTGAAATGTAGTTGATTTACAACGTTTCATTAGTTTCTAGTGTACAGCAAAGTAATGCAATTATAAATATATATATATATTCTTTTTTGTATCATTTTTCATTATAGGTATTGAATATCCTATAATGATATACTGACTATCACAAAATATTGAATATCATTCCCTGTGCTATACAGTAGGACCTTGTTGTTTGTCTGTTTTATATAGAGTTGTTTGTATCAGCTAATCCCAAATTCCTTGTTTATCTCTCTCTCCCCTCTTTACCTTTGGTAGTCATTGGTTTGTTTTCTATGTCTGTTTTTCTTTTGTAAATAAGTTTATTTGTAACATATTTTAGATTCCACATATGAGTGATATCCTGTCTTTAATTTCACTTATTATGATAATCTCTGGGTCCATCTATGTTGCTCCAAATGGCATTATTTCATTCTTTCTTAATAAATGAGTAATATTCCATTAATATTCCATAGGGGCTTTCCTGGTGGCTCAGATGGTAATGAATCCACCTGCAGTGCAGGAGATTGGAGTTCGATCCCTGGGTTAGAAAGATCCCCTGGAGATGGGCATGGCAACCCACTCCAGTATTCTTGCCTGGAGAATCCTACAGACAGAGGAGCCTGGTGGGCTACAGTCCATGAGGTTGCAAAGAGTAGGACATGAGTGAGTTACTAAGCACACGATATTCCTGTGTGTGTGTGTGTGTGTGTGTGTGGAGGAGGGCATGGCAACACACTCCAGTATTCTTGCCTGGAGAATCCCACGGACAGAGGAGCCCAGTGTCCATAGGGTTGCAGAGAATCAGACATGACCTAGCGACTTACCACAGCATATATCTATACACACACACACACACACACACACACACACACACTCTTCTTTATCCATCCGTCGACAGACACTTAGGTAGCGTCCATGTCTTGGCTATTGTAAATAGCGCTGCAGTGAGCACTGCTGGAGTTCATGCATCTTTCTGAATTAGAGCTTTCTCCAGACACGTGCCTAGGAACAGGATTGCCAGATCATATATAATGCATGCTAAATCGCTTCAGTTGTGTCCAACCCTTGTGCAACCCTATGGACCATACCCGCCAGCCTCCTCCGTCCATGGGATTGTCCAGGCAAGAATACTGGAGTGGGTTGCCATGCCCTTCTCCCAGGGATCTTCCTGACCCAGTGACTGAACCCATGTCTCTTACGTCTCCTGCATTGGAAGGTGGGTTCTTCACCACTAGTGCCACCTGGGAAGGACCAGTCAGTTATACATGGACATATATTCACTCCTTTGCAGATTCTTATCCCATATAGGTCAATACCAAGCATAGAGTCCAATGAGATTTCTTTCATGATTTTGTAAAACTTTTTGAGAAACAAATCATCAACCACATTGTATACACTCATAGGGTTTCTTTCCAGTATGTCTCCTTTCATGAACTTTAAGGGATTAATGAGTACTTTCTTACACTCCTTACTTTTACAAGGTCAATTCTAGTGTGTGTTACCATGTGGGCATGGTTTCTATTTTTAGTTTTTAAAGGAACTTCCATACTGTTTTCCCTAGTGGCTGTACCAATTTACATTCCCACCAACAAAAGGAGGATTTGTTTTTTATCATGCCTTCTCGAGCATTTATTATTTGTAGTCTTTTTAATGACATTAGGTCATCAAATAGTGATGATTAGGTATATCCAATAACATTAACATCCCAGCTGATGTTACAGCATGAATAAGAAATGGAATTAACTGGTGGGATTAAACATCAACCTTAGAAAGCTCAGAAGCAGTTAAAGGGAGAAGTTAATTTTCCCCACATAGGGAGGACTGATGAAAATATCTTTACAAAATGTTAAGGGTATCAATAAATCCAGGATATTCAAAGGAATATGGAAAAATCCTTATCCCCTGGTTCCATCCTGGCCAGAAAGAATCAAATAAAAAAAAAAGAAGATAATGAACTAAAAGCCTGAATTGGGGAGGTGATTGTTATAAAGGAAGGGTGAAATCCCTAGAACCAGATTAGTATTTTAGGTCTAAGATCAGAAGATCATATTTAGAGAGTAATGTCAAACCTGAAAACCCTGTGGGCGCAACATTTCTTAGTGATGACAGGGTTCAAGGCATAACTGTTGCAAACAGCAGAACGCATATAAATGCAGGGATCAGGAAAGATCCAGCTAACATTTCAACTGAATGTCAACTTGGATGGTGATATTACAGAAAACCGAAATAGGTAAGATGACCGTATGACCTACTTTTGTCTAAGTCCTTCAGTTACGACTGTGGTACTAGTGTCAAATCTAGTTTAATACACTCTATAGTTGCTCCAGTAATGGATAATGCAATAAATTAAAAGAAAAAAAAAGGCAGTGTTAAAAACACAGTATACTAAGTGTTCTATAGTTTCGTGACTGTAACAAAGAAGACACACAGTAGTATCATAACCAGAGAGATGGGTATTGAAGTAGGTATAGTTACCTACTTTGACACAGGTAAATAATAAATAATGAGAGACTCATAATAAATAAATGAGACTCAAGGCCAGAAGGGCAAGCCCTGTGGATCTCTTTCCAGGACTAGTGAGATGGGATGTAGGAAAAGAATGGGTCACTGAAGAGGGTTTCATAAGATAATGATGTTAGTAATGCTTTTAATTAGTTCAGTACGTCAGAAGGAGGGTAGGAGGAAAAGATCAAGATACCTTGAAATCTATTCCCAGTAAACAGTAGGTTTTATAAGACATTAAAAAAAAATGTGTTAAATGTGGAAGACAGCCTGGCAAAAATCTGTCACTCTCAGGAAAAGCACAAATATCCACTTTTAATTACAAAAAGTCCCTTGTGTATGAATGATCATGAATGGCAGGTCAACAACCTTGATACAGGGTTACAAGCACACAGCTGGCTCCATATGATTTTAAGAGCAGCCATGGATCTGTCTTGGTTTATTCACCATCATCTGGGTTGTTTACTAAGTACGGAGTCAATTCAGTAATGAGACGTGATCGATCACGCATCCAACAAACCAGGAGAAAAGAAAATGGCTGAACACCCCCAAATTTCCCTTTTTAATACTGACTGCACTGACATCGGGTAGTAAGAGCCCTCACAACAACTTTTTTATGAATTCTCCCTTAAACCTTCAAATCCATATATGACTGAGGAAGAATATGAAAAAGCCATCAATAAGAACTAAGCAATCCAACTTTTAGACGAAGTAGCAATGAAATCCAGACCAATGGACATTTCTGTACCCAGCACAGGGAACACGGAGGAGGGGCCCACCATAGCCTAGAATGCAATGCTCAGGAGCTTCCCACTGGCAAACCCTGTTCCCACTGATGCTTCCTGCCCTGGGGGAAGGAGTTCATACTGTTTACCATACATCTCTTGGAAACATAAGGAAATAATGTAAGCATACAGCTCACTCTTCCTTTATTTCCTTCTCCTGTGGTTTAGAATTTGCTTGTTCTGCTACACTGAACTCAATTTTTCTAAATCACGTGAAAGAGGGAACACAAGAAACCTTAACGAACAAGAAGAGAGTTACGGTAACAACGGGTAAGATACCAAAAAGAAGCCTGCATTATTAACTGATAAAAATGACAATCAGGGATCCTCCGTGTACATAGATTCTTATATAGCTATAGAATAGATATGTATTTTTGTAAAACTATTTTAAAAAAACCAAATTCTGTGAAGCAATTATCCTTCAATCAAAAGAAAAACGGTAAAGATTCTAAAATATATTATTAAAACCGCTGTGCTTAATTACATAAAAGTCAGAAAACTTTACCTTAATTACTATAAGCCCTACAAGTCATACTTAATATTCTGCTTGGAAATTTGTAACATTTGGGAACAGCTGAGAAAATACTGAAGGAGAAAGTGAAGTGTTACATCATCATCACCTCTGGGGATGTGAGTGAACCAGATGGCCTTTCTAACTCAAAGATGCAGATTTTATAATTTTATGATCAGAATACAAATGATGCCTTCAATTAAAAATAAGAATCTACAAATTATGGGATTCAGATTCCAAAGAAAATGAGGTGGAAATATATTTATTGATAATCACAGAAACTGAAGTCAGTTAAAGAATTTTAGCAAACATTTATGATTGCCTCTGACCTCATTTATAAAGGACAAGATGACAAAGGCAAAAAAACCCACAAAAACAAAAACCCACACAAACAGAAACAAAATCCTTAACAAAAATTCAGATTTAGCCAATGACTGATGAAATAATCCCCAAATCCCTCCCCCAAATTTCTAAACTACAGACCAAAACAGAAGACCATGTCATTCACCCAGCTCTCAAGTCTCTGCAGAACTACCAGTGACCTATTGTAATACTGTTGGAATTTTGATCCCAACTCATGAGGCTAAAATACAATCATTACAATTAATTCAGTGATGGCTGATTAATTATACTAAAATTAAATGGTAGGCTATAACCAGAACAGAACTTCATGGTTAGACTTTATTCCATAAAAGCAAACTTCAATGGGAGTGGGAGAGATCATGTAAATGAGAAATAGAAAGACATGCATTTATAGAAGAAACAAAACTACATGTTAGATGTTCTGGCATCTAGGAGAGACGAAACACAAAGTCCACCTTACCTCCCATCTGCATAGTCTGTGTCTGCTCCACCCCACCAGACGTCTGAGTCATCCTCCTCTGCATCTGCTGAGTCAACATTGTCACTTTCCTCCGCCAGTGGGCAACATACGAATTCCACCCCTCTGAACTTGTCAATTCCACAGGGCAGCAACATGCCATAGTCATGCAAGTTCGTACTCTTCTCACTACAGGTCTATAAAAATGTAAGGAGAAAACAATAAGTACTGGAGTAGATGTGCTTCCTTTTAAGAAAATCCAATTATAGCAAGACATAGGACCAGCATATCAAGGCCAATTTTACAGTGGATAGAATCATTTGCTTTTTGAGTGGATTTGCAGTAGTTTCTTTAGCACAAGCTACTTTGGTACCCTTAATTTTTAACTTTGGTACTTATTTAATAGAGATAGGTTGTTATGGGGCTTCCCTGGTGGCTCAACAGCATATAATCTGTCTGCAATGCAGGAGACATGGGTTCAATCCCTGGGTCAGGAAGATCCTCTGGAGAAGGGAAAGGTTACCCACCTCAGTTTTCTTGCCTGGAGAATCCTACTTACAGAGGAGCCTGGTGGAGTATAGTCCATAGGGTCACAAATGACTTAGAGACTAAACAATAACCTGTTGGTATACTATAGAAACAAATAAAAACAATAGGAGTAGAAACAAATTGGGAGCTAAGACGTAGAAGAAACCTCCACAGTGAACAGTTATCAGAAAATCCATTCTTTCCAGCCTCATTAGCATATCAGGAAGTAGTGATGGTTCCATATATAACCCCCCAACTCACTTCCACTTCCTTTACGGATGGAAGCTACTCTCACTTGGATCTATCTCATTCTAGAAACTGCAACTCTCTTGGCTCACTTCCAAAGTAACAGCCTTGGGAAAAGGAGAAATTATCCTCTGCTATGAATCAGAACTTAAAGTCATTAGAGATTTCTCCTTTAAATCCTTTCACTTTCCTGGGATTTGTTCAGTTCCCACAAATCAAAATTAACATAAAGCTTTGAAAGCACCCAGTGGTGACAGAGGAAAGATTAATAATTCAACACAATAAGTAAACAATGAAATTTTACAGAGTGTACTTCGACCTCATAGGAATTAGACTTGTTTCTCAGTGGCAAGAAATTTTTTTAAACTCAAGAAGAAATGAAAAATGCGGTAGTCAGATGGGTGTCTGTGTGTGCTGAGCTGCTAAGTTCTATCTGACTCTTTACGACCCCATGGACTGTAGCCCACCAGGCTCCTCTGTCCATGGAATTTTCCAGGCAAGAATACTGGAGAGGGTTGCCATTTCCTACTTCCAGGAGATCTTCCTGACCCAGGGATCAAATCCACATCTCCTGCGTTGGCAGACTGATTCTTTACTACTGAGCCAGCCACTTGCAAAGCCCAATCAGATGGGTACTGGGCTTTAAATCATCTAGGTTGTTTTCTTAATATCAATTAGCTCTGAAACATTTTTATATAAAGACAATGTTGCTTACAACATATTACTTTATAAAAGGCAAAATTAATGCTGAATCTTAAGTGGGTTTTTTTTGCCTAACAGCTTTAAGGCTATGATACAATGGCTAAATGGAGCTAGACCAGGGTTTCTCAACCTTAGTACCATTGACATTTTGGGCCAGATCATTCTAGAGGGCAAGGGACGCTAGTCCTGTTCGCTGAAGAATGCTTAGCAGAACATTCTGGCCCCTGGCCACTAAATGCCAGTGGTATCACCCCTTGTCACAAAAAAAAAAGCTGTGACAACCAATAATATCTCCAGACATTGGCTCATGTCCTTGGGAAGGGATGTGGAGCAAAACTGACCTCATTTGAGAACCACTGAACTAAATCAAGGAACCTAATTCTGGGAGACTGATTTCATTACAAAGAAAAAAAAAAGTATACAATTTATCAGAAAAAACTTCATAATATATTAAAGGGACAAAGCAGTTTTAAAGGCAACAATATCAAAAAGTGACATTTTACGCTAACTGCTTTATGTCTTATGGCTTTGTTAAAAGCAGGGGGTTAGCAAAAGTCAGAACTGGTGCCATAGACTTACTCCCTGTGGAGAAATGATGGTGTCAGCATGACACACTGAACACAAAATTGATGGCAAAACTCAGATCTAACTGCAACTTTCATGCCGGTACTGGACAAGCTACTTCCTCCTCTAACACTATATTCCCCAACGAACAACAGAGAAAAAAGTTAAAGTTTAAAAACTTCGCACGTGCCAAATGAAAACAAGACACAAATTACAAAAATTTTTAAAAAGGTATGTTTTAAGGTTTATAGAGAGTATAAACTTACAGTTTCTAATTTATAAAACATGATATAGCATAACAAATCTCACTAAACATAAAATACTCATGGATAGCTTTTTAAAATGATAATAATAACTTATTGATCAACACAGCTGTTGTCTCAAGATATCCTCTTGAAATATTCATGAAGATTTTTATTTTTAACAGTAATAATTAAAAAAAAACCACATTTATCAACAGACAGCTGTTGCCTCCAAACATCCTCTACAGGGTCACTACGCATCATCCCTAGGAAATTGTCGCTTGACAAGGAAGAAGATGAAAGGGCTGGTACCTCTTTGGCCACGGTGTGCCAGTGAAGGTGGGTTTCACAGACATCCATTCTCTCCTGGTGTAAGAATTTGCACTTGTCGGGAACAAGGAGGGCATCGCTCACAAACTCACCAACTGCAAACAAAGAAAACAGCCTCATATCATTCCGTCTGCATCCCAGGGATCTTATCCCGGTGCTGGTATCAAGGAAAGACAGGCTAAAAGAACTTCAGAGAAGTTATGCTGCTTTTAGAATGATGAAGGCAAACCAGGAAGAAGTATCTTTAGAATTTTGAGTCCTGCTTCTGTAAACAGCCAAGTTCCTTGTCACATTACCTTGATGGTTAAATACTTTCTATGTGTTTAAAGTGAAATTTTAATTTATTGAACATGAATCTCTGTGAATTAATCACACAAAAAAAACTGCCACTTAATTGCAACTAGGGTTAAAAAATTACAGATTGACTTTGCCAAGGTGATCATTTGAGAAGAATCCAAATAAATAATTGTCCACCCCTCTTTCTTGAACATATTAATCTGAAACTAACAGAAAAGTTAGCATTTTTCAACTTTCTAAATAAAGTCTATATATACACATATGTGTATTGTATGTTTATATAGATAATACTAGAGAAGGAAATGGCAACCCACTCCAGTGTTCTTGCCTGGGAAATTCCATGGAGAGAAGAGCCTGGAGGGCTACAGTTCATGGGGTCGCAAAGAGTTGGACGCGACTTAGCAACTAAAACAACGAACAGCATACATAATACATTTGTGACCCCATGTACTATAGCCTGCCATCCGTCCATGGGATTCTCCAGGCAAGAATACTGGAGTGGGCTGCCATGCCCTCCTCCAAGGGATCTTCCCCACCCAGGAATGAACCCAAATCTCTTACATCTTCTGCATTGACAAGTGGGTTCTTTACCACTAGTGCCACCTGAGAAGCCCATATACAGATAGTTTTCACAGAGTTTAGTTCAATTAAATCATGAAAACTGTTCCTTAGACTTTTGCTATAGTTTTTTTTAAATTGTATATCATGCAAATTATTTTAGTACTGCTGGTTCAGGTATAAAGATATTACCTGAAGTCCTATAAGAATTCACATTCTCATAAGTACTTTAAGTTGGATAATTACAACATAATGTGTAAGCTGTGGGCTTAATTTTTATTTGTTTTGTTCACTACAGTATCCCCAATTTCAGTATAGATTCTGCACATAGTAGGCAATAAATGTCTTGATGAATGAAGACATTAAATGCTATAATAGAGATAAAGTGACAGATCAACATAGTGAACACATCTTCCTGGGGATACTGGGAATGATCTCAAAGTAGAAATGAATCTAAATGGATGAACAGGAATGGGCCGTGTAGGAATGAATGCAATGTTAAGACAGTATCTATCTTGTTTAACATTCTACTCCTAATCCATGGTCTAGTTCTAGCAAACATGACCATACTGGATGTATGGATGGATAGATGAATGGATACATGGCAAAAGGAAACCTTCTGTGCAAAGAAAAAAAAAAGACAAAGCATATCTGTAGAAGAGGCAGAAGTCCACTATAGCTGGAACATAAGGTAGGTAGGGGAAAATGTCCAGAAATAAATAAAAGACTGGAGAAATATGGGGGACTCTTGTTTTAGAGTCTAAGGTTTTAAATCATTATGGATGTAACACAGGCCACAGGACATTTTAAACAGTAATGACATGCTTGTTTGATTCCCAGATAAACTCTTTAATCAAGTGAAAGATGGACTACTGTCATAAAATGATGAGTAATCAAGGAGACCACTTAGTAAGGTGCCATGATCCTTCAAGCAAGACACGCAAGAACAGATTAAAACCAACAACTACAAACAAGCAAGGAATACAAGTTGTCCACACATCAGCAAAGACAAGAACCATTTTTTTACTTTCATAGTATGTTACATGAAATTTTATGAAATGATACATAACGAGATAAAGGTTCTAAGAAGGGGGAGAAAAAGCAACTTTTCAAACCCTTTAAACAAAAGGATTCCTTAAAACTATCTTTCTAAACACGCATTTAAATTTTAGTCTGTCTCTAGTTCAAACATGCACGATGCCTCATGAAATTTAAGCATTTATTTTAATAAATAATACTTAGGTAAAAGTCTAAGTAAATCACAAGGGATAAAGAGCCTTATCATTCCTCAGATCTCTGAAACAATTGATGGTGTCCACAGGATTGCATTGTGGGTCACAGAGAATGCAAGAATTATGAGACACGGCACCCCCAAGGGCTTCACGTGGGTGGTACTTGGTGAGGAAGGAAACTTTTGAGTCCATGGAATGGCTGGCTTTCCATGTGCATCACTGCAATTCAGCTCCACAACAGCTGTGTGATGGATCTCTAGAGTGGGACACAAAGGAGTGACTAACACTTTCCCAAAAACACATGTAACGCCACCAACCTTGAGAAGGCTATAACCAAGGCCCAGAGACAAACATCAAGCTATGAATAAGGAAAGAAAAGACGTAATAATGCAAATGATGTCATATTTTTCCTTTGCTTTTACATAGAACACTATAAAACAAAACAACAAATAAAACAGACCGAAAAAAAAGATGAGTTGGGAGAATGGAAAACAAAAATAACCTCAGCAAAAACCAACACATCTTTCTCGAAGTGGACTCTTCATGGTTTCTCAGGGCAGGCAATCAAACATAGCAAGAATACTTTATACCAGAGGCATCCTATTTTCAAGGCCACAGGAGGCCAGAATTGACAGTGGCCTGAAGATGCCTGCCTGATTTACCAGCTCTGAACTGTCAAGGCATACTAGCATACATATCTGGGCTTCCCTGGTGGCTCAGATGATAAAGAATTTGCCTGCAATGCAAGAGACCAGGTTCAATCCCTGGGTTGGGGAGATCCCCTGGAGAAGGGAATGGCTATCCAACTCCAGTATTCTTGCCTGGAAAATCCTGTGGACAGAGGAGGCTTGCAGGTTATAGTCCATGGGGTTGCAAAGAATTGGACATGACTGACCCACTCAATGGACATGGGTTTGGGTGGACTCTGGGAGTTGGTGACAGACAGGGAGGCCTGGAGTGCTGCAGTTCATGGGGTAGCAAAGAGTCAGTTACAACTGAGTGACTGAACTGAACTGAACTGAACTGAACTGAGCAACTAACACACACACACACACACACACTCACACACACACACAACCATATTTACAAACATCAGAAATACTAAGCAACATTTTTTTATTCTTTTACAAGTAGTTAACTGGGAAGATTCAATGCCTGGGCCAAAGCTATTAAATCAGTTCATGAGACAATCAGGAGAAGATATCGGATACTCTCAACTTTGTCCTGAAATAGTTATTGTGGCATAAACTGGATAACAGCTGCCAAACGACAAACTGTCCTTTTTTACTTGACCTGAGGCCAATCTACTAAGGAGTAGATTTTAATGCAAAGTCAAAGTCACTGGAAGATATTAAAATCTAGTGTTCATCAAAAGGACATGTATGATTAATTTAATAAAAGGATATATGATTTATATTTTTTATTTGGAAAATGGCATTTCATTTCACTGTGTGAAGATGCCCTTAGGTTTCTAATATTGCACATAGTCAAGAAATATATGTCCCTCAAATGAGATTGCTTTTTTAAAGGATTAATACGGGTTATTTAATAGGCCCTCGGGACTAATGGCAAAATAGAAAACTCATTGTACTCTAATATTAAAATAAAATTCATCAAAGCCTGGATTTTACAATCTTGTTTATATTGCTTCCAAAACTGATGGCACATACTAGAATGTTACACATTGGAAATGTTAAAGCAATTAAACCACACAAATCTGTTAAAATTTCTTTAACAAGGAATGAAAGAGAAGTGGTAAAAATATAACAAATCCTTTCTCAGAATCTGGTTTAGTTTAATACGGTTTACCTTTTCTCTCTTTTTAATGCTAAAAACATTATTCTTAAAAATCTATGATACCAAAAAAAAAACCAACTACGATGCAACAGTGGATATGTGGAAACTTCCTGTAGTGGCCACTCAGTTTTGCTGAGAATGTAAAATTGCTCCAAAAATAGCTTTTTAATTAAAAAAAAAATCTGATAGTATATTCCTGTAGTTTCCACATAGAACCATGCACACTTTTGTTTTTATTTATCTTTTATACTTTATTTATATATGTTTTTAAATTGGAGAATAATCACTTTATAATGTTGTGTTACTTTCTACTGCATAACAATGTGCATTAGCTCTATGTATACAGATATCCCCTCCCTCATGAGTCTTCCTCCTACTGCTCCCTGCTACCCCCTACCCTGTCCCACATCTCTAGGTCATCACAGAGCACTAAGCTGAGTTCCCTGTTTTATACAACAGCTACCCATTTATTTGTTACTGTTCAGTTGCTAAGCCATATCTGACTTTTTGTGACCCTAGGGCAGAAAGTGAAGAAGAACTAAAGAGCCTCTTGATGAAAGTGAAAGAAGAGAGTGAAAAAGTTGGCTTAAAACTCAACATTCAGAGAACTAAGATCATGGCATCCGGTCCCATCACTTCATGGCAGATAGACGGGGAAAGAGTGGAAACAGTGGCTGACTATTTTTCTGGGCTCCAAAATCACTGCAGATGGTGACTGCAGCCATGAAATTAAAAGACGCTTACTCCTTGGAAGGAAAGTTATAACCAACCTAGGCAGCATATTAAAAAGCAGAGACATTACTTTGTCAGCAAAGGTCCATCTAGTCAAGGCTATGGTTTTTCCAGTAGTCATGTATGGATGTGAGAGTTGGGACTATAAAGAAAGCTGAGTGCTGAAGAATTGATGCTTTTGAACTGTGGTGTTGGAGAAGACTCTTGAGAGTCTCTTGGACTGCAAGGAGATCCAACCAGTCCATCCTAAAGGAGATCAGTCCTGGGTGTTCATTGGAAGTCTGATATTGAAGCTGAAACTCCAATACTTTGGCCACCTGATGCAAAGAGCTGACTAATTTGAAAAGACCTTGATGCTGGGAAAGATTGAGGGCAGGAGGAGAAGGGGAAGACAGAGGATGAGATGGTTGGATGGCATCACCAACATAATGGACATGGGTTTGGGTGGACTCTGGCAGTTGATGATGGACAGGGAGGCCTGGCGTGCTGTGGTTCACGGGGTTGCAAAGAGTTGGACACGACTGAGCAACTGAATTGAACTGAACTGAAGGACTGTAGCCTGCAAGGCTTCTCTGTCCATGGCATTTCCCAGGCAAGAATACTGGAATGGATAGACATTTCCTTCTCCAGGGATCATTTCCTGAACCAGGGATTGAATTGGGTCTCCTGCACTGGCAGGCAGATTCTTTACTACTGACTCACCATGGAAGCCCATCTGTTTAATACATAGTACTTTTAATTTTAAAACAAAATTTCTGTTTATTTGGTTTGATCCTCAGGTTAAAAAAAATGAACAGAATCCAAGTGAAAGAGACCACAATAAATTAAGTATTCTAATGAGAAATCATCTTTCTGCTAATGTTGAATTTTAGGAATTTGGCATCATTCAATCCTAGTAGTTTCCCCTGGTTGCTCAGAAGTGAAGAATTCAACCGCTAACGCAGGAGACATGGTTTGATCCTTGGGTTGGGAAGATTCCCTGGAGAAGGAAATGGCAGCCCATTCCAGTAATACTGCCTGGGAAATCCCATGGACAGAGGAGCCTGGTGGGCTCCAGTTCATGGAGCTGCAAAAAGAGTCAGACAGGAATTAGTGACTAAACAACAAAAACAATCCCATTAGTTAAATTCAATATACAACTGTGCATATTTACTGGTAATCACACAACCTGGTTTCTTGTTTTAAACATTTACAATTTATATTATACACACTCCAGTTGAAAAGGAATTTTCACAGCTAAGGAACAAGATCTCTGCTTGGCTTCTTCGCCAAAAAGTCTTGGCAAGGTAAACAACAGCACTGAATTCATTTGGGACTCTGCAGGCATGACCCACTGGCTCTTAGGTGGTCTTTGAGAGGACTGTCTTATTCAAATTACCTCATTTTGCAGATGAGAGGAAAAGAACCCAGGTCAAGTGGCTTGCCCACAGAGCCAGTTGGCAGTGCAACTGGCCTGAAAATCTGGACCTCTGGACTCCAATCCAAGTGTGGTTACTCAACTCACTGTTTTTTAAAGTCTGGTTAAACTGGGTTACTTGGCCAATTCTCTTCAGCTTTTATAAAAGTGGATTCACTTTTAGACTATAAAATAATGTTGTGATCTACAATGTGGTCAATGGAACAATAAAACCAGCCTTAAATTAGCTAGCAAGTCATATAAGTAGTTAAAAATGCATTCATTCCACTGCACAGAATGGAACGCATGGTAAACACAAAAGAGAGTGCATGACAAATATAGCATAAAGTCATGACAGAATTCTCTCCCCCATGAATCTCACATTAAGGCTAGAGCTGCTGCAGATGTCCCAAGATGCTCTCAGAGACTAGGTTATTCCTATATTTCTGCACCAGGGCTTCCCTGGCAGCTCAGTGATAAAGAATCCTGCAATGCAGGAGACGTAGGTTCCATCCCTGGGTTGGGAAGATCCCCTGGAGAAGGACATGGCAACCCACTCCAGTATTCTTGGCTGGAAAATTTCATGGACAGAGAAGCCTGGCGGGCTACAGTCCACCGGGCTGCAAAAGAGTTGGAGAGGACTGAGTGACTCAACATCTTTCTGTTCTGCACTGCCATCCTTTGTGAGTTGGCTTTTCTCAACATGCTTTGTGATCACGAAATAGCCACAGGATATTAAGAGTTCGTATTCAAGTTCCAGGCAGGAACAGGTCAAGGGATAAAGGGTTTCTGTTTTTTTTTTTTTTTCCCTGTTAAAGCTTTGTTGTTTCCCTGGGAGGAACATCCACCCAGTATCCACATCCCATCCGCCAGAGCTATGTCATCTGGCCACATTGAACTGTGAGGGAATTTGCAAACAATAATTTTGGTGAAGCACATGGTCTCCATGAATGAGGAAAAGCTGGAATTCTTTTTGAAAGGAGGAATTAGGACAGAATATCAATCAGGCAAATACAGAGTCTCCCACAATATGAAATTTGAAGACAGGAATGTATTTTTGTTTCTTTATGGTCCTTTACAAAAGACAGATGATTTCAGGAAGACGATAGAGAGTAAAAGTACTACAACTAAAACCAAAGGGACTGTGAATCACAGCACATGGAGAAAAGGTGCAGAAGGGTGTTAGAACAAAGAGCGGAATTTCTCAAAACCAAGTCTCCTGCATTTCTGAGTAAGAGTGGGACTGAACAGACTTAATAAAAGTTCCCAGAACCACATGGACGGTCTTCAAGACAGACATTTCAAATGAATAAATTGTTTTTCTATGAATTCACAAAGATTAAACTGGTGTTGGCTAGAAACATTTCAGGTCTTTGGGCTTCTGCACAAGGTGTAACCTCCCTTTCTTGTCTCTAAAGAGTTAAAGGAAAGGGTGAGGGAGAATTCTAGCAACGGAATTCCTGAAAATTGGCAAAGCTTCAGATAAGAAAGATAAGCAAAAGGCAAAAGAAGTGAAAGCTACAAGTTTCTCCTAAACCCTCTCTCTGACTTTTCAAATGAATGGAGCCAGGTCTCACTTACATACACATATGGCAGGTTGACTGTAAGAGAGAAACAGTGATTGACCCAGGTTCTGAATAAAATGGTCTTATAATCATGAAAGCTTCCCAGGAGGCACAATGGTAAACAATCAGCCTGCCAATATAAGAGACACAGGAGAGGCAGGTTTGATCCCTGGGTCAGTAAGATCCCCTGGAGGAGGAAATGGAACCCACCCCAGTATTCTTGCCTGGAAAATCCTACACAGTCCACGGAATCACAAACAGTCAGACACGACTGAGTAACTGAGCATGCAAGATGATGAAAAGACTGCAGAAGACATAGGTGAAAAAGACAGGAACAAAATAAACATTTGTTAGCTATTGTGCAGCTTTTTCAAAACCTCACAAAGGCATGAATTAATTCTGGTACTGCTCAGCAAGTGTACAATTGAAGAACTGTGTAAATAGAAGGTGGATGGTAGGACCAGGCTTGCCCCTGTCAGTGAAGTTTACAAATAAGAAAGGGGAGGAGCCAGAAAGATCCATGAAGTAACAGATCAGAGTTGGAGCCATAAGAACAAATGCATATTTAGCTTAATATAGATACAGATAGTCAGCTACAGAAATATTCATCCAAGCTGGACACTAGACAAATATAATGCCTCACTCTGAGAGGCACCTAAAAGTAGATGTTCTAGCAGCAGCAAGCACACCCAGTGCCCAGGTCTCTATTTTTAATGTGATTCTGCAATAAGAGGAACTAGAGTCCCTTGGAGAAATAGAGGATTCTAGGACTGGGGCCTAAAACATATGAGTCTGGAGCATCTTGTGGAGAAAACAATAAAAGAGGGTATTTCAAAATAAGCACAGGAGCCAAATGAATGAGCTCCCAAAGGCCAAAATTGGAACAACTTGAGCAATTACGTGTGTGTGTGTGTGTATGTGTGTGTGTATATATATATATAATTAATAAAGTAGTGTTAGATTATAACACAAAATATAAAATGTCTATGAGTTACTAAAACTGAATAAATAAAATGGGTGGTAAAAGGCAAACCTGTGTAGAATTAAAAATCATCTATACGCTCAGGAGGTGAAGCAAAATTCTCTATTCCTTACTTGTGGGCTATGCCTAGTGACTTTCTTCTGAAGAGTTCAGTACACGATGAGGGGAAAAGAGTAGGTTTATAGTGGAGAAACCTGACAACCACTATCCCAGCCATATGATCAAAGTCAACAGAAATAGTGACAGATCTTGTTGACCACAGGGGCTCTTGATATGATATGAAAAAGGCAATCTATTTCTGTGGTCTTTCTCCCAGAAACCCATAACTCCAGGCGAAGCATAAGAAAATTCCACCAGGAGCATCCTAAAAGAAAGCCTGACCGCTACTCCTCAAAATTGCCAAGCCCAACAGTGGGGACATCATGAGAGACTGTCATGGAGTGCTAATTAGATATGGCAAGTAAATTTCACGTGGTGTGCTGCATGGGATCTTAGAACAGAGAAAGAATTTTAGGTAAAAACTAAGGACATAAATTTAAAAACGCATGTTCCTTGGAAAAAAATGTTATAACCAACCTAGACAGCATATTAAAAAGCAGAGACATTACTTTGCCAACAAAGTTCCATCTAGTCAAAGCTATGATTTTTCCAATAGTCATGTACGGATGTGAGAGTTGGACTATAAAGAAAGCTGAGCACCAAAGAATTGATGCTTTTGAAGTGTGATGTTGGAGAAGACTCTTGAGAGTCCCTTGGACTGCAAGGAGGTCCAATCAGTCCGTTCTAAAGGAGATCAGTCCTGGGTATTCATTGGAAGGACTGATGCTGAAGCTGAAACTCCAATACTTTGGGTACCTCATGCGAAGAGCTGACTCATTGGAAGACCCTGATGCTGGGAAAGATTGAGGGCAGGAGGAAAAGGGGACAATAGAGGATGAGATGGCTGGATGGCATCACCAACTTGATGGACATGAGTTTGACTGAACTCCGGGAGATGGTGATGGACAGGGAGGCCTGGCGTGCTGCAATTCATGGGGTCGCAAAGAGTCGAACACGACTGAGTGACTGAACTGAACTGAAGGACATAAATGAAGGATGAATAAAAGGACAGACTGTATTAATAATAATGGATCAGAATTGGTCCATTAACTGTAAGAAATGTACCACTAGATATTAATACTGGATTGGCCAAAAAGTTTGTTCAGGATTTTGTATGCTTTTATGAAAAACTGAATGAACTTTTTGGCCAACCCAATTAGGGCAGACTGGGTGAGGGGGTATATGGCAATCCCCTGGAATGTCCTCTCAATTTTTATTAACATTAAATAATATTAAAATTTATTAAATCTAATAAAATAATACAAATGAATATAAATTTTATTAAATCTAATTAATTAAAATTAAAATTTATATTAAATCTAAAACTTAGAGTCATGCCTACTTAAAAAAAATTTGAAGGTCCACATCAGATTTTGATAAGACATACCTATTCACTTCCATGTCAAGATTCTGACTTACAACAACTGTGAAATTACTGTCAACTGAAAAGAACTTGTGTTAAAAAGATGTTTACTTGGAGAAGGAAATGGCAACCCACTCCAGTATTCTTGCCTGCAGAATCTCACGGACAGGGGAGCTTGGGAGGGCTACAGTCATGGGGTTGCAAAGAGTCAGTTATGACTTAGTGACTAAACTGCTAGGTATATATGTCTTATAGTAGGAAAAGTCTCTAAAAATTTTTCACCTTGCAAAACTGAATCTCTATATTCATTGAATGACACTCCTTCTTTTTCCTCTCCGCAGCCCCTGGCAACTACCATTTTCCTTTCTGCTAAAGAAAAAATATTTTTGAAAATATAAGATAATTTTAACTTTTTCATTTTTAAGCTTCATTTTCATATATTGGAGAGGGTGTGGAGAAAAGAGTGCTCTTGCACTGTTGCTGGGAATGTAAATTGATACAGCCACTATGGAAGACAGTATGGAGATTCCTTAAAAAACTAGGAATAAAACCACCATATGACCCAGCAATCCCACTCCCAGGCATATACCCTGAGAAAACCAAAATTGAAAAAAATACATGTATACCATTGTTCATTACAGCACTATTTACAGTAACAAGAACATACAAGCAACCTAGATGTCCACAGACAGATGAATTAAAGAAGTTGTAATATATATATACAATGCAATACTACTCAGCCATAAAAAGGAACACGTTTGAGTCAGTTCTGATGAAGTGGATGAACCTAGAACCTACTATACAGAGTGAAGTGAGTCAGAAAAATAAAGATAAATATTGTATTCTAACATATATATGTGGAATCTAGAAAAATGGTACTGAAGAATGTATTTACAGGGCAGCAGTGGAGAAACAGACATAGAGAACAGACTTATGGACATGGGAGAGGGCAGGAGAGGGTGAGATGCATGGAAAGAGTAACATGGAACCTTACATTACCATATGTAAGACAGATAGCCAGGGGGATTTGCTGTATGGCTCAGGAAAGTCAAAGGAGCTCTGTATCAACCTAGAGGGGTGGGGTCAGGAGGGAGATGGGAGGGAGGTTCAAAAGGGACGGATATATGTATACCTATGGTTGATTCATGCTGGAGGTTTGACGGGAAACAACAAAATTCTGTAACAAAATTGTCCTTTGATAAAAAAATAAACTAATTTTAAAAGAGGATAAAAAAATAAATTCAAATTGTATATATTTTAATAAAATTGTATCTTAATATTTTAATTCTTTAGACATTACTTTTAATAGAACACAAATTATATGAAAAATCTTGACTGTAACATCTTAATTAGTAATTTAGTGCAATGAAGGCAAAAGAAATTTTATGGAATATATTATTTTTTATGAAAATAAAAGATCTTTGCTAACACGGGCTTCTCTTCTAAGACATCTAAAATAACGAGACAAAGCTTAGTTTTAGATTTTCCTAGCAAATTTTCTGTTTCAATAATTTGTGCATGGGTGGCATTTAAATTCTTGTAAAAACTTTCAGAGTTTCTGAGTAATCACACATTTGTCAATTATAAAGGAAATGCTTAAAAAAATTTTTTTGGACCATTTTTAAAGTCTTTACTGAATTTGTTATAATATAGCTTCATTTTATGTTTCGGGCTTTTTGACCGAGAGGCATATGAGAGCTTAGCTCCCTGACCAGGGATGGACCCTGCAGCTCTTGCACTGGGAGAAGTCTTAACCACTGGGACCCCCAGAGAAGTCCCCATAAAGGAAATTCTTTGCTTTCCAAGTTTAACCTTGTCTTAGAAATGTAAAAGTCACTGATCAAATTCAATTCACATTTACAAATTAGAAATCTGAAGCCTCATGGGGTCTCTGCCTAGTTAAAAAGAGAATCAGCTTCAACTTTGGACCTTGACTATGTAATGCTCACTAGTTCAGCAAAGTATTACAATATTCCATAGATTCTGAATCATGCCTTTCTCACCATACCACTGAAGATTAGTTATGTGTTTTGCTCTGTTGCCTCTTTTTTATGGAGTTATTACTCATATTCTTGATTTTAGTAATAATGTATCTTCTTAATACTCATATTTACAATTACCCCAACATCAAAGATACAGTTATGAAAATAATCTTTCCAGGTCAGGGGGGTTCCCAAACTCTAAGCGGCTTCAGAGTCACCTGGGATGCCTGATTAGACTGCAGATCCATCCCCTTCTGGCCCCAAGACCTGGACTGGATCCCTGTGCTTGGGATGCACGTGAAAACACACTTCCCCAGAGGGATTCAGATTCAGGCAGTTCATGGGCCACACTTTGAGAGATGATTTGGAGCAGGGTTTCTCAAGCTTTAACATGCCCTTGAATCACCTGGGGATCTTGTTAAAATGCAGTTTCTGATTGGACAAGTCCAGGTGGGGCTGATTCTGTTTATTCCTTCAGGTAGCATAGGTCTACTTAACAGAATCCATTATTACGAATCTTATTAAGGTTTTTTTTTTTTTTTTAAAGTCACAGGTTATTGCATTATAGAACCCTTTTTGGAATAGCTTTTTCTTTGTAATGGAGACAAAATACACATAACATACAATTTACCATTGTAACCATTTTTAAGAGTACAGTTCAGCTGCATTAAGTACGTTCACATTATTATGAAACTAGTTTCCATAACTGTTTTCATGTTGCAAAACTGAAACTTTATACCCGTTAAGCAAGTCTTCAGTCCCCTCTCCCCCAATCCCCATGTCAGAGATGGATTCCTGTGCATTCTCTCAGCTCAGACTTCTGTTCTCTCAATTTCTTTAACCCCGTATAGCGCAGTTTCTATCATTTCAACAATGTAATCAGTGTAAAGTTAATACTAAGACAGTCTACATTCACCACCAACTCTGCTGCCAAGACCAACTCTTTGATATTTGATGGGTATATTCCGCTTACAGCACACACCACTTTGAACTAGAATATCTCAAGCACTCAATAGCCACAGGTGGCTAGTGGTCCCCACTGCACTAGCTTAGCATCAGGTTTTTGAAATCGAGGCTACCTTTCAAGGAATGATGAGTAGAATGGGGACAAGTTGAAGCTATAGGGGAAACTAACTCCAAAGAAACAGGTCTAAGCAGAAATAAACCTAAGACTGAATATACTGGGAAGACTATATGCACAGTTCTATATGCCACCACAATATCATATATTTAATCACTGAAAGGGATATTAAATTTGTTACTATGGTTAACTCTATTTACCAGCAAACATCGCTTCTTCTTTCTCTTTTTGCACTTCTCATATTATAATTTGTACTCATGATCATGCATTTAATTCAAATGCAGAAATTTAAATAAGGTTTCCTTCATATCTACTCATCATTAGCCTCGTTCAGTCTTCTATATTTTTGAGAGATGATGTGAAAGGCGCATACTGAAGAGATATCCTGTTAAATTCTCTATTTCATCTCTCGAAAATGTAAGTATCCTCACCGGCGGCTTCTTCCTAACACTTCTCTTTCTTTCTGACTTTCTAAAAAATTCCATAACTGATGGGTTTTAAAGATGCAATTGATGGGGGTTATATCATGGGGCTTTTAAAAACCCACATAATTGACAACAAAATACCAATCGGGCTGATGCTTGAGGACGCAAGAGAACCACCGGTGATCACCCAAACCTTAAATTATACAGAGAAGTAAAAACATACAGTGTGTTTTGTCCATACACCTTACTCAGAAACCTACGTGTGAGGCAGGCTATAATCAAAACAGGAAGAGGTATTTTCACAGATAAACTTCTCAACAGAGTTATGGACTGTCATTATGAAGCCTCTGACTTGCCCTTCTTCCTGGCTCATCACCATCTGGCCTCGCTTCAACGATCTCCAATAATTCTTTTTTCAAGGTCAGTAGCAACAAATGCATGAGTCTCTTTCTCAGCCCTCAGATCAGCTGTCTGTTCTCTGCCATATCACTTTCTTCCTTAAGTTATGTCTTCTCAGGCAACACTTGTCCTCCCACTCTCTGTCTGAAGCTAGTCATTCTGTCCCTCTCATTGACTCCTCTCTGAACAACTGATTACAAAGGAAGACTCTGTCCTCAACTTTCTGCTTGAGCTTTCTCACATTTATCAGTCATGTCCGAACGTTCAACAGCTTCCACACCTCTCCATGGTGACCTTTCAGTTGCCAGTTCCTTTTTTTTTGCTGGACACCCACACGGAGAACATTGCTTTCAGCAACTGTACTAGATTAGAATCCAATACAATACCAACCCACCATCAGCTCCTAGAACTGTACAATACTGTACAAAGAACAATAAGCAATTCCTTATCGGGCCAAAATCTATCTTATGTGGAAGCAATATAAGGGAAGAGACCATCATTCAACTATTTTTTTTCCACATACAATTCATTTGCTGTTTTACAACTTACAAAGGCAAAAGTGAAAACTGTTAGTTGCTCAGTTGTGTCCTACTCTTTGCAACCCCATGGACTGTTGCCCGCCAGGCTCCTCTGTCCATGGAGTTCTCCAGGCAAGAATGATGGAGTGAGTAGCCATTCGCTTCTCCAGGGGATCTTCCTGACTCAGGGATCAAATCTGGGTCTCCAGCATGGCAGGCAGATTCTTCACTGTCTGAGCCATCAGGGAAGCCCCATGATTCCAAAGGCTTTAGAATATCACATTTTCATAACTTGTTTGTTGGTATAATAAATAAATTCAGTAGTTCAAATCAAGAGAAAGAGAGAGAGATCACAGATTCTAAGCTGTTGTGATGATACAACATCTAGCTCTTCTTTACAGCTGGGACTCAGCAATTTGTTTCCTCTAGTTCTGCTGGGTCGGAGAAGGCAATGGCACCCCACTCCAGTACTCTTGCCTGGCAAATCCTATGGATGGAGAAGCCTGGTGGGCTGCAGTCCATGGCCTAGCGAAGAGTCGAACACGACTGAGCGACTTCACTTTCACTTTTCACTTTCATGCATTGGAGAAGGAAATGGCAACCCACTCCAGTGTTCTTGCCTGGAGAATCCCAGGGATGGGGGAGCCTGGTGGGCTGCCGTCTATGGGGTCCCACAGAGTCGGACACGACTGAAGCGACTTAGCAGCAGCAGCAGCAGTTCTGCTGGGTATTAGAGCGTCTTCCTTTAATCTGTTCCTTTGTGAGGTACCATGGTTTTTGATCTCTCACGGTCACATTTCTGGACTCCAATCTTTCCTGCTTGGCCATGACACGTTCCCTTTGTGGCCTGCTGTAAGGGATCTCACAGTCGCCCTGTCCTTTCACCTTGTAAAGCCTAGAGATGTGCTCACATTCACCACGGCTTCACTGTAGCTCTCAGGTGGTACCCTGACGATCCTGATAAGGCTGGATAAGGCCTTTCTTATCCTTTCTTTGATAAACCTTTCTTTGGAAGATGTCAGAGGACCCTGGGGGCCAACTTCTTCAAGGGGACGCTCTACCTCACCTGTTTCATCAACTTCCTCTCCCAACTCTCCCAACTCGAGAATCTTCCGGATCCTTGGGAAGCACAACACTCAAGGCAGCGTTTTTCCTCAACTAAGAGACTTTAACATTTGAAAAGGTGCTCAGGCCTTCCAGCTTTCCTGCATTTCACAGTTTTTTTCATCTTTGCACACTTTTTGAAGTTCTCAGAGTACACTTCTTGTTCAACCTCATCATTGACGATCACACCTTCTTTTGGTTTTTCCCAGGATCTCTTGGCTTTGTAGTCTGGAGATGACTCTCCACCCTCTCTCACCCTATCACTCACCTGTCACCCTGGGTGGCTTCATCCACTTTGTTGATCTGGGAGAGCCAGGTCGGGAGAGAAGGCACCTCTCAGGGTAGCCATGACTCTTCACCACTTCACCTTCATCCGGGTTCTTTCCCACGACTGACACCTCCTCGGCTCCTGTTCTACTCCTTTCTTTCTTCTGGTAAAACGTTTTTTCATTTATTTGTGGCTGCCCTGGGTCTTCCTTGCTGTGTGCAGGGTTTCTCCAGTTGCAGTGAGCAGGGACTACTCTCTAGTTGAGGTGCGCGGGCTTCTCACTGTGATAGCTTCTCCTGTTTCAGAGCACAGACCCTAGGGCACTCAGGCTTCAGAAGCTGCAGCTGGTGAGCTCTGGAGGGTGATGCCTTCTGTAGTTGGGGCACACAGGCTTAGCTGCCCAACAGCATGTGGAATCTTCCTGGATCAGGGGTTGAACTTGTGTCCCCTGTATTGGGAGTCAGATTCTTAACTGCCAGACCACCAGGGAAGTCTGACACTACTTTCTGATGAAGGCTCAGGGGATTTCTAAGACTGTGCATCACATAACATTCAGCATATTGAGGGAGCTCCAAAGGGTGATGCCTGCTGACAAGTTGGTTGTAGAACCCAGGTCCCCTTTCCCATTATCCTCTGCTTCTATTTTGTCCCCAAATATTTACCACTGATTCATGTCTCTAGCCCCAAGGGCTGTACCTCTCTACTCCACTCCAACTATCCATATTCCTGAAGATGGATCTCAGATCATGTCACATGTAAAAATGTTCTGAAATTCAGAATTCCAGTAAACCATTTCCTAAGTATAAAAAACATTGTTCTAGCTCTCCCCTCTCTTTTCCATCTATGCGTCTGCTCATCATGACCCCATGTCCTGGGTTCTTCATCACTCACTAAGGTTAGCAGAGGAGTTTCACTGGCTTCATTCCATTTTCCTGCTGGTCTGTCCTAGTACCCTTGACACTTTATTCATCATCAGAGCTTACAACCAGCTACCACTCCATGTGTTCTCCATGCCCTGACTAGGCTGTTCCAGCCCAAACCTCTTCTATCTGGGAGACCCCTTGACACCCAACTGCCACACTGTGCCCCTTGGGAGCATATTAAGTACCTTCTGGATTCTCCTGTGTCTACCCTAGACCTGAAATGTCTAGTTTTAGGAGACAGTGGGGGTGTCTCCTGTCTCCTAAGAATCAGAGGAATACATGTTGCCCTGTATTTCAGGGATGTTCTAATTCAAAACTTTCCAGAAACAAAAATTATATCCTAAAAAGATGCAAAACTATTTGGGACAAGAGGAAGTAGATAAGGAGAGAATGACACAGAAAAAAGATATCACGGCATTTAACAAAAGAGCTAGCCAGGAAGTATCTAGGATGCGGTATTTGGAATTAGCACAACCTTTCACTGGCATGAGAACACTGCTCTAAATTCCCAGGGCTTTGTTTAAGCATAGCAGAAAGGACTGGAGTTCTGTCATTGTACTCAAATCACGACCTAGGGGAAGGACACAATACCTCACAGAATTAAAAAAAAAAAAAAGTATACATGATTCATCAAGTTCTTCAATAAAAATATGTTTTAGAAATTACCTAGTTCTGAATCATCCTTCAAAAATAACATGGTCTTTTCACTGGGGATGGATCTGGCTAAATAAGAATCTCTCCCTCAGTTACCATTCGACTGTGGACTTAGAACTGCCACTTAGATTTGTAAACAAGGCTTAGCTTCATTACTGTAAATCAGTTTGCCAGGGCTCTCTGCTCCTGAGAGAACAAGAAGTGAATTTCTGGACTTCCAAGGAAGAGGGCTTGGGGCAGCAAATTACTGCATTAAAGCTTATATATATATATACACACACCAAAAGGTACATCATGAACTATTTAGCAGAGAAATTGGAAAATCCTGATCCCACTCTCTAATCCAGTCTCTTATGATGGTGGTGTCTAGGTTTGGCCCTAGTTATCTGAGTTCTGTTTCATCTGCTGATTTGTTGTTGTTTTTTAGATGCTTAGTCATGTCTGGCTCTTTGTGACCCCCTGGACTGTAACCTGCCAGGCTCCTCTGTCCATGGGATTCTCCAGGCAAGAATAATAGAGTGGGTTGCCATGCCCTCCTCCAGGGGATCTTCCTGACCCAGGGATCAAACTCACGTCTCCTGCGTTGGCAGGTGGGTTCTTTACCACTGCATCATTTGGGAGGCCCCACACCTGCTGGTGCTCACAAGTAAAGGCAAAGAAATTACTGTGGATCTCTATGGTAATGGAACATAAAGCCCACATTTTAACAAATCAATAATGGACTTGATACTAAGGGGGTACTGGAGTCTGTTTAAAGATACTACAAAAACCCTGGGTGAGGGTAACTAAGGTCAGTTAAAAGATTTGTATAATGTAAAACTATCCATCAGCACCTTCCTCAATAATGTAAGTATCAAAAAACTATTTCCGTATTGACCAAATCCTCCGTGTCATATAACAGAATGAGAACAAGGCTATTCTTGAACCCAGCGATTTTCTTTTATCACTGCAACTTCAATCATGGATGTAAATGAAAATTTTTGCTCACTTTGCTACTTTTCTGCTTGACTGAATTTTGTAATGAAAACGTCTGTCCCTTTCTAACAGCGTACAGGCATCATTCAGATTCTACTCACCAGGCAGAGGGTGAATGCATCTGTTTAGATGCAAGATCACTTAAATATGCATCACTACACGCTACAGCCCACTTAGGAATGCTGCAGTTTAAAATGTTCCTAAGGAATAAGGCAAAGGCATCAAAAGAAGGTACATTCAGGTTTCAAACACTTTTTAGCAAGTTCCTCCCATCTGAACGCAGCCAGCCCTGCCCTCCTTTCCTGGCTCCCCTCAACCAGAAAGCAGTGGAACTCTGCCAAAGCTCATTCCGTTACCTAAACATCTTCCGGGTCAATGGTCCATAGTCACATGACAACTCCATCTTCAGCTGACCTCTCCAGGGAGCAAATATTTTGAAAAGCAAGAATTCCAGGCATGCAAAAGCTCAGGCTTTGAATCAAAACTAAGTCTGAACAAGCTTTTCAAAGGAAGGCCTTGTTGCATACAAAAGGCACACAAAACGTGTTTGAAGAAGGCAAATCTCTCATTTGAGATTTAACATTTATAAATGAGGAAATTATATATGATTAAGGCTTTCAAATAGAGCAGTAATTTCAGGGTATCTCTCATTCCAAACACTACAGCTTCTGTCTTTCATTCAAAATCGTAAAGATGATTAAAAAGTAGATCAAAGGAAAATTATACTGCAGGTCTCAGTTGTTTTAACCTGGAAATGTTGTGGTTTTGGGAAAATGCTGATGAAAGACTTGATTTTTGGTAAGAATAGCTGGGTATTGGAATCATCTAGAAAAGTATGTGACTTGCTATTTTCTGGCCCAAAGCAGGCTTTCTAATAATGCAATCAAGCTAACAGGTCATTGGATTTACATTATATAAAGCTCTAGGTTACCCACTTAACAGTTTAATGTAGTGTTTACTCAAGGTCACCTTTCCACAAGGCAGGTGGGAGGCATGTTTGCCTTTCTCCTAGTCAAAAGAAGCATAAGGTCAGTTCCCCCTCTTCCCATTCACGCTATTACATGATTTCTAGATGTTTCATTTTTGATCGATGTTCAAACTGTCTGGATATTTCAAAGCCTCAGCTTTAAAATTTTCCTAACCAAGGACTTGGCTATTTATACAAAGTCTTAGCTGCATGCTCAGTCTAGAAAATACCTAATGTAAAATCTATATACAGAAGGTCATCTCTTTGGCAAGACAGGGCTGATGTACTGAAAAGTCAATTGTACACCAAGTCAGTACAAAAGATATCTTAATCACAGTTCTCATATGCAAATAAACAATCCACTATTTGTTGGTGCTTTTCGGTTGCTAAGACATGTCTGACTCTTTGGGAGCCCATGGACTGCAGCACGCCAGTCCTCCCTGGCCTTCACTATCTCCCAATGGTGGTAGTGGTTTACTCGCTCAGTCGTGTCTGACCCTTATGACTCCATGGACTGTAGCCTGCCAGGCTCCTCTGTCCACAGAATTTTCCAGCCAAGAATAGTGGGGTGGGTTGCCATTTCCTTCTCCTGGAGTTTGCCCAAATTTATGTCCATGAAGTCAGTGATGCTATCTAACCAGCTCATCCTCTGCTGCCCGCTTCTTATGTGGGTTTTCTTGGAACCTGAGTACTTGATAAGACTATCCTACCATTTTTGAATCATTCAGGCAGTTGGTTAATTAACATAGTACCACATTAGGACTGTTTTTCATGCTTTGCTTCTAGGTGATATAATTTTCTCCTTCCCAGTTACAAAATATTAGTACAAATGAAGATCTCCTCACAGTGTAATATGGTAATTCCAACACTGATATCACAACTATACAAAAAATATATTTTGTAAAAAATTTATATTTAAGTTAAAATATTAAAAAATGTTTTATAAAGTCAAATTTTAAGAGAGAATTTGATTGACTGCATATCTTCATTTCTTTAAAAGGTGTGAGAAATGACTACATGAATATTTCCCAGAGACTAAAGTTTGATTTATCTTATTCTTACATAGGAGTTGTCATTAACCTGCAGAAAAGCCAAGAAAAACAAAACAACAAAAGCCCTTGATGATGGTGGGGGTACTTTTGCATAAACAGCTATGTTTCTGCATTGAACTCATTCAAATTCAATTAATTCCTTTGCATGAACTCAAGAGTCCAGGAGCCATTAAGAAAAGCTGAAAGCAATCTTATCTTTTGCCTCAAATAGATTTTCATCCACCAAATAAATGATATAATAAACCAACAGGGAAAAATAAAAGATGCATATCCCATGCTTATGTGCTCTGTGTTTAATCGAAGATGCCCAAATCCATCATTTACTGGTAAGGAAATCTCATACACATCTTAGAGGAAATGTCCATGAAAGCTAAAAGCTAATACTCTGCACGGTATTAGCAATATACTGCATGCTCTTACCCCGAAGGGAGAAAGCTAATTATCAAGATTCTGGGAGTCATAGCAAGTCTGATGACCAGTAAGTACTTGGAGGCCTGGCCTGGATTTAATAACTCAGGATTCATTAAGCCAGGCCTTTGGGAAACCAAGGCACTGATGAGGTTTCCTAGTAAGGGTACTGTGAGAAAATGAAAAACCTAGGAGGACTCATAAACATCAGTATTGAGAAGGCTGCAGAAAAAAATGAGCCAGAGGAAGAATGGGAGTCAGCAGAGATTGACAAAGCCAAGAGCACAGTAACGGTGTGGGGAGAAGGCAGTGATCAGTAGGGATAGATACTGCTGAGACACTGAAAAGGACAGAAAAATGTCTGAGCCAAGACCTCATTCACCGGAGCTGAAGGGCTAGATGCCTGACAACAGCTGACTGGAGGGAGGTGAATGCTGCAAAGATAAAATAGGAATGGCTGACTGGCGTATCAAGAAGCACAGCTGTCAATGGGTAGAGCAAGGGTGGATGTTAAAGACATGGGATTACGTTACTGACATGAGGACCCAGGGGTCTCTGATGGACAGGAAAATATGAGAAGGCTAAAAATTGCTGATATAGCAAATGAAATAAAGGGCCTAATGACCAAAGGTCATAATGAAGTCAAAGATCAGATACAATGAAGTGAAAGAACTTACTGAAGATAATTTGTGCACTCGTATGTCTGTGCTCAGCTGTGTCTGACTCTTTGCAACCCCAAGGACTGTAGCCCGCCAAGCTCCTCTGTCTATGGGATTCTCCAGGCAATGATAATGGAGAGGGTTCCCATTTCTTTCTCCAAGGGATCTTCCTGACCCAGGGATCGAACCCGCATCTCCTATATCTTTTGCATTGCTAGGCGGAGCCACATGGGAAGCTGCTCTGTGCACTGCTCCCATGCTTCGATTGAGAATTTGGACTGAAAATTTGCAATGAGAACCAAGAAGAGAAAAAGAAAAATCAGCTGAAGTTATTTAAATGGCAAAACACAGGATAACTTCTTGGCAGACTGAACATTGAGGCTACTGTATTAAATATGCTTAGAGAATGCAGAGTATCATAAGCCCTGAATAACAAGTAATTCTACTTTCAGTAAAGCCAGAGGAAAGAGTCACTTGATCCACTCACAGAAATCTAGCAACCTAGAGCTAATGAAGTTATCATACAATAAAGAAGATCTTCAGTGACAGCCAAAAATAATTCCTCAAACCCCAAACAAGGTTGGACCATATTCTGTCAAAGTAGTTAAGACTGAAGAGGAAAATTTAGGGGAATTCCAGGTGGGTAATGTTTTTGAAAATACATGTACCCTTAATTAATAAATAAAAAAGATGGTCCAAATTTTAGTGTTATGAGGATATTTAACCCTCTAAAAGGGGGAGTAATTAATATCTATACATCAAACATCTACTCAGTACCATATTCATTTCATCACTTAAAAAAGGCATTTTAATATGATAGGAATTAATGACTAGTTTACATACAAATTATCCTAACTCTTAAGATACAACAGAAAAATCTGAAATAAGCTTTTAGATTTCATTATCATTATAAATGATACTTAGAAGTGGGTTTCTGTTAAAATAATCCTTTATTATTAGCATTAAAAGCTAAAGATAAGGACACTGTCCCCAAAGAATCTAATGGTATGTCTTATTTCTGAATTCAGATGCCTCTGATAACATGGGTATCAACCTTTAAAATATAACAGCTTTAGAATGTAATTTTACCAGCAAAATGAGTTTATTCAGGAATAGCAGAGGAATTGCAATTTGAGATAATTAAGCTATAGCAAAAATCAGGCTAGCCTGGCAAATGAAGGAGAGGAAGGTTACTTTATACAGGAAAAGAAGGAAGTTAGGAGTGGCTGATCTAACAAAAGACCATTGAAGGAAAACGGAGCTTTCAGGGCGGGGGATGGCTTCTCATTTGCCGCGTTGCAGAGTCTTACATTGACTGCGCCTGTTGTTGGGCCAGGAGAAAATCTTTCTTCCTCCTGATGTAGTATCAGACATTCCTGCTCAGAAATGTAAAGCTGTGACAGGTGGTGTGTGCATGAGAGCTCCCATTTCAGGTATGCCTGACTCTGTTTTATTTCTTTTAATTTAATTAAAAATTATTTTTTTTTATGGACAAGCTGCACAGCATGTGGTAGATCTTAGTTCCCTGACCAGGGATCGAACCTGCACCTCCTGCAGTAGAAGTCAGAGGAGTCTCAAGCACTGAACCACCAAAGAAGTCCTCTGACTCCATTGTATTTTATTTTACTGAGATTTGAAAAGAATTTTTGTTTTAACTGAAAGATACTTTTAAGAGATTCAAAAAGCAAATCCCCTAAAAAGGAGAAAATATTTGCCATGCATGTTTCCATAAAAGAATTCCAATCTAGTAAATCCTACAAATTAAGTAGAAAAACAACAAACTTTTTAAAGAAATGAGTGAAAAACGTACGCAGGCTTTTAACAAAAGAGGATATCCAAATGGGTGAGTAAGCTTATAAAAACTATTCAAAGTTATAAATCATCTGCTGCTAAGTCGCTTCAGTCGTGTCCGACTCTGTGTGACCCCATAGACAGCAGCCCACCAGGCTCCCCCGTCCCTGGGATTCTCCAGGCAAGAACACTGGAGTGGGTTGCCATTTCCTTCTCCAATGCATGAAAGTGAAAAGTGAAAGCGAAGTCGCTCAGTTGTGTCTGACTCTCCGTGACCCCATGGACTACAGCCTACCAGGCTCCTCTGTCCATGGGATTTTCCAGGCAAGAGTCCTGGAGTGGGGTGCCATCGCCTTCTCCATAAATCATCAGGAAAACACTAATTAAAACCACAATAGAGGGTTAAGGTGAGGGAGGGATCTGATTCTATCTTAAAAGAGGCTTTCTTTTTATTAATTTTTATACTGTCTTTAAACTAGGTATGTCTAGGTTAGACCCTGTTCCTCAGAAATCAGAGTTTATTGTTCTCTAAGCCAGGTTAAAACAAACAAACCCCAAAAAACCTTATTTTCTACCTATTCTGAGATTCTTAGGTTACTTCTTAGTTGTTGAATAAAACCTGTTCTTCCTCTATTGATCAATATTTATTTCTGTAATCTTGTAGATTCATTTAGGCATGTGAATTTATGGTTTTATAAACTTTGTCTTCCTAGTGATTAGGCTAGTCCTTCTTTAAGTTTTCTTTCCTTTAAAAATATTCAGCTAACTCCTCAATCCATTCATTGAACATGCGCTTATTCAATGTACCACGACATACTTAAAACTCTTGAAATATGTTTCAGTGAAGGAAACAAAAATTTCAGCTTTCAGAGAGCTAACATTTCTGCTTAAAAACAATTATTTCCAAAGTTACCAGCACTGCAGGAAAGCCTTCTTAGTCTTCAGCACCACATATTGTTTCTTCTCAATATTGCTCTGTGATTATTCTTTTCCTTCAAAAGGCCCTCAAATCCACTAATTTAAAACTTTCTCCAACCTATTACTTTCTTATGGATTTGCTATTTAAATTCAAAAGATGTTGAGGCACTAAATGAACAGGTTACTAGAATTTATGGAAATATTACTCCAGACTATAAGGAGTTTTTCCTATAATCTAACTGTACCATCTATTTAAAGAACTGCCATAATTAAAGGCTTAAAACCACGCTGACTATTCAGATATTTTTCCAGACACCACATGAAACAATCAAATGAATTCAACGTCTTTGTGAATAAAAACGTGATTTCTATACTATTCCAAAGATCATGGCATCCAGTCCCACCACTTCATGGCAAATAGATGGAGAAAAAAATGGAAACAGTGACAGGGTTTATTTTCTCGGGCTCCAAAATCACTGGGGACAGTGACTACAGACACGAAATTAAAAGATGCTTGCTCCTTGGAAGAAAAGATATGACAAACCTAGACAGTGTATTAAAAAGCATAGACATTACTTTGCCAACAAAGGTCCATCCACATAGTCAAAGCTATGGATTTTTCCAGTAGTCCTGCACAGATGTGAGATTTGGACCATAAAGAAGGCTGAGCACTGAAGAATTGATGCTTTAGAACTGTGGTGTTGGAGAGGACTCTTGAGAGTCCCTTGGACTGCAAGGAGATCCAACCAGTCCATCCTAAAGGAAATCAGTCCTGAATATTCATTGGAGGGACTGATGCCGAAGCTGAAGTTCCAATACGTTGGCCACTTGATGTCAAGAGCCGACTCTTTGGAAATGACCCTGATGCTGAGAAAGACTGAGGGCAAGAGGAGAAGAGGGCAACAGAGGATGAGACGGTTGGATGGCGTCACTGACTCAACACACGTTAATCTGAGCAAATTCCAGGAGATAGTTAAAGACAGGAAGCCTGGTGTGCTGCAGTTCAGGAGATCGAAAAGAGTCAGACGTGACTTAGTGACTGAACAACAACAAATACTATTTCAAACTTAAATAATCAACAATCTTAGTTCTATTCTAACTTGCCAACAATATGTACCAATACTACCAACACAAATTATGGTCCCCAGAACACAGTTTCTAATTCATATATCTTCATTTTCTCTCCATATGGTTTAGGATGCATACCATGCCTCATTCTCTTTCCAGGAACTTTCACTGTACACTCCAGTTTTACCTCCTATTTTTACAACACTCACTCATCTTACAGAAAAAGTTGTTACCACCCAGTAATAAAGAAAATCATTAACTGGAATTAGAAATTTCAACACAATTGTGTTTAGGAGAAAACTTCTGGGGAAAAGGAGGGGAGTTTTGATGATGCTGTGCTTGGGTCCTTGAATAAATGCTTGTCGTGAAATCAGCAGAGAAGACCAGCATGTTTCCAGAGTAAAAACAGTCACAACTACAAACCTCTACAACATCTAAAACAGTGGAATTCTGCCCTAAATTCTGTAAAATAGGTATAAACTATATAAAGGTAATTTTATATAGAGAGAGTCATAAGTTTCACCCAAGGAGACACAAACATCTTCTAAAGTTGGTACATAAGCTCAGCTCTGTGAAATCACAGTTTAACTCTATCCAACTCAAAGTAAGCTAAATAAGGACACCCCTAACACTAGTTTCACTCACAATTTCTAATCTTAAAAGAAAATTTCTAGATTGAAAATAATGCCTGCAAGCCTAAACTCAACTTCTTCCTGCCACAGGCCAACTGGATAAATTTCTCTGTAGCAAAAAGAGGTAGCTGTGTCTCTACAGAGTTTATTGCTGAACTCTGTACTTAAGTAGTACTGAGTTAATCGTATACAATAGTATTTTCTTTGATTTTTCCCACTTCTAGTCTTCCATATGTGAAGGCGAGTCCATTTCTTCCATTCCCACGTTCCTTCCAGTATACTTTTATTATTTCTATGGCGTCTGTACTGCTCAGAACCGGGGAGTGGCATCTCCTTCCCTTTTATCTTACAACTGTTTGCTATCTTTTAAATTTGGCTTTCTGTTTACATAAAGTTAATCCTCACCCCAGTTTTATATTTGCTTCATTTTCTCTGCACCCGTCAGTACTGCATCTTTCATGAACTCTGTAGCAGAATTCTACAACCTCCCTTAAGTACAGGCAGGTCCACCAGCGCTAATTTTTCCCTGGAGCCCTCCCTCCTGGGATCTGCCCCGTTCTCCTCCAATCTGGACGGGTTTCTCTCCAGACTGCGCACAGCTGTTGCCTTGGGACTTCCCTTCACCATCAGGTTTCACAGCTAAAGCCTGAGACTCAACGACAGGGGGGAAAAAAAAGAAGGACACATTGCACCACCAGCAAGAGCTGACATTTATCAAGGGATGTAGAAGAGAGAGAAAGTTTAATGAAGCTGCTTGTGACTAGGGTGATAAACAAAACTAACAATTTATTTCTAGACTCTACATTGAGAGCTTGCTCTGTTGAGTACTAAAATTCGGACATGTCATCATATCCTTTGATACTGAAACTGAAATACATCTTTACTCTGGCTTCACATGGACTGTCATCTTTATGACATTTCTAACATTCATGATTTTTTCTTGCTGTGCATACTTTATGCCTCAATGCTTTATGGTCAATTCTTTCATGATATACAAATATGAAATTACTTTTTTAAAAGGTGCTAAACTACCTCAGAGAAATTATTTCCCCAAATTTCACTTCACTAAGCTTGAAATAATTAACCTTTCCCTTTCTAAGAAATATAGTTATACTTTAATGGGTACTATTTGGAGATATTATAGAGATATGCTTTCCCTAATTTGCAGGATCAAAACCAAATTCTTTTAAGTCCACAAAAAAGCATTTCTCAGTTCTTTTCCTAAAGAAGAAATACATCAAAAATGTCCTATACTTTGTGATGGCATTAAGTCCATGTCTAATATATTTTACCTATTATTTATATAAAATTTAAAATGTATCTAGCTAATTAAAATATAATGGAAATGAGGTCTTTGTGGCATAGTCTGGGTTAACTAACTGAATTCCATTTGTTACACTGGGTTTAAGCCACTTTCCTGTCCTAGGAAACATAACAATACTTGTCTGTACCACTCTGCAAGTTTTTCTGACATATTCTCTTTCTGGTTACAGTTATTCATGTGGTATAAAGCTAAACATGGTGCCCTAAATCCCCCCAAATCTTGTACAACTGTCATATACAAGTTGTATTTTCCACTGTAGTCCTTTTAAAAGTTATTTGCTAGAAAAAACAGTAAACAAAATCAGAAAAGATCTCAAATGTGTTGTTTTGGGAAATAACATGATGAGAATTGAGTTGTAAACACAAGAAGGAAATTCAGTTTCCTTTCTCTGTTGTAGGTAGAAAGTGATGGTAAGCAGTAAACCACTTAAAAAAGATGTTCCCAGAGTGCAAAGAGAACTTTGATGGGCGTCCATTTCTTTCTTAATTCCCTATCATAGTCATTTCAACTCAGTCACACCAGGAAAAGTCTATGAGGAAAGATACAGCGTGAGGTTAAAAGCTGGAAACATTACGGTCCAGTGTATTAAATTTATGTTAAAACAGCAAGCCAACAATTTCCAAGATGAAATTATGCACATGTAACTAGGAAGCAGCTGTTTACTGGTTGGCACAGAAAAGTACATGTTTCCAGACCATCAGATCTGATATGATAGTACTGATTCCAAATACATAGAGAAATTAAAAACTCAAATATCCTACTTCCACTCTAGCTGATGCGTTACTAAATCTAAAGGCATTTTGGCTTCTTTTAAAATAAGGTAGGTGGGTAGGTTTAGTTGCTAAGTCATGTCTGACTCTTGCGACCCATGGACTGTAACCCACTAGGTTCCTCCGTCCATGGGATTTCCCAGGCAAGAATACTGGAGTGGGTTACCATTTCCTTCCCCAGGGGATCTTCCTGACTCAGGTGTCGAACTCAAGTCTCCTGGAGTACAGCAGACTCTACCGACTGAGCCACCTCCCAAGGGAAGTTACTTTTTAAATAAAGTAGGTGAAAATGTGACCATGTGAAATTTAAGTTCTATGTGACTTTTTAACTTTCTTGGATGTCAGCATCTGTCTGTCTCTTTATATAAATGGAAACAATCTAAAAACAATAGAAAAAAATAAAAGCAATAAAAACAAAATATACTTTTCATGAGTTAAGCTACTGTTTATAAAAGCAAACAGTAAATTATTGACGTCATAACTTACTTGTATGAAGAACCTCTAATAAGCTCAACTTTAAAAAATTTCATATCTCATTATCTCTTGGAGAGAGTCACAATACATATATACAACTCAAACAGTGCTGGTATTTCATATAAAAATGGCAACCAGAGCAGGAGCTGATTCAAGAGTTTCTACTCATCTTTTTTTTGCTTATAATTGAATTATTAGCCTTTACTGGACAGTAGCAAATGCAGAAAAACATCAATTTCAATAATGGATCTATGACACCAGGAAAAGTAGTAATCCAAATGGAAAGGAGTCAAACATTTTGCAAAGAAAATATTCTCCTTGAATAATAATGATGTGCTTGAATCCTATATGAAATAATTAATAAAATGTTCAAATGACTAAGACAATCTTACTGTCTGGTGCCTGAGGCATAACTAAAAGCAAAGCGTGAAATGAGAAAGCCAGCTGACTCCCAAGAGAAATCATCTACTTCATGGGAAGAAAGTGACAACAGCAACCTAATACACTTTCTCCATCTAGACAAGGGATACCAGACACTGTAGAGCAGGGATGCCCACGGCAAATACATGGCTTAGAGAAAAACAACCTAGTGTAGCCCTTTTCCTGCACCTGATAAGGAAGGTTACATGCTGAATGTGACAGGCATTTTTCTCTCTTCTAGCTTTGTTTTGAATTTTAATATGCTTAATATTAAAGACAATCTTCTTTTGCTTTCTAGGTAGTGCCCGTCTGAGAATTAACTTTAGTAAAATAATCTCTTTTGTGTAAAGGATTTATGTGGATACAGCCAGAAATTTTAGATGGTACTTATGGTAACGCTAAACAGTAATTCTTTATTCAAGCAGGAAGTAATACATAAATGTTCCTGTGTGCCCAGTCGCTCAGTGGTATCCAACTCTGTGACTCACCCCTAGACTGTAGCCCTCCAGGCTCCTCTGTCCATGGGATTCTCCAGGCAAGAATACTGGAGTGGGTTGCCATTTCCTCCTCCAGGGGATCTCCCTGACTTAGGGATTGAATCCATGTCTCTTGCATTGGCAAGTAGATTCTTTACCAGTGAGCCATCTGAAAGTGGAAAGACTGATGCTGAAGCGCCAATACTTTGGCCACCTGATGTGAATAGCCAACTCATTGGGAAAGACTCTGATGCTGGAAAAGATTGAGGGCAAGAGGAGAAGGGGGTGGCAGAGGATGAAATGAGTGGATGGCATCACCGATTCAATGGACATGAGCTTGGGCAAACTCTAGGAGATGGTGAAGGATAGGGAAGCCTGGCGTGCTGCAGTTCATGGAGTCAGACATGACTTAGCGAGTAAACATCAAACCACACCTGAGAAGGCCCGTATATAAGAAGGTTGCCTCTCCCTACCATAAAGTGGAAACCTGATCACACGAAGAGAGCCATGGAGCTTCTAGGGATATGGCTGTGGCCTTTATGAGACATATCTACAGTGGGATTTTTTTTTTTTTTAGGTGTTAGTTATTGCCTCCAATTCATAGTCTTTCCTCTAAGATTTGATTTTATAAATCAGGTGGTTATTGGCTCTAATACAATTTTCTGCCGATACTGGAAGGAAATCTGGATTGCGAATCAAAAATCCTTGGGCTTTGGTCCTGATTCTACTGCTAAACTGATGTGTGAGTTACTGCAAGAAATTCAGTCTTGCTGACTTTCAATATTTGTACCAGTGAAGTGAGACTGAAAAATCCAACATCACCTGCCTCACAGAGTATTTCAGTGGGTGCCCTATGCAGCTACAAAATGCTTGATAACCTCTCTGTGTAACAGAGGTTAAATCTAGGCAGGCACAAAGAGGGAAGGAAAGGAGAAAGGAACAAAAGGGAAAGGAAGGGAAGAAAACTGGACAAACAATGTTCAAACTATTGGGACCAGGCAGTATGAATGGAATTAAAAAAATACATAAATTACACACATGTTTTTCCATTCCTTTTCCCGAAAACAAGACACACTGTGCACATTCATTGGGATTATATTATGTACCACCTTTTGTAATACTTTCAGTTAAAGAATGAAATTTTGCCTTTTGCAACAACATGAACAGTAAGTCAGACAGAAAAAGACAAATACTGTATGATACCACTTATATGTGGAATCTAAGAGATACAACAAACCCATGAATAAAACAAAAGTGAAGTAGACTCACAGATACAGAGAACAAACTAGCGGCTACCAGTGGGAAGAGGGAAAAGGGAGGGACAGCATGGGGTAGGGAAAAAAACCGGTTGTTATGGGATTATATGACATCATAACTGTGAAACTTTTGAAAATTGTAAGGCACTATAGAATTTCCCAGCTGGCAAAGAAGCTGCCCGCCATGTGGGAGAGCTGGGTTCGATCTCTGGGTTCGATCTCTGGGTTCGATCACGAAGATTCCCTGGAGGAGGGAATGGCAACCTGCTCTAGTATTCGTGCCTGGAGTATTCTCTCCAGGCAAGGATTCTAGTATTCTCTCCTCTAACATGGATTGAGGAGCCCGGTGAGCTCTAGTCCAGTGGGGCTGCAGAGTTGAATACAACTAACACTACTACTACACAATTTAAAGAATACTTTGTTCAATTTGAAAAATCAGGGGGAAAAAAAACTTATGGAAAATTTGCCATCACCTAGGAGTGAGGTAGTACGTACAATCCTTCATTCTAATCTAAGCTCAGTAACAAAGTTGGAGGCATCGTGTGTTCCACTTGTCACGGTCATGTTAAGGTCTAATTTTGGGTTCAGTAGAAAAATACCAGGGATTCATAAAATGAGAAAACATGATAAAAGATTCATATAGGCCAGGTGAAGTATATAATGTGGATATAGGCCTACCAGAAGTATACAATGATCATCTAGGCCCATGAGTAGTCAAGAAGAGGTATTGTTGATATGCTAAGTTAACACCAGATACTATACCAGGCCTGGGAAAGTGGCTAAACACATCACAAGTGTTGTCTTCTGCAATTAGGAACAAGGAAACTCTTTAACTGCCAAATGTTTAAGAATCTGGGTTTGCATATTTTCTTTATCATAAATCCACCAGATGAAATCTTCATTCACTGGAGATTAGGCCAGTTTCCTATTAATGTCTCAAAGTGTGTGCAGGCATCTCCAGTAATCAATAGGTTCTTACAACATTCATGTTTGACACAAGTATTACAGAATCTTTGTCATTCTGAACTTCTAAGTTTGCTGTTGGGGACTTTTTTTTAAAGACCCTTTTTAGTTTTTACAAGACATTATTGGAATGTGTATCAATACTTGTCCACATCATTCTCAGATAAATCCTTATGTCCTTATTTACAATCACCTTGCTAATGAATATACTTCTGGAAAACATCTAGATGCTGGCTATCAAATCAAAGGCTGCTGATTTCCCTATTGCAGCTACATTAAAAAAAAAAATCAAGCAGGAAGAAACTAATAAGCAGGACAGATTAAATGTGGAGTATGACAGTGTTTCCAGAGGAAAAAACACAATACTACATAAAGCAACTCAGTTTTTAGAACAACAGTTTAAAGTAAAAGTCAGTAAAAAGTGAAAGTGCACATTTAAATCTAAGTGATCAAACTGCTTCCTCCAGTAAGCAGAATAACAAAATTAGCTTAACTCTAATTCCCCAATTATCATCAAACAGGAAGAGTAGTGGGCTACTGTAGAAAGCGCTTTTTAAGAATTAGCAAAATGCACATTAGGCTCTCTCTTCTATGAGGTCTATGTCAAGAAACATACAAGGTGTGAATTCTACTAATTCTAGACAATTCGGGTACAGGAGAATCACCTACAGAAATCGGTGAAACTAAGATTTCTGGGCCCCACCACCAGACATTTTCATTCAGCAGTTGTAGAAGAGGCCCACGATTTTTAATTAAAATAAGCACATTAGGTAAATTCATTCTGAGGCTGGAAGCCCAGAAATACTGCTCCTTTATTGTTAGGACACAGGATACTTTAATCAGAGTCCAAAATATAGTCTAATACAGAGTGGCAATATGCTGAAGGAAGAGCCTGCATATCTGATCTCATAATTAGAGCACCCTTCCCGTTTATGCCCAAAGCCCACGGCCCGTCCCTGCCGGCGCCCAGGCCGGCCAGCTCACCCAGGCAGCGGTAGGGGATGACCATGTGCGCGTGGGTCTTGCACTGCTTCCGGCCCCTCTTGCACCAGTTCTGGATGGTCACTGGCTGGTTGGCTTCCACCACATTGGTGATCTGTAGTTCAGGGTAGACCTGGGAGAGCACACAGAGAGGGTACATTGTTACTGGAGGTGGGGCTGGCACACAGGCACCCGATGAACCACGGCTGCTATCCCAAGGGTTCGAGATACATATATATATATATATATAGGCTGGCTCTATATATTCGGTAGTCAAGCTTGGGCTTCCCTGGTGGGTTAGATGGTTAAAAAAAAAAAAAAACTGCCTGCAACTCGGGAGACCTGGGTTCGATCATTGGATTGGGAAGATCCCCTGGAGAAGGGAATGGCAACCCACTCCAGTATTCTTGCCTGGAAAACTCCATGGATAGAAAAGCCTGGTTGGCTGCAGTCCAGGGGGTCACAGAGAGTTGGACACGACAGAGCAACTAACACTTTGGGGAATTCAGGGTAAAGAAAACGATCGTCCACTCAAAACATGATGCAATCTAACTTTTACTTTACATGACGTGACACAATCTAACTTTTACTTTACACGTACTCCTACTTTATAAGCACCCCTTCCAGCGTAACATTTTTTTTTTCCTTTTTTTCATTTATTTGGCTGTGCTGGGTCTTGGCTGCAGCATGTGGGATCTAGTTCCCTGACCAGGATTCGAACCTGGGACCTCTGCATTAGGAGTGCATAGTCTTAACCACTGGACCACCAGAGAAGTCCTTTAACCTATTTTCTAGTGGTTTTGTGGTTTGGTTGCTAAGCCGTGTCCGACTCATACGACCCCATGGACTGTAGCCTACCAGACTTCTCTATTCAAACATATTTTCTAGGGATGATAAAAAAGAAAGGGAGGAGGTGCGAGCGTGCTAAGTCACTCAGTTTGGTTCGATGTGACCCTATGGACTGTAGTCCATTGGTGGGCAGGGGCTCTTAAAAGTATGGAGTCATTTCTTTTTTTTTTTTTTTTTCCTTCCTTCTATTATTATTTTTTTTATTTATTTATTTTTAATTTTTACTTTACAATTCTGTATTGGTTTTGGCATAGATTGACATGAATCCACCACAGGTGTACATGCGTTCCCAAACATGAGCCCCCCTCCCACCCCCCTCCCCACAACATCTCTCTGGGTCATCCCCGCGCGTCAGCCCCAAGCGTGTCATATCCTGCATCAGACATAGACTGGCATTTCGATTCTTACATGATATTATACATGTTTCAATGCCATTCTCCCAAATCATCACACCCTCTCCCTCTCCCTCTGAGTCCAAAAGTCCGCTATACACATCTGTGTCTTTTTTGCTGTCCTGCATACAGGGTCATCATTGCCATCTTCCTAAATTCCATATATATGTGTTAGTATACTGTATTGGTGTTTTTCTTTCTGGCTCACTTCACTCTGTATAATCGGCTCCAGTTTCATCCATCTAATCAGAACTGATTCAAATGTATTCTTTTTAATGGCTGAGTAATACTCCATTGTGTATATGTACCACAGCTTTCTTATCCATTCATCTACTGATGGACATCTAGGTTGTTTCCATGTCTTGGCTATTATAAACAGTGCTGCAATGAACATTGGGGTACATGTGTCTCTTTCAATTCTGGTTTCCTCTGTGTGTATGCCCAACAGTGGGATTGCTGGGTCATAAGGCATTTCTATTTGCAATTTTTTAAGGAATCTCCACACTGTTCTCCATAGTGGCTGTACTAGTTTGCATTCCCACCAACAGTGTAGGAGGGTTCCCTTCTCTCCACATCCTCTCCAGCATTTATTGCTTGCAGATTTTTGGATCGCAGACATTCTGACTGGTGTGAAGTGGTACCTCATTGTGGTTTTGATTTGCATTTCTCTAATAATGAGTGATGTTGAGCATCTTTTCATGTGTTTTATGGAGTCATTTCAATGCAAAGTAAATGGGTGTGAAGATAGTCTGTAATGCCCAAAATAATTTTTAAAACTATTTTTATTTATTTATTTGACTGTACCAGGTCTTAGTTGCAGCACATGGAAACTAGTTCCCTGACCAGGGATCAAACCCCAGACCCCTGCATTGGGAGCAAAAAGGCTTAGCCACTGGCCCACCAGGGATATCCCCCCTAAATAATATTATGGCAAATACACCTGAGAATATTACCATGACTGAAATTCAACCCAACCCTGTCTTAGTCAACTAGGCAAACATTTCACACACAGGATATGACACACAACAAGAGCTCTCTGGAAAAATTTGTCTCTTTGTTCAGAGTAATTTACATAAGAATAATTTATCAAACAGTTATCATGAATGTCCTTTAGATAAAGAACTGCATTTATGAATCTCTTCCCTTGATAACTAACTACAGCTCTTCACTCTGATTACTGTTCTCAATAAACCATGGTGTTTACTGAACACTTGGAAGAAATGTAAAACTTGATAAACTAAAATGGGTTTATGAAAATATCAGATCACTTCTATTTATTAATAATAATGAGAAGAGATTTGAAGGAAAAACAGAAACATAAAAATTTGTTTCTAAAATGGTCTTGCCCTTGTATAAATCTTGCATTTCACCAGAGTTGCTGTTTTGCCTGTTAAATACAATGAAGAGAGAAAATATAAGAGAACTGAGGATAGAAGCAAGGGAATGGTTATAATGATGGGTTATAATAGAATCTAGGGGATGTAGGAAGAGTGAGATACACAGTTCAAAGACTGTAATATTAGGGCTTCCCTGGTGGTCCAGTGGCTAAGACTCCAATAGGGGGCCTGGCTTTGATCCCTAGTCAGTCCCCTCAATTAACATGAAAGATCTCGCATGCAGCAACTAAAACCCATCACAGCCAAATCGATGTAGTATCAATGAGTCCTGCTGTGGGCTACAGAATTCTGTCCTAAAGGTACCAAAAAAAAAAAAAAGTGAGTTGGATAGAAGCAGTAGTTGGACAGTCAGAGTTGAAATTAAGATTGTGGAGGAGGTACAGTCACTGGTATCTGCAAGGATTATAATATGAATTTCAGAGAGAATGGCTGAAGAATGATAAAAGCAAGATCACTGGAGGAACAGAGAAACTGGAATCTTGGAGCATCGAGGCTGATATCAAAATCAGCTAAGAATGATGAAAGATGCAGTTGGCTGAATGACAGAGAATGAGGGCCTAAAATCTTTGAAGATTGAGGGGGATGCCCCTGAGGCAGAAAGAGCCCTTTGGATGCCTCCAACAGATGGAGGACAGGTGGGAACTAGTCCATCCATAGGTTGGGTGGGGGATGTTTTTTAGGGAGGAGGAGGAAAGTATGGTTTGGAGGTAAAAATGCAGGAGAAGGAAGATATCCCTATGTCAATGCTGGGAGGGCTGTGAGGAAAGAATGACCTGAGAAGGCTTTGAGGGAAGCAGTGACTTTGGGGAAGAAGCAGGTTTCAGAGCACGAAGATACTGTCCACAGTGTGGGTTATGGATAGAAGGAATTTTGCTAATGATTGTCAGTGACGTTCAGAGGGAACTTTGTGTCTTTAAAATGTTGATCTTTTATTCACTGTGGAGTTTGGGGCATTAATTTTTGACCTTTAAATAGTGCATGAAAATATGACTTATCTTAATTCCTGAGTGCCTCACTTGTCTTATCCTATCCCAACCCTGAGGTCAAATCTATTAAAAAATTAAACCACTGAAAACGAGTGAAAACTGTGGTCTATCCAGACAACGGATTACCCAGCAGGAAAAAGAAAGGAGTTATAAAGCCATGAGAAGACATAGAGAAATCTTGGCTGCTGCTGCTGCTGCTAAGTCGCTTTAGTCGTGTCCAACTCTATGCGACCCCATAGACGGCAGCCCACCAGGCTCCCCCGTCCCTGGGATTCTCCAGGCAAGAACACTGGAGTGGGTTGCCATTTCCTTCTCCAATAGAGAAATCTTAGTTGCCTATTAAGTGAAAGAAGCCAGTGTGAAAATACATGTATGAGTCCAACTATGTGACATTCTGGAAAAGGCAAAACTAGGGCGACAGTAACAAGACCAGTGATGACCAGCTATTAGGGGGAAGGAGGGATGAACAGGAAGAGCATAAAGAATTTGGTGGACAGTGAAATTATTCTCTATGGTACTCGATACTGTAGTGGTGAGTGCATGTCATTAAACATTTGTCCAGACTCATAGAATGTACAACACCAAGAGTGGACCCAACTAGTCCATCCAACTATGGACTTTGGATGATCCTGATGTATCCATAGAGGTTCATCAATGGTAACACGTGTACTATTCTGGGGACTTCCCTGGTGACCCAGTGGTTGAGAATCTACTTGCCAATGCAGGGTACATGGGTTTGATCCTTAGCTGGGGACTTAAGGTCCCACGTGCCTTGGGGCAACTTAGCCCATTATTGTTGTGTGCTATGCTCAGTTGTGTCTTGACTCTCTGTGATCCCATGGACAGCAGCCCACCAGGCTGCTCTGCCCATGGGATTTTTGAGGCAAGAAAACTGGAGTGGGTTGCCATTTCTTCCTCTAGGGGATCTCCTCTTGATCCAAGGATCAAACTCACGTCTCCCAAGTCTCCTGCATTGTAGGCAGACTCTTAACCCACTGAGCCATCTTGGAAGCCCAAGCCCCTGGGCCATAACTACTGAAGTCTGAATGCCTAAAGCCAGGGCTCTGCAACAAGAGAAGCCACAGACGCAAGAAGCCCATGAACCACAACAAAGAGTAGCCTGAGCTTGACACAACTAGAGAAAAGTCCGAGCCCAGCAATGAAGACCCAGAGCAGCCAAAAAGAAATATACGTAAATAAATAGTATAAAAAATGTACTATTCTGCTGGGGGATGTTGAGAAAAGGGGAGAAGCTACGCGTGAGTCAGGGCAGTGGGTACAGAGGAAATCTCTGCACCTCCCTCTCCATTTTGCTAGCCTCTAAATCTGCTCTAAAAAACAGAGCCCTGGTCAGTGTGAAAGTGAAAGGGTCTCTCAGTCATGTCCCAACTCTGTGTGACCCCACGGACTACTCAGCCCACCGGGCTCCTCTGTCCATGGAGTTTTCTAGGCAAGAATACTGGAGTGGGTTGCCATTCCCTTCTCCAGGGGATTTCCCTGATCCAGAATCAAGCCCGTGTCCTGCGTCGTTTATTGTCTGTCTTTCCTTCTAGAATATAAGCTCAACAAGGGCATCGACTTTGTATTTTTCTTGTTCACTGTTCCCCTCCCAGAACTTAAAATAGTGACTGGTACACTGTACAGTTTCAGTAAGTTTTCATTGGATGAAAACCCCTACCTTAATGTATGGGTACTATCTAACTGACTAAAATTTTACTGAGTACCTATGATGTGTCAAGCCCTGTGCTAGTAAAGTGCAGCAACAGAGTGGTTATCGTCTGTGATTTTACAGAGCTAACAATCACAGATAAAATTTCAGACAATTTTCTACTGAACAGGAATATTATTGATAAAATGTTATGTGATTACTTCATTAAGATTCTACAAAATTTAGTTCATTTAGCAACACTTTATAACAAAAGTTTACCTTCAAAATGCTGAACTCTTACCCTAAGATCCCAAATATTTCACAAACTACTTCAATTACTTTACCATCCCTGTTCCTCCATCACAGATTAAGTGATGTCAGCAATAGTAGTAGACTGAATATATCCTAGTCTCTACTTTCAAATTTCTCCCAGGCACTCTCCTTTGATACTTTTCCACACATTTTCTCTTTAATTAAAAAATATAGGTAAGTTAATCTCATTAAAAAAAAAAAAAGTTGAGCATGTCTTCCCTATATATAATATGTTCATAGAGATAATCAGACCTTTTGAAGAATTACACACCAGTTCCCCTGATCATAGTAACTTTGCAGTATGCTGATATTACTCAAAGTCAGGTGGGCAGCTTCTAATTTTCCCTCACAAAACACATGGTAATAACGATGAAACACAGGACCTGGGTCACGGGATCCTAATGGACCAAATGGCTCAACACGCTTGTCCTTACCAGGATTTCCCTTAGTCCATGCATTTCTCCAGGCCAGAATACTGGAGTGGGTAGCCTTCCACTTCTCCCAGGGATATTCCTAACCCAGGGATAGAACCTACGTCTCCCACATTGTAGGTGGATTCTTTACCAGCTGAGCCACAAGAGAACTGTTTTTTGGAGCAGCATCTAAAACTGCTCTAAAAAACAGAGCCGCTGGTCAGTGTAGTCTGAGGGAAATTCAATGGGGGCGGTACAAGCTATGTAAACACACAGAGAAGGATATGTAAATCAGATCCTGGATGCGTATTGAAAAAGTTATTCTTCCAAAACCCTTGCCAGCAACTTAGCTCTACATGGAAACAGCTCCTTCGCCTGATTTTATTTTGTTCTTAAGTAGCTTAACACTTCAACGCATGCATTTCCATCACAGACAATGTTCAACTTGAAAATGCCACTAAAATTTAATATCCCCATGGTTTTTTTGTCCAACAGAATAAAAGGTGAAGTGGTTTTGGGGGCAGGAATATAATTCTCCCACCACCTTGTTTATTACATCACAAAAGTACAGCACTCATGAGTCATAAACTGTGTGACACCAGAGAGCTCGCCCTGAGGGACACGACATTGTGTACAGTAAAGTGTGAGTTACTGCATTTTTCTAAAGGGGTTCCAGCTGCCACTTCACAGAAATACTACCCTGAGGCTTGTCTTAGGAGCTTTCCCTTTCTACCAAGGAGGACTATGCCTGCAGGAGGCACAGTCAAGTCATATTTTCTTCGTTTTAATTCAAAACCAAAAAATTATCAGTAGGGTACATATTGATAAGAAAACAATATATATATATATGTATATGGTGGTTCACATGCCTTCCATCTCAGTGTCCTAAGATAATAACTGGTGCAAAAAGCAGAAACTTATTTGGTAGGTAATTTTCTAGCAGATAGAACTGCACATGGACCAGTTAAGATGAAAGAGTGCTGAAGAACTGATGCTTTCCAACTGTGGTACTGAAAAAGATGCTTGAGAGTCCTTTGGACAGCAAGGATATCAAAACAGTCAATCCTAAAGGAAATCAACCCTGAATATTCATTGAGAAGTTTGATGCTGAAGCCAAAGCTCCAAAACTTCACCTGATATGAAGAGCAGACTCATTAGAAGAGACCCTGATGCTGGGAAAGATTGAGGGCAGGAGGAAAAGGGGGTGACAGAGGATGAGATGGCTGGATGACATCACCAACTCAATGGACATGGGTATGAGCAAACTCCAGGAGACGATGAAGGACGTGGAAGCCTGGCGAGCTGCAGATCATAGGGTCACAAAGAGTTGGATATGACTGAGCGACTGAACAATAGCAACAAAACGATCAGAGAAGACAGGGCTTATTCCCTGAAGGCCACCAGAGCTCTACAAAGTGATCAGCCAAACACAGAATTTCCTTCCAGTTTCCATCCTAAAATCTAGGGCGTATGTGTTATTTCCTGCTCTTTACCTTCTTTCTCTAGGACGGGGACATCGGTGATCGTTAACATACAGTTGGAGGAAACTAGGAAACCACATGAATCCCATGCTTGGTTTGCCTACTGCTTAACAATGAAAAGGCAAGTGGCAACTTCCACCCAAGCAGCCACTTTTATCCTGAGGCAAGGAGCTATTAATTCGAATTTGCCAAAGAGAATAAAAAATTGCTGTTCTCAATTCAGGAAGTTTATTTAAAAGGGGGGAGGCACACCAAACATTAAAGACATGTAATTTCTTCTAAAGTATATCTAGTCCCAGTTAGGCACAGTGATTACCACAAGCACAAGGAACTTCCAAGTCAGAAAGAAAAACCTAACAAAAAAACCACAATAAAAACCATACTGAGGTTTCTGACAAAAATTTGAAACACTATATCTTCCTTGGTGGCTTATACGGTAAAGAATCTGCCTGCAATGCAGGAGACCCAGTTTCTATTTCTCGATCAGGAACATTCCCTGGAGAAGGGAATGGCTACCTACTCCAGTATTCTTGCCTGGAGAATTCCATGGACAGGGGAGCCTGGTGGGCTACAGTCCGTGAGGTTGCAGAGTTGGACTGTATCTTATTTTTTATTAAACAGTGCCAGTATTTTACTAGAGACAAGCATTTTGGTGTTAGGAGACAAATAATTCATGACAAGCGTTCTGTTTTCTTTGTGGCGTCTCACACCTTAACATAGGAAATAAAGATATCTGAGATCCCTAAGCTATTTCATGTGTATGTTGCATGTACGGTATGCTCACACAACAAGCATTGCTGAGAATTTGCTGAAACAGCAGGTATTAGCAAAGCCTGATTTTTATAGGGCCCCTATCCTTTTCTAAAATGTCTCCTATTTGATCCCACTGATCACTATTTTTTTAATTATGAAAAAATTCAGATGATGACAGCTTCAGTAATCAATACTTAAAGCAGAAGCAAATTTAGGTTTGGGTCAGTTCCTTGAAAAGCAGACAGTCCGCAGTTTCTAAAAACCGTTCCTGAATTATACAGGGCAGTCACTGAATAAACACACTCACTGTGCAACAAGCACACTCTTCTTAAGACCCTTACACTGCACTTCAAATGCTGAGGTCCATGAGGTTCCTCCCCGGGGACAAACCTCCTCCACTCACAGTGTAATAGATGTGAACCCTTCTAGCCCACTTCAGGAATGCTTTCTGGTATTTATCGCAGTGTGCCTGACATTCGGGTTAAGTACATATGTGCACCACCTCCCCGTTGAAAATATACTTTGCACAGGCAGGAAACACAATGAGATCCCCACTCGCAGCCTCCCCAAGGTAGTCCACCTTCATGAACGTTGGCTGAATTGGTTAGGAGGCTCCAACATGCCTGCCCCTCTCTGCAGCCCTCCAGCCCCCACCCTCTTCCTTGGCAAGAGCTCTCCTAAGTGCCCATATTTTAACTCTGCAGCTCTGGCCCCAAAGCTGATTACAGCCAGAGGAAAGCACTCTGTCAACTGCGTTCTCCTTGCTTAAGCGTTGTGTACAAACACATCCAGGCTCTGGTTAGCTAAGGCTGGCAGGGAGGGGAAGTCATAGGCAGAGGTGGTGCCTGGCAAAACCACGCGGGGACAGGAAGCAGGCAACTGGAAGAAGCAAGAAAATAAGATGGACAGAGAGAGATACTAGGAGGAGACGGCTGTGGACCCAAGTCACAGAGATACAGAGCGGATGAGACAGGGACCACCTGATTACCTGTAACTCCAGTGAGGAGTGATGGGTCTCCTTCATTAAGCACACCCACTTTTAAATATTTATTTGTTTATGGCTGTGCTGGGTTTTCCTTGCTGCGTGCGTGCGGGCTTTCTCTAGTTGCGAGGTGGGGGCGGGGAGGGAAGGGGGCTACCTGAGCTGTTGTGCGCAGGTTTCCCATTGCACTGGCTTCTCTTGTTGCAGGCAAGGCTCTAGGGCTGTGGGCTTCCGCAGCTGTGGTGCCCAGGCTCAGTTACCCCGAGGCATGTGGAATCTGCCTGGGTCAGGGATCGAGCCCATGTTCCCTGCACTGGAAGGTGGATGCCTATCCACCGTACCACCAGTGAAGTCTAAAAAGCCTCCCTCCTTTTAAACATAAGCTATTCTGGTAGCTTCATCTTCCTTCAGAATGAACAAAACCCAAGAAAAATGCCCCAGCTCAAAAGTTGGTTCACTAATATTCCCTTTCTTGATCCCTTCAATCTCTGAATCCAAAGCACTTTATGCCATCACTTTTATCTGACCACCCGCCACTCACCTATGACAATGAGGCACCTTCCTGCCCCCTTAGACCATACACACACTCCTTGAAGGCAGGGACGGTATGATTCATTTTCCATTCCCTCAGTGGTGGTCAACACTGTAACAGCACAGTGAGTGCTTGATCAACAGGTAACAAATATTTCTGGCTAAGTTCAGAATCCATTAGACACAGGGAAATCTACAGGCTGCCGTCTATGGGGTCGCACAGAGTCGGACACGACTGAAGCGACTTAGCAGCAGCAGCAGCAGCATATATTAAGCACCCGTTGGATATTATCAATATGTAAGATAATCTGAATAGTATGATATTATTGTTGGATTATAAGCTTTTGAGAAAAATAAGCACCTCAGTGTCGTCTAACATTGTTCTCTGAAGTATGATGTGGCCACTTAGTCATGTCCAACTTTGTGACTCCATGGACTATAGATCACCAGGCTCCTCTCTCCATGGAATTCTCCAGGCAAGAATACTGGAGTGAACCAGAATTGAAAGAGACACGTGTACCCTAATGTTCATCGCAGCACTGTTTATAACAGCCAGGACATGGAAACAACCTAGATGTCCATCAGCAGACAAATGGATAAGAAAGTTGTGGTACATATGCACAATGGAGTATTACTCAGCCGTTAAAAAGAATACATTTGAATCAGTTCTAATGAGGTGGATGAAACTGGAGCCTATTATACAGAGTGAAGTAAGCCAGAAAGAAAAACACCAATACAGTATACTAACACATATATATGGAATTTAGAAAGATGGTAATGATAACCCTGTATGTGAGACAGCAAAAGGGACACAGATGTTCAGAACAGACTTTTAGACTCTGTGGGAGAGGGAGAGGGTGGGATGATTTGGGAGAATGGCATTGTAACATGTATACTATCAGGTAAGAAACAAATCGCCAGTCTATGTTCGATACAGGATACAGGATGCTTGGGGCTGGTGCACGGGGATGATCCAGAGATATGGGGTGGGGGGTGGGAGGGGGGTTCAGGATTGGGAACTCATGTACACCTGTGGCTGATTCATGTCATTGTATGGCAAAACCAATACAGTATTGTAAAGCAAAATAAAGTAAAAATAAAAATTAAAAAAAAAAACAACCCCAAAAAACAGAATACTGGAGTGGGTTGCCATTCTCTTTTCCAGGGGATCTTCCCAACCCAGAAATCCAACCTGGGTCTCCTATGTTGCAGGAAGATTCTTTCCTGTCTGAGCCACTAGAGAAGCCCTACCAATAATAGTATCTTATATAAAAAGCAAAGGATTATTGTTAATAAATGTAAAAGTCAGGCTCTCCCTAGGCTAAGGGGGCCCATCTGACTGGGCCAGGCATCTGTAACAAGCAGCTAACTACTCTGGCCATATGTTTTATCTTTGATAGCAAATCTATCTGTATATAAATTTTAAAAATTGAAGGGAGTCAAAGAAATTTCAAATACCAACAACCAGGAGAGGTAGAGTAGAAACCATCTTAGATCCATATGAGAAGGTTATGGTTGGTAACATAATTAGCTTTCCCAGGAAAATACCTTAAAAACTTGGGTCACCATAAGAACATTTTCATTCTAAATTTAAAAAATCTAGAGTCTCCATTTCTCTCTCTGTTTATCTGAATTGAAAAAATACTAATCTCAGACAAGATGATATTTAAGTTGCTAAATAAGCAAACCAAGAAAAGATATGGATGATATTTAAGAAAGCCAAGAACTTACAGATACAAAAATATAAAAAATATATCTTTACGACATGTACTATTAGAGTCCTACAAAAACATTCCTTCATTAGAAATATTAAGGACAAACAGGGGACCCCTTGGAGTATCATTTTGCAACAGGCCACCTGGGACAAGGGATTAATGAATGCCAAAAGTTGTATTTACACACAACTTGACTAAACCACCACCACCTTGGTACCAGGTCTGGACCAAGGATGTTTCCAGACCACAAAATCACATGTGGCCAATAAAAGGCTGAACACAGTTAATGGTCAGGTTTGTGTGTGTTCATACTAATTCTCAAAGGAATTTGCTTACTGTTCTTTCTGGTCTTTCAACACTTAACAATCCACTTTTAATCAAATTCTCCAGGATATTTCTTTTTGAAAAAAGCTTCCCCGGCAGCTAAGTGGTAAAGAATCTGCTTGCAATGACGGAGATGCAGGAGATTTGCGTTCGATCCCAGAGTCTGGAACACGCCCTGGAGGAGGGCATGGCAACCCACTCCAGTATTCCTGGCTGGAGAATGTCATGGACAGAGAAGCATGGTGGTTTATAGTCCAGAGGGTCACAGAGTCAGACACAACTGAAGCGACTGAGAACACAGGCTACAAATGATGTAGTGTTGTTGACATGGTGTCTTAAACATGTAAGTCAGAAGTCAATAAATAACATGTGTTACTTTACTTTATCTTCATCAATTTACAGCTGCAAAAGAGACGAGCTTGCCCAAAATAATGCATGGCATCTGAATGAGGTAAGGTAGAGAACTGGGATTCCAGGCTTTTCCAAGAACAAGAATGATTAGATTTTATAATTATTGGAGTGATGAGCACAGAGGGAATACAATATACTATTCTTTCTACTTTTACATATGCTTGAAATTTCGAATTAAAAAGAACCAAAAGTTTGAAAGGGCTTCCTGAGTGGCTCAGACAGTAAAGAATCTGCCAGCAATGCAGGAGACCTGGGTTCAATCCCTGGGTGGGGAGATCCCCTGGAGAACTCAACATTCAAAAAACTAAGATCAAGGCATCTGGTCCTATCAATTCATGGCAAATACAAGTGAAAACAGTAACACATTTTATTTTGGGGGGCTCCAAAGTCACTCTGAATGGTGACTGCAGCCATGAAATTAAAAGACACTTGCTCCTTGGAAGGAAAGTTATGACAAACCTAGACAGTGTATTAAAAACCAGAGACATAAATTTGCTGACAAAGGTCTGTATAATCAAAGTTACGGTTTTCCTAGTAGTCATGTGCAATGTGAGAGCTAGACCATAAAGAAGGCTGAGAGCTGAAGAACTGATGCTTTCGATTGTGCTAGAGAAGACTTGAGAGTCCCCTGGACAGCAAGGAGACCAAACCAGTCAATCCTAAAGGAAATCAACACTGAATATTCACTGGAAGGACTGATGACAAAGCTGAAGTCCCAATCTGTTTCTGTTTGTGTTCAAGTCTGTTTCTGTTCCATTGTGTCATAGTTTAGATTCCACATATCACTCAGCTGTACAGCAGAAATTAATACAACATTGTAAATCAACTATACTTGGATCAAATAGTTTTTTGAAAAAGAAAATATATCATAAACTTAAAAAAAAAACCAAAACACCCTCAAATTGGTGACAGCCCTGAATACTCAGAGAACATACTAATTCTAAGTTCTAAACAACTTTCACTTCAGCATCAAAACCAAAACAAAGCATGTCCAAGTCAATCTATTTCTGTTTCTGGATTAAAATAACATAGTCTCTCCTCTACAATTTTCTGGAATACAAAAAAAAAAATCCCATCTCAAACTGTTTCTTAACATAAATTCTTGTAATAATGAGAGATTAGAGGCTATATCTAATTTAATTGGAAAAGAGAACTGGAAGCTGAAATTGCTCTCTGATTACAGCTTAATGAGGAGCTGAGAGGCAAGACACAGCTGATGAAACACCACTGCAATAATGCGAAAGACGTTCACTGCTGTGTTTTCACAATGACGACCTCATCTAAGAGCAAGGGACAGAAAATGCTTCAGGGCACCAGCCCATTTCCCATTAACGTGGCTCAAGTCTGTTTCTGACGCTGTATGTAAATATACTGTCATATGCGTACATGCATACTCAGAGTTGGAAAATATTGTGCAAGAACTCTGTTCAAAGTATGAGTCACTATTATACCAACATGCTGGATGTAAAGACGAACGGGGGAGGGGCATACCAAAATAAACAGGACAGGACACGACTGAGAACACAAATAGATGTGTCCACATATAGCCAAGATCCTCACTGTCTTTCTGTTAATTTAGGGCTCATTTTCTCATTTTTAAAATGTCCAAACTACTGTTAACCAAGTATGCTCCAATATAAAATACAAATTTTAAATGCATATAAACAAACAAGCTTTTAAAAAAAAACCATAAAAGGAACAAAATTGGGTCATTTGTAGCAATGTGGATGAACCTAGAGTCTCATATAGAGTGAAGACAAAAAGAGAAAAACAAGTATCATATATTAGTGCATATATAGAGAATCCAGAGGAAGGTACTGATGAACTGTCTGCAGGGCAGGAATAGCACACACGTAAAGAACAGTGGGGAAGGAGAGGGGGGATGAGCTGAGGGACCAGCGCTGATACATACACATGTGCAAAGCGTCCAGTCTATCTCAATAAAGCTGAAAAGAAGAAAGAAAACTACAATTCAGGCAAAACATTTTTAATAAATAAGAGGTCAAATATAAAAGGCCATAATATCACTGCAAATGTGTAATGACTGAGTATGCATTTAGGAAACAGCTAGAGAGTAACAAGGACAAAGGTTACATGAAACATTAATCTGATTAAAAATGATTAATGGTGTGCAAAGAAATATCCAAACTGATTTCATCTCTTTCACCCCTGAATCCTATGGTTTGTGCAAGCAATCCTTATAGCTATCCAGACCAATAATGCAAAAAATATATCTGTATTCATGTACAGGTGAAAGTCACTCAGTCATGTCTGACTCTTTGCGACCCCATGGGCTATATAACCCATGGAATTCTCCAGGTCAGAATACTGGAATGGGTAGCAGTCCCTTTCTCCAGGGGATCTTCCCAACTCAGGGATCGAACCCAGGCCTCCCACATTTAGGGCAGATTCTTTACCAGCTGAGCCACCAGGGAAGCCCACTCTCACATCCATACACGACTACTAGAAAATCCATGAGTTTGAGCAAGCTCTGGGAGTTGGTGATGGATAGGGAAGCCTGGTGTGCAGGAGTCCATGGGGTCACAGAGAGTTGGATACGGCTGAGCAACCGAACTGAACTCAACGCATACACAGGTAAGGTACCTCTACTCAAAAAATTTTCACATAATATGAATTTTTGCATCTTTCATATACCAGAACAACTACTCATAGGTGCTTGTCATCTGTGGGTCAATTTTAAGCCTACAAAGCTGGACGGCACACACAGCAAAATAATGGCCAAGAATATTTCAGTATCTACCACAGCAGCATGTCTACCATATGCCCTCAAAGTTGACTAGATTAAAAGGATCACATGTGTTTAATTAAGTTTAACTTCACATAACTAAAAAATGAAGACAGCAAAGTTGACAAAGAAGTCTTGTCTGGGGTTATATATTTTAGAGCAGACAGTTGGGCAAAGGAAATTGCTTTGTTCAACTCATCAGCTTTTGTTTGGGCCAGGCACTGGTGTGCTTTGTCTTATGATTCTGTTAATTTATAGACAAAACAACTGTTCATTTAGAGCAAGGAGGTTAAAGAAACAGAAAACACATACTGCTAATTGTGGAAAAGAAAATACTTAGGAAAAAGAAAGGATATCCATAATCTAATAGAAGAGACTAGAAGCAAAGCCATATGTGCATAAGTTTCCCAGCTGGAAATCTCAGCCAGTGCTCAAGGCTTAACCTGTTCAAACTCCCTCCAGAGACCTGTTCCCAGCATAAGCAAGCAGAGTCACTGACACCTGCTCTACACCCCTGAGTCCCAGAAGGTGCTTTGCATATTAGGGAGGGTCAAAGAGCCTGTGTTTTAACTTTTTTCCTTAAAAGAAGAGAAAGAACAGTACTGAGACTTTTATAAGTTCTCATTTAACTGACAACATTTAACTTTTACAATACACACCTGTGCACTCCTACCATAAAAGGGGGACATATCTAAGATCCATTACACAGCCTTCCTGGACTGCTCAGGTGTCAGAGTGAAGGCCTGCATTTGAATGCAGGTTCTAAAGAGAGGCCCATGCTTCCCTTTCACCGCACCGGACCCTAAGAGCTCCCTTATAACAGCATCTGGATGTGAGAGTTGGACTATAAAGAAAGCTGAGTGCCGAAGAATTGATGCTTTTGAACTGTGGTGTTGGAGAAGACTCTTGAGAGTCCCTTGGACAGCAGGGAGATCCAACCTAAAGGAAATCAGTCCTGAATATTGCCTGGAAGGACTGATGCTGAAGCTGAAACTCCCAATACTTAAGCCAACTGATCGAAGAACTGACTCATTGGAAAAGACCCTGATGCTGGGAAAGATTGAAGAGGGGAGGAGAAGGAGATGACAAAGGATGAGATGGTTGGATGGCATCACCGACTCAATGGAGATGAGTTTGAGTAAGCTCCGGGAGTTGGTGATGGCAGGGAGGCCTGGCATGCTGCAGTCCATGGGGTCGCAAAGAGTTGGACACGACTGAGCGACTGAACTGAACTGAACTGAGGTATCACATATGTGTCCATCTATACAAGAGCGATGGACAGGATCATCTTTCCCATGCCTTTCACACTAGCATCTTGAGACCTGAATTCCCTTCTCTTTTTAAATATTTATTTATTTAGGCTGTGCTGGGTCTTAGTTGCATTATGCAGGATTTTTTGTTGTTGCTTTTGCTTCCTGGGATGTGGGATCTTAGTTCCCTGACCACCGATCAAACCCACATCCCCTGCACCGCAAGAGGGATTCTTAACCACTGGACCACCAGGAAAGTTCCCTGAATCCCCTTCTCTTCTCAATTCAGATCACCCTTGCATATAGGTCAATCTTTCTATTAGTATCGTGACCAGAAAACTCTTGCTGAAAACAATCACATAGCCCTTACTCACTTCTAGGGTTATATCCCAAATCCCCACAATCAGGATCGTCTACTTCACAGCCTCATCCACATTTTCAATTTCCTCAATTCTTTTCTCAGTTTATCTCATTGTATACTTAGAAGCTCCTTAAGACCCAACAGAGGCTTCCCTGATGGCTCAGATGGTAAAGAATCTGCCTGCAATGCAGGAGACCTGGGTTCGTGCCCTGGGTCAGGAAGATTCCCCTGGAGGAGGGCATGGCAATCAACTCCAGCATTCTTGCCTGGAGAATTCCATGAACAGAGGAGCCTGGCAGGCTAACGTCCATTGGGTCACAAAGAAGCAAACATGACTGAGCAATGAACACTTTCACTTTCTCTGAGCCAAGAATGATGTCTGGCCACTCAGCAACACCAGACACAAAATTCTATCCTCAATCAGTAAATATTTGCTCAATTGGCCTGAATTAAATTTGGTATAAAAAGAAAAAACTGTGACTGGAATGATACTTCAGAAGAAGAACTGCAGTGTATTTTCAATTTTTTCTTCTCTCAACCTAAAGCCTTTAGTTTAAATAAAACATTGTTTTTTAAAGTCTCGTTTCATCCAAAAGAAAGAGGACAACAAAATCTAAAAATTCCAATTTTTCTTCCTAGCCTTTATAACATATGTTTCAAGGGGAATATTATCCTAGTTTGGATCTACTTATATTTAAGACTTAAGTTAACCTAAGACTCCTAGGTTCCTGAGACCAATGGCTAATATAACAGTTCATTAAGGCAAGTGGCCACTGTAGGCTGTTAGATGATGAATAATTTCTATAGTTATTTTCAAATTGTTTCTGTGATGGCAGCACTTTCTTCATCTAGTATAGAATGAAGGCATTTTTTTCTACCAAAGGACCACAGAGGAAAACAGTCATCAAGGGAGCATTTTTTGTGGTCATATTGCACACAGACTATCCCCAAACTTGGTAGCTTCAAACAAGAAGCATCTCTTATCTCACAGTTTCTGTGGGTCAGGAATCTGGAAGCAGCTTAGCTGAGTGATCCTGACTTGTAAAAGGGTGCAGTCAAGATGTCAGCTATGGCTCCGGTCAAATGAAGGCTTCACTAGACTATAGGATCCACTTCCAAGTAGTTTCCTCGTTGCCTGGCAAGTGAATGCTGGCTGCTGGCAGGAACACTCAGGTCCGTGTTAGCACACGTACATGTCTCCGGAGCTGCTTGAGTATCCTCACGACATGGCGGCTGGCTTCCAACACAGCAAAAGTATGCAAGGCAGAAGCCACGTGCCTTTTATGATCTAACTTCAAACGTCACACGCGTCTTTTCTGTATCCTCCGGCACAGTGTGGGAGGTGACGATGCACGGATGTGAATTCCAGAGGGGAAGCAAGCACTGTTGGGAGCCACCTTAAAGGCGAACTGCACCACAATAATTTAGAACTCCTGACAGCTCTGTGAATAGACCAAGTGATTCTTCTTCACATGGTACCAGCTAGAGTATTGCAAGGAGGGGCAACTGAATGAGGGCCTCCATTCTCTTCCACCCAGGTTTCTCCCCATGGCTTCCTTCCCAGAATGCAAAAGGAGAAACTTCCAGGCCTTCTTAAGGCTTACACCCAGAAGTAAACCAGCGTCACTACCATTCCTTTCTGCTGGTTAAAACAAGTCTCATGTCCAACCAAAACTGAAGGGGGGAGGGTAACTGCCGGAAGACACAATTCATCAACAGGCAGTGGTAGAGCAAGGACTTCCCTGGTGGTCCAGCGGCTAAGACTCAGCTCCCCAACGCAGGAGGCCCAGGTTCTATCCCTGGCCGGGGAACTAGATCCCACATACTGCAATCAAGGATTCCCCATACCACAACAAAGATTAAAGCTCCCCTGTGCGGCAAACAAGACCCAATACAGCCAAACAAAAAGAAACAAGTAAAAATTGAAAAAAAAAAAAAGAGTACTACTACTAAAAAAAAAAAAAATTCAACAGAATGTATTACCACAGGGTCACATAAAGAATCATCTAGGGTTTGCTTCCCGTTTTCAGGGAGTGTATTTAGTAATCATTTGGTAGGTTTAACTGAATATTGAAGACCATGTTTACATGTGTATTGAGCCTTATCACAGCACCTGCATCTTAACTGGGTAAAAATAAACTCAGGGCAAATGTGGACGATGGGCTGACAACCCCCAATTCTTGCTAAAAATTTCTTTGGAATTCTGTCAGTGGAAAAAACAGTCTCTGCAGGAGAGGAGCCCAGGGTCATTTTATGGGGGGGGTGGCTCTGTCATTTTAAGAGGGGTTTCCCTTGTGGTTTAGCTGGTAAAGAATCCACCTGCAATGCGGGAGACCTGGGTTTGGTCTCTGGGTGGGGAAGATCCCCTGGAGAAGGGAGAGGCTGCCCACTCCATATTCTGGGCTGGAGAATTCCGTGGACTGCATAGTCCATGCGGTCGCAGAGTCAGACACAACTGAGCGACTTTCACTTCGCTGTCCGTGCCGGAAGCAGTGCAGAGCACCAGCCTCATTCAGTCCCAGTCTCTGTGCCAACAACAGGCCGTCCACAAGCAGTTGCTAAATGATGACTCATGCTGAGTCAGGGACAAGTGTTGGTTAAAATGTTTTGTAAAGCAGGATCTTTAGGAACCGTAATTCTCAGTGACACCTTGAGCCTATAATCCTTTTGCCCAAAGGAGTTAAAGTAAGTCCTAGTCTTAGCTCAGGCTACCTTAACAAACTATCATCAACTGGTTGGCTTAAGTGACAGAAATTTATTTTCTCACAGTCCTGGAGGCTGGAAGTCTTGGGTGCCAGCAGAGTGGAGTTCTGTTCCAAGTTCTGTTGCTGGCTTGCAGGCTGCCACCTTCTCTCCGGGTGCTCACCGACCCTCTTTGTGTGAGCAGGGCAGAAAAAGCAAACTCTGCAAGTTCTCTGGTGTCTTTTCTTATAAGGGCGCCAGTCTCATCGTGAAGGCCCCACCGCCATGACGTCATCTAACCTTGATTATCTACCAAAGTCTCCACCTCCAAACACTACCCCAGTGGAACTTAAGGCTTCACCATATGAATTTTGGGCAAAAGTGAAAGTGTTAGTCACTCAGTAGTGTCCTACTCCTTGTGATCCCATGGACTGTAGCCCAACCAGGATCCTCTGTCCATGGAATTCTCCAGGCAAGAATCCTGGAGGGGGTTGCCATTTCCTTCTCCAGGGGATCCTCCCCACCCACGGATCAAACCTGGGTCTCCCACATTGCAGGCAGACTCTTTACCCACTGAGCCACCAGGGAAGAATTTAGGGAAAGACACAAATATTTAGTCTATACCAGTCCTCAATACACATTTGATGGAGAAAAATAAAAGAATGGTACTCACTGCGCTAATTCAAAAAATGTAAAGAAAATTTTTATATTTCAAAAGTGCCCAGTATTTAAACAATGACTAGGCAGAAACATAACTATTATAATTAGGGAACAGGAGGAAATTTATGGGTACCAAGAATGTGGATGAAATGAGATACAATGCTGATTACACAAACCTAAGTTTCAAACTATTCTGCCAATCAAGCTTTATAAGGGCTTTTAGACAGGAGTTAAGGTGCATGCTCAGTGGCTCAGCTGTCTCAGACTCTTTGTCACCACATGGACTGTAGCCCGCCAGGCTCCTCTGTCCATGGGATTTTCCAGGCAAGAATACGGGAGTGGAATGCCATCTCTTTCTCCAGAAGATCTTCCCGACCCAGGGATTGAACCTGCATCTCTTGCACTGGGAGGCGGGTTCTTTACCACTAGCACCACCTGGGAAGCCTCAATTTTGACTTTTTTTCTTCCTAACCTTGCCCACGACCAATGATAGGACCAAAGAAATCAGGAGGCAAAAATGCCAGTATTAATAATAACAACCAGGACTTCCTTGGTGATTCAGTGATTAAGAATCTGCCTGCCAACGTGGAAACACGGGTTCGATCCCTCATCTGGGAAGATCCCACATGCCACCGAGCAACTAAGCCACGACATCCTAGAACCTGTGTTCGGCAACAGAAGAAACCATTGCAATGAAAGGCTCAAGCACCAGAATTAGACAAAGCCCTTGTGTGGCAATGAAGACCCAACACAAAAAAGACCCACAACCAAAAAACAAAAGAAAAAATGAAAAATAATAATAATGACAAAACAATCAGTAGCAGGGAGTACAAAACAAGAGAAGCATGAGACTCTAAAGGACAAGGACTAGATAATTCACCATCAAAATAATAATATTTGACACATCACACTAAGGTAAGCACCAACAGACAGGAGGTGCAGCTATCCAGGCAATTCTTTGGAAAAACAAATTAACAAGTGAGTTAAACTGGTTAGCAAAAGGTCAAAATGAGGTCACAGTCGTGAGTTCAGTTGCTTTCATTCTGTCCTAGGACCACAGACTGCTCACAGCTGCCTCTCTGACTCAGCCAGCTGTCTCTGAAACATCTGTGTTTTGGTCACAAGAGGAACTGAGAACATAAAGAAAAAAATGATTCATCACTATTGAGAGAAAATAATCAGTAAATGAAGAGCACCGTAAGTGGGGACAGTTTTGTATATTAAAAAAAGGGAATCGGCACAATGGTAGGTGCCACGAGATATATACCTTAAAGGTGCTAAACAAAAATACCTGTCCACCTGGAATTCTATACATAACTGAGTTATTGTTTAATTAGAACAACTCCTGGAAATAACTAAGATGACGGCATTCGAAGAAAGAGAGGAATCAAAAATATAGAAATTGAGATCCTTTGCTGAAAGGATTGGCTGCAAACAATGAATCAAGTTAAAGGCAGAACCTACGACTGTGAGATGGCAATAGAACAGAGCATAATATTAAACTGTAAGAATACAAAAATAATATATCTTATAAAACCTGTGAGAAAGCGAGCTGAAAAAATTATGAACATTATTTTCCTTGGCTATATTAACAAGGAGTCAAACAATCATCTAAAATAAAAACATAGAGTTTAAAGAAAAAAAGAAAAAAAAAAAAACATTTCCCAACAGCACACAAAAATATTCAGTCTTACAAATGAAAGGTATTCCTAGTTATAACAGAAAAATTTCAGACTACCTACAACATGGCAAACAGTAGGAAGACTCTAAAATACCAGAAAGGAATGTTACAAGTTTAAAGGTTCTGAGTGAATATCTCACCAACAACACTGACTGTCCCCTTACCTTCCCCAAAGTTGTTTAAAGTCATGATGCACTATGAATTTCCTCAGATGCCCATTCTCCAATCTACAAAGCTTTGAAAAGGCACTGTGTGCTTCTAAGCCCATTGTGTTGGGCTGTGGTCATTATTCTATTTTGCTTCCATGCCACTCATTACCCCTTTTTTTCTGGCAAGAGCTCCTCTCCCTACACCAGGTGGCTCTGCTTGGCTTACCAAACAAACCATACACCTCATGACCAAGACAAGCCAGTCCCAGTACTGAGTCCTTTGTGGCTATGCCGACTGGTCCAAAGATAGATGCATGACCAAAAGCGGGAACGAGAACCCCTGCTGGGAATTACGAGTGCAAACCACCAGGATAAAGTTGGGATTCTGCTGGGAAGACACATTCCCACAGCTACTGGCTGCCATTTTCCCTGACCTCCTAGGGAAAGCCCATCTTACGCCAGAGAAAATGAGGTGAACATAAAGGATAAGGAGAAGCAGATAACAAGAGATCCCAACAGAGAAATTCCAGGAAGCACTGAGTTTCGGTTCCAGTATCTGAGGATCCAGTTTCTGGATGCTGCTTTCAAAATTCTGTAAATTATCCCCACCCCAAGATTCTCTCCATCAGGAGGAAAAAATATTCTCCACGTACAAGTAGATTTCAAGCACCTGTCAACATAAACTGACTCAATTCACCCTTCTTCCTCATTTTTCTTTTCTAAGACTCAGCTAATCACTTATGAACAGGATCTCATTTCTCTCTATTTCTACTTGAGCCTAGTTTTCATATGATGGACACCTACTCTTCCTACAATTTCCTCAGCTTAGGTTCCTTCCCTTTAAAAGACAAAGCCCAACAAATAACAAAGCCTCTCCCTTTTCCGTGAATTGCTCACAAGTTCTTTGCCTCCTGGTCTTTCCTCAAAGAGGCCACAGATGGCTGCATCACCCATACATGTTACCCTTCCTGTAACCTACCACAATTTTACTTTCCTCCCGTGCTATTCCCTCAAAACTGCTCTCCCATTTGCCAAGTTAGGAGGCTGTTTTATTATAAAACAATGTCCATGATTCAGAAATGGACAAAAAAGATTATGTACTGGGTGTCTCAGCAGTGAAATATAAGTGTTGTCTTCCAGAGTCTGGAAGTGGTGAGGAAAGGAGATCTGATTCAATGGGGTATGTTCTTCTGACCGACTGGCTGTAGGCAACCCTGTTGCAAAGAGCAGGACACAGGACTGGGCAACTGAACAACAGCAACAATAAGGCTACTCTGTATGAGCTGAAGTGAAGTCGCTCAGTCGTGTCCGACTCTTTGCGACCCCATAGACTGTAGCCTATCAGGCTCCTCCGTCCATGGGATTTTCCAGGCAAGAGTGCTGGAGTGGATTGCCATTTCCTTCTCCAGGGGATCTTCCCGACCCAGGAATCGAACCCGGGTCTCCCGCATTGCGGGCAGACGCTTTACCGTCTGAGCCACCAGGGGAAGCCCTCTGCATGGGTAGATATAACCTGATAGCAATGCAAATGTTTCCTGTTTCATGCACTGCAGATCAGATGATTCCTATTCACAGCCCTGTGAATGAAGTCTGTTGAAAAAGAATTTAAATCTCTTCAAGTCAAACTGGATAACACCTTAGAGGTTATCTGATTAATGAACTGAGGAAAATCTTTGATATGCATTCATTGTGCAACACAGTCATAACTTGCCTTGTCAAAAATTATACTTCAACCGCTTCTGGTTTGATGATGGGAAAGACTGAAGGCAGGAGGAGAAGGGGACGACAGAGGATGAGATGGTTGGCTGGCATCACCGAATCAATGGACATGAGTTTGAGCAAGCTTTGGGAGTTGGTGATGGACAGGGAAGCCTGGCGTGCTGCAGTCCATGGGGTTGCAAAGAGTAGCACACGACTGAGCAACTGAACTGAACCGAAATTCTGGTGTGCATCCCATTTGCACCCCCATCATTTCTCTCATTTAGATATTAACCTAGCTTGACTTCCAGCACACAATACCTCCTGGTTCTGATCCTCAGTTTCTAGCTACTGTTTCTCCTCCACTAATTTACTTTGATTCCCTTAATGTTGCAGCTCACCAGGGTTCTTTCTTAGGATTCTTCCCCAGAGGCATCAGGAGGGCAAACACTTGGCAAGGTAGCTTAGTACCTTGTTATTATGACCAACCTAGATAGTATATTCAAAAGCAGAGACATTACTTTGCCGACTAAGGTCCGGCTAGTCAAGGCTCTGGTTTTTCCTGTGGTCATGTATGGATGTGAGAGTTGGACTGTGAAGAAGGCTGAAGAATTGATGCTTTTGAACTGTGGTGTTGGAGAAGACTCTTGAGAGTCCCTTGGACTGCAAGGAGATCCAACCAGTCCATTCTGAAGGAGATCAACCCTGGGATTTCTTTGGAAGGAATGATGCTAAAGCTGAAGCTCCAGTACTTTGGCCACCTCATGCGAAGAATTGACTCATCAGAAAAGACTCTGATGCTGGGAGAGATTGGGGGCATGAGGAGAAGGGGACGACTGAGGATGAGATGGCTGGATGGCATCACGGACTCGATGGACGTGAGTCTGAGTGAACTCCAGGAGCTGGTGATGGACAGGGAGGCCTGGCGTGCTGCGGTTCATGGGGTCGCAAAGAGTCGGACACGACTGAGTGCCTGAACTGAACTGAACTGAATGCTCAATAAAAGTTAGATGGCACCAGCATCATCAATATTATCACCATGTGCCAATATCATCATTATCATTTGATTTTCTGTTGCTAAAATTATTTTATAAGTCTTTCTCGCCCCTGAGATCCCCCTTTAAGAACAAGTCCTGTGTTCTACTTATTGTATCCTTGGCACCCAGAGATAATGTCTGAAGAAGGAAGAGAGAACTATTGGGCTCTAGAAAAGTATTTGTATAACCATCTTGCACTTAAATATTTTTAATGAAAGGTATATTTAAAAAGTAACAAACAAGCATTCGTCTCTTAACATCCAGTCAGTCAGTTCAGTCACTCAGTCGTGTCCGACTCTTTGCAATCCCATGAACCACAGCACACCAGGCCTCCCTGTCCATCACCAACTCCGAGAGTCCACCCAAACCCATGTCCATTGAGTCAGTGATTGCCATCCAACCATCTCATCCTCTGTCTTCCCCTTCTCCTCCTGCCCTCAATCTTTCCCAGCATCAGGGTCTTTTCAAATGAGTCAGCTCTGCATCACATGGCCAAAGTATTGGAGTTTCAGCTTCAACATCAGTCCTTCCAATGAACACACAGGACTGATCTCCTTTAGGATGGACTGGCTGGATCTCCTTGCAGTCTTAACATCCAAGCACCAGTAAAATTCTTGGGGAAGGTTTGGGACGACTCCCCGTTTCTGCTCCCCTCTCCTACCTGCTAGATCATGGAGTCTAAGACCCTGACAGCTTAGAGTCACTAGTAGAATGGGGTTGGGGGTGGGAAGAGTAAGCTCCAGTTGGCCCCCAGGAAACTGAGACACTGGAAATGCAGTCAGAGGGACCAAGCAAGAGGGTGACTTTTGGAAATGCTAATGTATAGTTATTCTGCTTCTTTAACAACAAAAAAACAACACCTTCAAGGACACTTTTGTTGTCACAGATGTGAAAGTGAAAGAAGTATTAAGTCACTCAGTCAGGTCCAACTCTTTGTGATCCCATGGACTATAGCCCTCCAGGCTCCTCTGTTAAGGGAATTCTCCAGGCAAGAATATTGGAGTGGTTGCCATTTCCTTCTCTAAAAGTGAAAGTTGCTCAGTTGTGTCTGACTTTTTGTGACCCCATGGATTATACAGTCCATGGAATTCTCCAGGCCAGAATACTGGAGTGGGTAGCCTTTCCCTTCTCCAGGGGATCTTCCCAACCCAGGGATTGAACCCAGGTCTCCTGCATTGCAGGCAGATTCTTTACCAGCTGAGCCACAAGGGAAGCCTGTTGTTAACAGAGGAGACCAAATTCATTAAAAGGGCTCACAAAGCCTGATGTTTGGACCCTTTCTTACTTCTCTAGCCTAACTTTTGTCTAATCCATCTAAGACTCTGGCCTGTATGCATCCTTGTACACGATCTCTATCGGTGGTGAGCTGAGACAAGCAGGTAAGACCAGAATTTCAAGACAAAGGAGAAACAACCAAGGGCTCACTCTCCCTCTCCCCACCCACTCCCACCACTCTATGACCACCAACAATCTGGCAAAGTATGGGACTGGAAAGAACAATTCTGTGGCTTAGCTCTGGGACAAGCAGCAGACTAAAACAGGAAGCGAAGCTACCCAGGCATTAGTGGGATCTCTAAGTGGAGTGGGAATAAGGGTTATGAAGAGTGATTTTTATAGAGTCATTGTGCAAGTAAAAACATCTGATTATGTATAACTGACACTGAAGAAAACCTTAGATGCCAACTATGATATGTACATCAAAAGAATCATTCAACAGAAAATGATGATGCAATCAATGTCATTAAATAAACGAGTTGCAGCCTTCAGAAAAATGTGTTTAATATTCAGTAATGTGCAGGTGTATCCAGAAAAGTAAAATAGTACCTAAAACCTATAAGCAGGCATGCAGAGTCCTAATTTACCAAACTCGTAACTTATCCACAAAACCGTACTACAGGAATTCTTCAATTGAATGTGAATATTATTTCTAAAAATGTGTATTTTAGGAATGTCATAGCTGGGCAAAGTAAATTTGTTATCAGTGCTTATACAATAAACTTTTTTAGAAAAATATAGAGAATGCAAATATTAGTGATTTCTACTTAAACACAAAGAAGTATTTTTTCACATCATGGTTCATACTCCTTCAGGACAAAAATTACTTGATAAGCAATATACTGTGATAACACCATGCCATTTTGCTTTTCAAAACACAGGAGTTAGAATTTAGAGATTGTCTTTTCGTATAGTGCTATCAGTGAAAATATACATGTGGGTATATATATATGTATAAATATATATATTTCATTAACACACATTTTGGATCCAAAAAGGCCAAAGAAAATTTTCTTGTACATAAAAGATTACAATAAAGAAAATGTTGGTAGATTATATCTTATTTATGGAAGGTAAGAAATTTTGCTTTGTCAAGAGGCATAAGACTAATTCCTTGAAATGTTCTTAAAACACAAAGAGTCACATATTATAGGAATATATAACTATCTAGAAATGTGGGACAACATGCCTTGCTGCTGCTGCTGCTAAGTCACTTCAGTCGTGTCCGACCCTGTGCGACCCCATAGATTTTCCAAGCTTTCCTGACTCCAGTTATTTTAAACTGAATTAATTTAAAAAAATACCCTATACAATAATGGCAAGAAAACTTGGAAAAATTACACAAAGGCTGAAGATCTCTACAAATGGCAAGGGGGTGATTTCCAGGATCTAAAAGTTATGTTAAAAAAGCAAAGCGCAGAACAGTACTTACTGTAAGCTATCTTTTTTATAATAAAAAAAGGAAAAGTATCCATTCTTCCTTTTGCAAGAAGGATAAATCAAGAATGATGAAAATATTTAATAGAGGATGGTGGCAAGTGAGATTTCAGAGGGCAACTTTTTACTTTAGTGTTTCAGTAATCTAAGTGTTTTACGTTTTCAAATAGTAACAAGAAGGAGCGAAAAACTAAAATTAAATCTACACAAATAAATGAGCTAAAATATATCAAATTGACAACATAAAGTTAATTCTAGTCACTTTTATTTATTTCTAGCAAGTTTTTATTGGAGTATAGCTCATTTATGTTAGTTTCTACTGTACAGCAAGATGAATCAGTTATCTATGTTCTTTTTTAGATTATTTTCCCATAGATTATTAGTGTTGAGTGGAGTTCCCTGAACTGTACAGTAGGTTCTTATTGGTTATTTATAGTAGTGTGTCAATCCCAATCTCCCAATTTCTAGTTACTTTTAAACACAATACCTCGACTACACAGCCATAGTGGGATATACTCTAATGATAAACAGAAGTGCCAAGACACCTTAAAGTTTGCTCAGTTGAGTGTTTTCTCTTTCTTAAAAAAAATTGAAGTATATTTTACGTACAAGATTATACTTAAGTTGGTTTTACTAATAGTTTAGTAAATTTAGTAAATAATTTCAAAAATATTTATGCATTCTGTAGGATGAAGCAAGTAAATATGGTATGGTGAATCACTAGGAACCAAGATGTTCACTGCAGGTGATAAAATACAAATACGAAAGAAGTTAAATGAACAAGAAACATGCATGGGACCCAACATGAACCGCGGGCCACCAGCGGAGACTTACTTCCTGGCAGTACTGCAGGATGCCCTCCTTGGTGCCAATGCAGGTTTTGGTCCCCGCTGGATCCGACTCCCACTTCCCATTCTGCACGTTCATGTGCATGTTCAGTTTGCCACAGAACATGGCCACCTGGGGTTCTGCAAGCAGGCCGGCATTGCCGTCAGTGGGCACCTGGAAAAGTAAGTTTCGGTTAGTTATAGGAATCCATAGCTCTGGGGTGGAGGTTGGAGGAAGGGCGATGAAGAGAAACATGGCATGGAGATATGGGAAAAATAGCTCTATTCTTGGCAACTCTCAATTATGAATCTCTATGGGTTAAGCTTTATGTGTCCTGGGCTTCCCATGTGGCTCAGATGGTAAAGAATCTGCCTGCAATGTAGGAGACCTGGGTTTGATCCCTGGGTCGGGAAGATGCCCTAGAGAAGGGAAGGGCTACCTACTCTAGTATTCCTGCCTGGAGAATCCCATGGACAGAGCAGCTTGGTGGGCTATAGTCCATGAGGTTGCAAAGAGCAGGACAGGACTGAGCAACTAAGCACAGCACAGCATATATATATATACACACACAGTGGCCAGGCCACACAGCTTGTGGGATCTTAGTTCTCTGACCAGGGATTGATCCTGGGTCATAGCAGTGAAGCACTGAGTCCTAAGCACTGGACCACCAGGGAATTTTCCATATAAATATTTTTAGAAGGGGAAAATGGAAGTTCTGAAATATCTACACTACCCCACTTATGAGGTTCTGATAGCTCAGAAAGGAAAAAAAAAAAATCAGCAAGAGATGAAAAATAATTGGCAAGAGTGAAAGTCTTATTCAAAACCAAAGAATCAAAAGACAGGACATGGTGGCCAAGTAATTCCTCCCTGGTTAAATCCAGCTGCCGAGGAAATGTGTGAGGTCCATGCCAAGAAGAGTTAACTTCCAACAGAAGCCATTCATGTAGCTGGGAACTGGGTGATTCTAGAATAACTTGTATCATGCCTAAAAATTGCTCACAGGAGGGAAAAAAACAACAGCACTAAAATTATGCCAAGAGATTTTGGTTAAAGAAAGAGCTTCCTGACACTTCTTCCCACAGAAATGTAAAAATAGATCAAACATCTGTCCATTCTAGTCATCATCATACATATTTTGTCCATAAATCCCTAAGAGGATTTTTATCCTTAAAAAAAAAAAAAAAATCTTGCATTGAACTCATCTGAGACCTCTCAGACCTGAGCAAAAGCTACTGGGCACAATCTCTAAAACCACGTTTCAGGTAACATTTTCTACATTTCTAGTTCTGCTTTGTAAAATGTATTTAGTAAGATTCTGCTTCTCTGATGCCCGAGGTAACAAACAGCAATGCAAGCCATAGTCCTGGACCGTCAGCAGAGTAGCTGGGATCCCTCAATTCCCCAGTTTGGGGCTTTACCCACCACCTATAATTTCCAAGTCAGCAAATGAGAGGCCCATGCTCCAACAGATGCAAAGAAAAGTCTGAGCAGAATGCTCCACAAAGGCTAAGTTTCACAGTTTTCCTGAGGGAATAAGAGTAAATTCAATGCCTTGATCCTCAAAAAACAGCATATAAATTTTGTCCATTTTACTGAATTAAGTAGTAAGATAATAACATCGCAAGAAAGTCAAGTAGTCAGATACCTATAGACAAGGCCCCATATTAGATGCAATGAAGGACATAAAATATATTTATAATGTAGATAAATACATAAACTTTATGTATTAATACATTTATTTTTAAATTCCACTGTCAAGGAATTAAAAATCTAATAATGAAATCACCATTGTATTTGCCATGGTACTTTATTCTGCTCAAACTCATTCTTGTCCCAAAGACTTCCAGTCTAAGAATCTTGAGAACTTACCCCTAACTGAACAGGGAGACTAATGATCTTTTACCATGGTTGGTAATAATTTTGTTGAATAAACTCTCCCCCTTCTCTATCTCAATACTTCTCTGTACTCAGATTCTCCACAGTGAGTTCACCACAGTTTCTATCTCCTTGTCAACACGAAGGCCCTTCATTCCAAATCCTCCCCTCAAGGAACATGAGGTACCAATTTCTCTCCCCCATGGCAGCCAGTTTCCAAGAGTTTCAATAGTCCCTGCTTCCTAGATTAATGCTCTCATCACTGTCATCCATAAAATACTCAGCGTTTTTCTGTTGCAGCAAATAAAATAGGGCAGCAATGATATATGTTTTCCAAGGCAAGGCTGTAAAGGGCCTTAGGGTTGCTTTGCTGCTCTCTGGGATCAATCACTTGGTATTGGGGGGGCGGTGTCCAGCTGCCATGTTGGAAGGACACTCAAGCGGCCCTGTGGAGAGGCTCATGTAATGCGGAATCGAGCTCTCCTGTTAACAGCAACATTAATGAGCTTGGAAACACCCGACAGCCTCATCAAGCCTTCACCTGCTGACATGCCTGAAACCTCAAGGGAGAACTCGAGCCAGAACCACCCAGAAGACACTCCCAAATTCTCGATCCACAGAAACTGAGATAATAAGTCTTTGTTATTCTAAACCATTAGTTTTGAGGTAACCTATTACACAACAATAAGATACCCAATAAGTTCTTCCTTTTCTCCAGCTTCACAATACATCCACAAATATGCTGGGATCTCCTCTACTGAAAAAAAAAGCAAAGAGACAAGAAATATTTCCTTCCATTCTATTATATTCTAGAGCAGGGAGGGTCAACATATTTTCTATGTCAAAAGCCAGACAGTAAATATTTTAGGTTTTGTGAACCATACGGTCTCTTGTACCTGCTCAACTCTGTTGTGTGTGCCTTGAGTCGCTTCAGTCATGTTGGACTCTTTGCAACACTATGGACGTTAGCCCGCCAGGCTCCTCTGTCCATGGGATTCTCCAGGCAAGAATACTGGAGTGGGTTGCCATGCCCTCCTCCAGGGGATCTTCCTGACGCAGGGATCGAACCTGTGTCTCTTATGTCTCCTGCATTGGCAGGCAGCCCTTAAGTTCCCTGCTGCAATGCAAAAGCAGCCTCAGACAACATGGGTGTGGCTGCTTCATAGGAACATTTTCTTCATAAAATAGGCAATAGACCAGATCTGGCCAGTGGCCCCTAGTTTACCTATCTTTGCTCTAGAAGAACTATTATTTTTTCATTTTTTCCAACAAACCCTATCAGATGGTGATTTAAGTACTCATTGATACCACCTTCTTACCTGCTTCTTAAGACTCTTATAGTCTGGTTTACATTCCCACCCTTGGAACAATTTTCTCAAAGGTTACATATAACTTCCTGAGAAAGGGAAGTATTTTTCTCCAATACCTGTTACTTTTCAGTTTCTTTGCCATACCTGAATTCTTCCTTGCAAGTCTTTCCCCTTGGCTTCTGTTGCAATGAACTAGCCTGGCTCTCCATTTTTCTGATTATCCTCTTACTAACTCAAAATCCTTCAATGCCACAAATAAGACATTCCTAAAGATTAGGCCATTGCTTCTCTTTTACCTACTTGAAGAAGTCTTTCACTTCCTTGCTGCGGAGTGGCAACTAAAATATAACAACAGCAATGATACATAAATAAAGCAACTAACATTTCTTCATTCAGTAAATTTGAGTATACAATACATGCTAGGCACTGTGTCTTTAGGGACAAGGTAGTAAAGCAGGAAAGTGCTTATCCTGATAATACCATGACCAACGAATCTGCTTGCAACTAAGGGGTTTCCAGGATATGAGACTTTTAGCGCTAAAACTGTCAGATGCACCGGTAAGTTGAGACAACTGGCATCAGACAAACACATCAAATGTTTCTCCACTTTTCCTACCTTGACTTTTTACCATCTTTCTATTTTTTCCATTCTTCATTATTTTTGTCTTTTTGACTTTACAATTATTTTAATTGCCAGCTGTTCGTATGTTTCTATATTCCCACTACCAAATGGTGGTAATCACTCTCTCATTCCCCTCAAATGAATTGATTATGGCTCTATCATCTTACTGGAATATATCTTTAATTGCCTATGATTTTCTCCTTTTGACAGTGGGAGTTAAGAAGACATATGCTTCAATTCCTTTCAGATTTCTACCAGATGAGATTTAGTATTAACTTAAAAAAAAAAAAAAGTATGGAGAGTCACAATCATTAGCATGCCCATTTTCTTAGAATGGAGCTGTTTAATAGTTCAAACCTTGATTCCTCAATACTTAGGGCAACTTATTATGCTGGAAATTATAAAACTGGCTGTATGTGCATAACTGTGACATTTGACATTACAAGAAGCCCTTTATAAATAAATACTTCAATCACAAAAAAGTATTTCTTGGACAAAAATTCTTTTCCAAGCCAACAACAGCCATGTACAAGATCAGAGTAAGGGAAATAGTAGAGAACAAACCGAACCTGAAGCTTTTCTATTCTTAATGAAGTCCACCTGCAAAGAATTTCAGGTTTTAAGTAATATATCCCTGGTTCAGTTAATTAAGACAAACAACCCAGGATCCCTACTGGTATCAAATAACCCATCTAAGAAACAAAGCTCGGTTTCTGAGAGCAGCCCACTCACTCGCTGGCATTCAAACAGAAGGAGACCATGACCGCGGCAAGGGGGTCACACAGAGGATAACACCTAGCCTTCCAAGGGCCCAACAGGTTCACCCAAGTCCCTTTCCCCGAATGAAGCCTCAAAAAATGGCTTAATACATCATACACAGTGTCCTTTTCAGGACTTGTTAAAATGAACACTCTTAAAACTGAAATCTTTCCATCCTAGAGTAAATTATTTGCAGCTAGTGACAATGCATAATACCCTGTCAAAGTCATCCTAAAGGTAATTATCCCTAACTTTTACAAAACATTTCTCTTTTTAATAGAAAATATAAACTCTCGAGTGGATGGGAAATATACCCACTTAAATAACTATTACTTTAATTTGGCTTTCATCTTAACACCTTCTAAAGTAACAACTTAATGTTACTTGGCAGAAATCTAAGACAACACATAAAAGATTGGCACCCTGCTATAAATGGCCATTCACAGTCTCTGCATTTCAGAGCCACTGAAGACGAAGATAATTCTTATAACTTGAATGACTTTCCACTGACATCATAAGACCAAAGATGCTTTCCCATGGGAAAACAGTGCTCAATGACAAGGAACAGAATAACCAGCTGAAACAAGGGTGCATGCACATTGCCTCAGAAGCAACAGGCTATTTACAGAATGCTCTGAACTACAGACACCCAAAGCTACACCTAAAAAAATGCTGTCAATCTTTTAAAAACAACCATTTGCTGTCAGCTCTGTATTTTAGGGTCATCATATACAGACAGGCTACCCAAGTGAAAAGGGACTTTCCAAAAGAAAGTTAGCTAGAGAACAGCTTTTAAAAAGCTGAAGGGGAAATTAAAACAAATAAATAAAATATATATACCTAATCTGGGCCACTCTGCAGAGGTGACCCTGGAAACCTACACCTAGCTAGAATCGGTGCAATTTACAAGCACAAAACCAACTTCTCAAACAAGTTCTCTCCCTGTCTTTCAAACTGGGTGTTCCCTTTCTCCAAGTTTCTCTTTATTATCATCAAGGAGATCAAAATTCCTTATAGAGCTGGCTTGGCAGCATTCCTCCCCACACAGTCCCAACTAAAAGAGAAAGGGAACAAGGAACTCTCTGTTTCACTGGCCAAGAAGTCTAGCTTGGCAAGGAGAAGGCACAGATCCATAGCTTAGCATCCGTGGATTTATGTAATTTTAAGGTTTGTGGCTAACGAAAACCATCTGGTTTCTGCATTTAAACGAACTTCTCAGTGGTCTGAATAGCTGGCCTCCTATAGTCGAGTACTGACTGCTATTAAATCAGTACACAATTTCCTTGGAGTGATTAGATTTATATAGTGAGTGATTTATATAGTGAGTATCTTTTAAAAAGTATAACATGATGCTACTTCTATCACAGCCGTGGTTTCCTCATATAAACAATTTTCCATTAGCCTGGGCATAATACAATCATATCCCCTGCACACGCACAAAAATATTTTAAAACATTCCAATTTTCCATTTTCAGTGTAATTATTCTGCAGCATCACAATCAAGAAGATTTGAGCATGAACTCCTTTCAAGGCCAAATAAAGTACCTCATTTAATCCTTAACAAACAAATTTTCAGTCTCCAAAGGAAAAGAAGATTTGTAAGGCTTTCCTTTAAATGCAAAACAAAACAAAAAAACACCCCCAAACCCAACAACAACAGTAACTTAAGCAGAAGCAGACCATCTACAATTGCCCATTTTGTCTCCAGCAGAGGAGAACTGAAATTAAAATTAGGATCACAGAACTGAAAGAATCTGTAAAATCATCTGTCTCAACTCTAAGCAGAAGGAAAAGGCTCTGAAGGAATTTGTTTAAGGTCACAGAAGTATGAACAGGCAGAGCTGGGAGCTGGACCTGTGCCATCAAGGGTTTTGTTGGTGTGACCAGGGTGACTCTCAAATTAAAACGGAAAATTGTCATTTTCCAAGGTTTCGCCCCTGTGTGTTGCTGTGTGTATTTGTAGTGAGAAAGAACAGAGTAGCCAATCAAAGCATACAGAAAACTGAAATGTGATTACCGAAACTGCACACACAGCTTCAGCTTACCTGTGTGGAGAAGGGCTACGCTCCTTACACTCATTAGCTGCTGTACAATTATTTCAGAGCTCGACAACATGACGTGCGTAATCAGTGGTGTCCGACTCTTTTGTGACCCCGTGGGACTGTAGCCTGCCAGGCTCCTCTGTCCATGGGGATTCTCCAGGCAAGAATACTGGAGTGGGTTGCCATGCCCTCCTCCAGGGGATCTTCCCGACCCAGGGATCGAACCCGAGTCTCCAGCATTGGCAGGTGGATCCTTTACCACTGCTACTTGGGAAGATCAGAGCTCAAGTTTCAGGCTTAAAAATGACTTGTCACAGAGAAGACATCCCTTTCAGAGGTCTAATCCACATATTTCACTCCATGAAATCTGACATTCTTTTGGGGACATCAGTGAACTGGCTTCAAATGACAGTTCTAGCTCTTGGATGGATCCATGGCCTCTGCTGATATTGACAAAGCTAATTCTTAAATGGAGACACACAGCCTCGAGGCCATCCCAGGGGTGCGGCCCACATCACAAGTCTACACCAATGTCAGCCTGCACGTGAGGGAAACACCTGTCAAGGAATCCAACACACAATCACAGTCCTCCAGCTGAGCCTGAGCTTGATTTACCCTGAAAATAGGACCTGCAACAGTGGAAACAGTGTCAGACTTTATTCTTTTGGCTCCAAAATCACTGCAGATGGTGACTGCAGCCATGAAATTAAAAGACGCTTACTCCTTGGAAGAAAAGTTATGACCAACCTAGATAGCATATTTAAAAGCAGAAACATTATTTTGCCAACAAAGGTCCGTCTAGTCAAGGCTATGGTTTTTCCTGTGGTCATGTATGGATGTGAGAGTTGGACTGTGAAGAAGGCTGAGCGCCGAAGAATTGATGCTTTTGAACTGTGGTGTTGAGAAGACTCTTGAGAGTCCCTTGGACTGCAAGGAGATCCAACCAGTCCATTCTGAAGGAGATCAGCCCTGGGATTTCTTTGGAGGGAATGATGCTGAAGCTGAAACTCCAGTACTTTGGCCACCTCATGTGAAGAGGTGACTCACTGGAAAAGACTCTGATGCTGGGAGGGATGGGGGGCAGGAGGAGAAGGGGACGACCGAGGATGAGATGGCTGGATGGCATCACGGACTCGATGGACGTGAGTCTGAGTGAACTCCGGGAGTTGGTGATGGACAGGGAGGCCTGGCGTGCTGCGATTCATGGGGTCGCAAAGAGTCGGACACGACTGAGCAACCGAACTGAACTGAACTGAGCCTTATAAGGAAATTCCCTTTCCGACCTCTCTGGATAATCCATTTCCACATTGCCTCTTTTAAAGCTCTATTGATACTATGTATAAAATAGATAACTAATGAGAACCTACTGTATAGTATTTTGCTAACAAAGGTCCATCCATATAGTCAAAGCTATGGTTTTTCCGGTAGTCATGTACAAATGTGAGAGTTGAATCATAAGGAACGCTAAGTGCCGAAAAATCGAAGGTTTCGAATTATGATGCTGGAAAAGACTCTTTGGAAAATCCCTTGGGCAGCAAGGAGATCAAACCCATCAAACCTATTGGAAATGAACCCTGAATATTCAATGGAAGGTCTGATGCTGAAGCTGAAGCTCCAATACTCTGACCACCTGATGTGAAGAGCAGACTCACTGGGAAAAAAACTCTGATGCTTGGAAAGGCTAAATGCAGGAGAAGAAAGGGGAGGTGGAGAATGAGGCAGTTGGATGGCATCACTGACTCAGTGGACATGCGTTTGAGCAAACTCAGGACATAGTGAAGGACAGGGAAGCCTGGCGTGCTGCAGTCCATAGGGTGCAAAGAGTTGGACATGATTCAGTGCTTGAACAACAACACTGTGCAGCACAGAGAACTCTACTCAGTGCTCTGTAGTGACTTAAATGGGAAGGAAATCCAAAAAGAGGGGAAATACATATACATATAGCCAATTCACTTTGCTGTACAGTAGAAACTAACACAAAATCACAAAGCAACTATGCGGGGATGTGTGCTAAGTCACTTCAGTGGTGGTCGCTCTTTGCAATTCTATGGACTGTGGCCCTCCACGCTTCTCTGTCCATGGGATTCTCCAGGCAAGAATACTGGAGTGGACTACCATGCCCTCCTCCAGGGGATCTTCCCGACCCAGGGATTGAACTCATGTCTCTTGTGACTCCTACAGCAGTAAGCAGGTTCTTTACCAGTAGCGCCACCTGGGAAGCCCATAAAACAACTAAGCTCCAATAAGATTTAATTAAAAAAACTAAAGCTCTATAAACTCACTGTCACCCCAAATGTCTTTACAACAATGCTTATAAGACACTGTACTCCTCCAATCCATGGCCTGTCTTTCTCTGAATGAAGGACATCAAACTTATCACTAAATTATTTTAGTTTTGTTATTTGATAGTATCAAACTGTTTTTTCTGCTTAAAGGATAGATATTCTAAAATTCCTTCCAACTTACAACAAAGGCCTGTAAATAAATTCTTGCTGCTGGTGCCCAGCAGAAAATCAAGAGTTCTCTTAACAGAAAAGTTTGTTATTCAACACTCATGCAATTAATTATCTATGTTTACCGCACAAATTTTAGGCAGGCCCAAGAAGAGTGATGCCCACTGCCTGGAATAGATATAAAACTGGAATTAAAAAAAAACAAAGCCTCATGTAGGACAACCAACCAAACTCTTTAGGCTATAATTTTCTATCCAATTAATGCCCATTTAGTCCTAAGAGTAAATGTCCTATCTTTTAACTGAATGCATATATACATATACATCATATACATACTATACCACATATACTTGTGTTTATTGTGCTCTAACGTAACAATCAAAATTCTTTTCAACGTCGATCACTTTGATGTTTATCTCTTTAATTCCCTCTTGTAGTTTTCCTGCCATGTTTCACACACAAAAACATACTGTATCACGATTTTTATATTATTTTGACTCTGTCAATATTATTATATCTCATCAGCCTTGATCATATGAACATGAAGATAAAAACAGAGTTAAGGGCAAAAATGGAAGCATATGCTTAGGCCTTTCCCTTCATTATCTTATTTGACTCTCAGAAGAACCAAGATAATTCACTTCCACATCTACTTAGATAATCAGAAATGCTCAAAACCTCCCTAAGAGTCTAATCACTGGTGTTGACTCCAAAGTCCATGCTTACTTTTTTTCATAGTTAACCAGCTGACATTCCTGCTACTAGTTCTTAAGCATTTTTATTTTTGGTACTTGAATATTATTTTCAAATAAGTTTCTCCCTGATGATAGTAGTATCTTACAGTTCTTTGCTACTGGCTCTTAAAAAATATTTTTAGACCAAGTAAAAGGGCAACAAATTCAGTTTTAAAAAAAGTTTAAATGTTTAATCTGCATTTTCTAAATTAAACTCCTAGACGTTAACACTTAGTAACCTTTGGTAGCTTCCTCTTTAAGAAGTGAAGTCGCTCAGTCGTGTCCAACTCTTTGCAACCCCATGGACTGTAGCCCATCAGGCTCCTGGATTTTCCAGGCAAGAATACTGGAGTGGGTTGCCATTTCCTTCTCCAGGGGATCTTCCTGACCCAGGGACTGAACCTGGATCTCCCTCATTGTAGGCAGATGCTTTACGATCTGAGCCACCAGTGAAGTTCTCCTCTTTAAGAAGCTGCCCCAGAAATGAAAAGGGAAAACTTTCTCCTAAATTAGTCCTTACCTTAAATCAGAAACAGCTAATCGAATCACCAAAGTAGGGGCCCAGAATCCCCAACAGTCCAAATTGTGAATGCATATCCTTCAAGGCTTATGTTATTTTATCTCTATTTGCTAATTTCTCAACAATGAGCACATTCACAGGCAATGAGCATACCTGTCTATGCATATCCCTGTACTGTGCATGTGTTAGTCACTCAGTCATGTCTGACTCTTGTGACACCATGGACTGTATCCCACCAGGCTCCCCTGTCCATGGGATACAGTCCCACCAGGCTCCCCTGTCCATGGGATTCTCCAGACAAGAATACTAGAGTCGGTTGCCATTTCCCTCTCCAGGGGATCTTCCGGACCCAGAGATTGAAGCCGGGTTTCCTGCACTGAAGGCAGATTGTTTACCATCTGAGCTAGGGAAGTCCCATATTCCTCTTATTATACCTGTATTATACCTGTATATAGCTATCTGTATAATATGTAGTAACGTGGTGTTAATAGCAGTAATAAACAGAGTTTACAGGTAGAGAGAGCAACTAGAGCAAATCTCAAAAGACAGTGCTTTGCTAAAGGCACACTCTAGAGTTACTGCATTTAAGCCATATTGCTAAAAAGCTAAAGGACGTGGAAACTGGGCTCCATGGGGATGCTGGTCTGAATGGTATTCACTATAAAGGAATCTGATGGTACCAAATGAACTGTTTTCCAGTATGATTTCCATTAGTTCTGACAGCTAGGACAGATAAGCATTCAGCCCATAATGCTACAGAGAAAACTGAAACTCAGTTACTTCTCACACTTTAGATACAAGAGATAATTCATTCAATTTCAATTTTGTAAGTATCACTATTTTCTATCAAATTTGGCCAAGCTCAGCCAAGATCTTCCTAATCAAGGACTTCCCTGATAGCTCAGTTGGTAAAGAATCTGCCTGCAGTGCAGGAGACCCCAGTTTGACTCCTGCGTTGGGAAGATCCCTTGGAGAAGGGATAGGCTACCCATTCCAGTATTCTTGGGCTTCCCTGGTGGCTCAGCTGGTAAAGAATCTGCCCGTAGTGCGGGAGACCTGGGCTTGATCCCTGGGTTGAGAAGATCCTCTGGGGAAGGGAAAGGCTACCCACAGCAGTATTCTGGCCTGGAGAATTACATGGACTGTATAGTATAGTCCATGGGGTTGCAAAGAGTCGGACACGACTGAGTCACTTTCATTTTTCAGCCAAGATCAGGTGACTCATAGGCATGTGAGCTATAAAAATTGTTATTACTTTAAGCCAGTGAAATTTGGGTTGGGTTGTGGCTTAGCAGCATTATTGTAGCAAGAGAAATTAATACAGGCAAGTATTATATACAGCAATAAAGTACTAACAGAACCACGGCTCAATGTTATTTCAGAAGGAGACAATCAAACTGAATTTTTAAAGTATATGTGTGTTAAGTCGCTCAGTCGTGTCCAACTCTTTTAGACCCCATGGACTGTAGCTCGCCAGGCTCCTCTATTCATGGCATTCTCCAGGCAAGAATACTAGAGTAGGTTGCCATTTCCTCCTACAGAGGATTTTCCCAGCCCAGAGATCGGACCTGCTTCTCCTGCACTGCAGGAGGATTCTTCACCAATGAGGTTGTTTCCAAAAGTTTTTAAGCAATAGGACCTTATACTGAAATAAAATTTTGTGTGACAGCCTCACAGCTAAGTTCCTCTCTTGGAACCTGGATGTCAGCCCTACCAGATTGTTGAGGCACTGGTCCCCTAGAAACTCTGCCTTTCTACTATTTGCTCTATTGGTACCTGATGGGTCTTAGTGAATTCTCAAAATGGTTATAAGGTTCCTCAGTACCCACAGGGGATTTGTTCCAGGTCCTCCCCACTGTCCCACCCTCTGTACCAAACCCAGATGTTCAGGTCCCTTATATCAAAGGACATGGTACAGTCAGCATTCCTTGGATATTGAACCCCCGATGCTCAGGGCTAACCATACTGGGAGCACCAGCTGGTTCAATAGAGGAACTGAACTGTTCATTTGAGTTCACTATAATTAACATAAATTTAAATTGAAAAACTGATTACTCAATCCTATTACTGAAAAACTTAAAAGCAAATTTAGAAAAACTTGGATAAGCAAATCTACCCTGTGATTGTAAATTTTATACACTTTATGAAATTTTCTCAGCCCAAATTTAGTGTTCCAACTGAGATTTTGATGATAGGGTTTTTCTTTTTCTTTATATGTCCGTAGATGATAAACAATTTGTTTAAATGCACTGGCCTTAAAAAGAAAATGAATGCATTTTAACTCAATTGGCTTTTTTTAATTGAAAAATAGTTGCTGTATATGTTATAGGTGTACAATATAGTGAGTCACGATTTTTAAAAGTTGTACTCCATTTATAGTAATTGTAAAATACTGACTATATTGCCCATGTTGTACCGCATATCCCTGTAGCTTATTTTATACATAATAGTTTGTGCCCAGCCCCTATGTTGCTCTCCCCCTTTTCCTCTTCCCATTGGGAACCACTCGTTTGTTCTGTATGTCTGTGTCACTCAATGATTTTGAAAGGAAATACTTTAATAAATATGGTGTAGTGCTATTAAATAGACGATGCTCCTGCTCACGTTTTATATGTGGCTGTGTGAATACAACATCAGCTCCAATACCTGGGTGACCTGATGCACAGAACCGACTCATTAGAAAAGACCCTGATGCTGGGGAGAAAGATTGAAGGCAGAAAGAGAAGGGGACCACAGAGGATGAGATGGGTGGATGGCATCACCGGCTCAATGGACATGCGTTTGAGCAAGCTCCAGGAGATGGTGAAGGACAGGGAAGCCTGGCGTGCTGCAGTCCATGGGGTCACAAAGAGTTGGACACGACTGAGCAACTGAACAACAACAACAACATTCTAATTACACTTCTTCCAGGAAAGGACATGCAAATTTCATCACCAAATACTCACTCCACTCCACCAACCACTTTGTGATTGCTGAATGCCATGGAACAAAAGCAGAGAGAGGTCTTGCCACACACAGCCCAGGCCCAGCTGTAGGAGGCAGGTGTGTGTGCAGAGAAAAGGGCAGGGTGAGAAATGGGGACATATGGAATTCTGGAATGCTGTGGCAAGCACTTCTGTCATTTGATACCTCACATTGAGATCATACCACTTGGCACCAAATAAGTCTCAAAGTCTCAGTGTCACCTGAGTTTAGTGTACAGACATAGCCAAGTAAGTGGAATAGTTATGAACTCTAGATATAACTGATTTTATTGCCTACAGAATTTTCATGCTAAATTGTTAGGACTATTCCTAAGGCGAGTCCTCTTAATATGAGACCCTGGATGTTGACAAATTTGTGATACTTCACTCATCAACCTGGCAGATTCACAGAGTCTTTACCTTTTACTCAATATCATATGCCTCACGATCTAACACAGCTCTAAACCAGACTTTTGTCAACAGCACCTTATCTATAGCACTACAATGAATTTTCAAGAGCATAAAACTTAGGCTTAAGGTACAAAACTTATGCTTATGGTACAAGTTTTAATATATGTGTTCCTGAAGTGAGCACTACAAATTTTTAAAGTTTGTTAATTCTTTTTTTCCTTTTTATTTCTTTCACTTACTGCAATGATGTAAAGCATAGAAGAAACAGAGGCCTCAGGGATTATTGGGTGGAGCAGGGAAGACAACAGTGTTTGAACAAGAGGCAGGAGAGAAATAAGTGGAAAACAAGTTTCCAGAAGAAGTCAATTTACAAACGGAGCCAGATCATTTAATTAGAACATGCACAGTAAGGTCATGTACAGTACATAGACATGGATAGTACAGAAGTGGATATATTCATAAGAGTTACCCACACTACTTGGACAAGGGAGAAAAGAGCATACTTCTCTGCTCTTTGTCAGCCCAGAAATTCATCTCTATTATTCTATATAGCCTCTACTAGGTTTCAGGTTTCAAATCATTGTGAAACCAATGTAGGTGGAGAGACAATGAGGGCAAAAACAGGGAGAGGTGGTTAATGAGATTCCTAGTCTTCGGCTGTATGTTGTCACCCTGTTTATTAAAATTATATGCAGAGTAAGTACATCGTGTGAAATGCCAGGATGGATAAAGCTCAAACTGGAATCAAGATTGTGGGGAAAAATATCAATAACCTCACATATGCGGATGACACCACACTTATGGCAGAAAGTGAAGAGGAACTAAAGAGTTTCTTGATGAAAGTAAAAAAGGAGAGTGAAAAAGCTGGCTTAAAACTCAACATCCAGAAAACGAAGATCATGGCATCTGGTCCCATCACTTCATGGCAAATAGATGGGGAAACCATGAAAGACTTCATTTTCTTGGGCTCCAAAATCACTGCAGATGGTGACTACAGCCATGAAATTAAAAGATGCTTGCTCCTTGGAAGAAAAGCTATGAGGAAGCTAGACAGCATATTCAAAAGCAGAGACATTACTTTGCTGACAAAGGTCCTTCTAGTCAGAGCTATCAGTAGTCATGTATGGATATAAGAGTTGGTCCATAAAGAAGGCCGAGTGCCAAAGAACTGATGTTTTTGTACTGTGGTGTTGGAGAAGACTCTTGAGTCCCTTGGACTGCAAGGAGATCAAACCAGTCAATCCTAAAGGAAATCAACTCTGAATATTCATTGGAAGGACTGATGCTAAAGCTGAAGCTCCAATCCTTTGGCCATCTGATGCAAAGACACAGCTCACTGGAAAAGACCCTGATGCTGGGAAAGATAGAAGGCAGGAGAAGAAGGGGTGACAAAGGATGAGATGGTTGCATGGCATCACCGACTCGATGTACATGAGTTTGAGCAAACTCCAGGAGAGGGTGAAGGACAGGGAGGCCTGGCGTGCTGCAGTCCACAGGGCTGCAAAGAGTCGGAGACGACTGAGCAACTGAACAACAAGTCTTCAGCTGCAGTGAGGGAGCCAGTATCCATATCTGGACCCAATACATTTCAGACTATCCATATCCCTTAGTATCTTTAAATTCTAATACTAATATAGCATGAAAATACTCCTAAGGTTGAAGATCCTTACAAAGATGCTCATTTTCCATTAAGATATAATGCTGTCCTTCAATGATAAGGATAATAAAATCTCAGAGCAGCAGTGTAAGGAGAAAATGAGACAAATTGTTGAGAGTACCACTAAAACATATGCACTGCCATATGTGAAACAGATAATCAGTGGGAATTTGTGGTATGATGCAGGGCACACAAACCCAGGGCTCTGTGATAACTGAGAGGGGCAGGATGGGGTGGGAGGTGGGAAAGAAAGAAAGTGAAGTCGCTCAGTAGTGTCCAACTCTTTGCAACGCTATGGACTATAGCCCACCAGGTCCTCTGTCCTTTGGGATTCTCCAGGCAAGAATACTGGGGCGGGTTACAATTTCCTTCTCCAGGGGATCTTCCCAACCCAGGGATCGAACCCAGATCTCCCACATTGCAGGCAGACTCTTTATCATCTGAGCCACCAGGAAAGCCCAGGGAAGGTGGGAAGGAGGTTCAAAAGGGAGGGTACATGTGTACACCTATGGCTGATTTCTACTGATGTATGGCAGAAACCACCATAATATATTGTAAAGCAATTATCCTGCAGTTAAAAATAAGTTTAAAAAAATGAAGTTTTTAACACATTTCAAAAAAGAAATCTCAGAGCAGCTCACAGAGGGATGAAGGGCACTCATGTGAACCTCAGAGCCCCGCTAAACCCTCTAGGAAGTCATTTCCATCAGATTTCCTACTAGCCTGGGGCGGAGCAGTTGAGACAGCTGGCATGCTGTTATAGACGCAAAATTTAAGGTACTTATATATTGCAGCATGGGCCCGATAAAAATAGGGGCTTCTGTTTTATAAGATGGTACCAACCAGTCCTGGCCATTAGTACATGACCTTCAATTAAGAGTGTGAGGAAGATCCTAAGTGGAAGTGGATAACTAACACCTTTCATGAAAAAGTTTCTGAAAAATCTTTAACACAAGTCATATTACAGGTGATGAGGTAAATAGGAAGAGGATGAAGAGGAAATAAAAGAATTTACTCTGCGAATGCCAACTGAGACAGAGGATTTCAGATATTTACTATTTACTTATGGTCTCTTCTCTTCATACATACACACAAATGCACACACTTTCATATTTATGTTCAGAGAATAAGAAGACACCCTGTTAGAATAAGATAGACTGTAAATAAATACATTATATGGGATAAGAGTATCAAATACCTAGAATATCATCTCCCTCTTTTCAGAATACTGAGAGAATGATTTCAGGAAACAAAAATCATGAAGTATTTTGGATAAACACAAAGGATATTTACATTCTATCCTTTGGTTCCTGTCCTTTCACCAAAGTTGCATAATATTTACCTATCTGCCTTTTCTGTCTGCTTATCACTTTCACACCACTGTGCTTTCATTACTGGGACTTTCTTGCATAGAAGAAAACTGCTTTGCAAACATAACAGAAATCAGAGAGAATGTTAAGTTGATGTAAAAAACCTAAGATAACTTTCAAACAGCATTCTTGCTCATTGTTCCAAGTGTTTTCTGTTAACTTATCATTTTTAGTGAAAACTAAGATTATTTCTCTTCCTCCAGGGTTATAACTGAAAAATACTCAAGGCTCAAGTTTCAGGCTATTTGCTTGATAAGCATGGGTAGGTTATCCTTCTTAAATAAGTCACCAAGACACTTCAACGGAAAGAGAAAATAATTCATAACAAAGGGAGCAGTGGATTTCTCTTTTCTCAGCTACAAACAAAACAAAATCTTTGCAGAAACAACAGAAAACCAGGAGTTAAAAAAAAAAAACAAAAACCACATTGGTGTCTTACTTTTCCACTTAGTTTTAATGTTAGTTTCAGTGAACACAGACACTTAAGCCTTAGTTTCTTTACCTCTAAGTGAAGACAGAACCCACAGGGCTGTTTAGGGGTCCAGATATGACCTACATGGAGATAATCTGAAAGCAACAGTGATAGTATTATTATCTATTGGGATAAAGATAATAAATACTATCTGTTGGGATAAAGATAATGTCTAAATGATTCAAGTGTGTGGGATAAGCATTCCTTTTTTTTTTTCAACATAAATACAAACAAGAGGAGGAACTTCACTGTCTACTGGAGATCCGCTTTGATCTTTAACTATTCACCTCTCTCTCTCTCTTTCTCTCTCTCTCTCTCTCCCCCCCATATAAAGGCATTCAATAAATATTTATGGAAAGCATTAATGTCTGGCATAAAAAACAACAACAATAAGAAACTCAAATGTAGAAAGTGTAATTATCAATGAGGGCGTGGAATAGTAATTCCACTTCCATGCTTGTGAGATTTTGTTTTTTCTTGTGGCACCAGGAAAGTGAATTCCTCAGGTGGAGAAATGAAACTGCAGAACCCACACTCCTGCCTTTACCAACTCCCACGTGCCAACTACAACTCAGCTTGTTCAGGATCCTCAGACTCCTCTTAGGGGAAAAAAAAAAAAAATAGGGCACACAAAGCGAGGTGGTTCCACAATGTTCAGTGTTAATTTCCTAACTCTTTGAGAACACATTCCTGAAAGGAGCATGATTTTGCAATTCAGGGAGCATTTTAAAAATCAGATTATCTTACTAGACTCCAAGAATTGCATGAATAGTGTGGACAGCCAGACTCCTTTGAGACAGTATCCAATCAACTATTAAAAAAAAAAAAAATTCTGCAGCTAAAAGCCCTCAGTGGCACAGAACTGATCCTCAGAGATTTCAGTATAATGTAACACCTCAAGTGAAAGCTCGTGTAAAAAAAAATACACCTGAAAATACAACAGGGAAGAAAGAGAAACTATTTGTTGAACAGTCGGGCCAAATAGCATATGCTTTTGATTATCCCACAGCTGCCCTTTCCTACTGCAAATAGACAAGCTTTCAGAGTCGTTGGACTCCTGGGTTAAGTTTCAGGAACGTGCTGGCTTGAGGCCATATATTAAGATAAACATTTCCCTGGAACCAAATACATTCAAGTTTGGGGCTGAAGGGGTGACCTGAACACCGCTGACTTCAATGAGCATGCAATGGTGGGGATGAAAACGAGGAGGATCCACTTGCTAATACAAGGTGCTGGTGTGATTAAGCATTGACTAAGGTTAGATTTGCATAGAGACGAGAATGGAGTTTGCACAAAGGATGCAGAACCAGAAACTGGTGCAGAAAATCTACATAGGATGAGCTGCGGAGAAGAGGCATAAAAGGGAGGAGGACAGTGTTGGGTCTGAACGACCTTGAATTTGTAAGCAATCTCCAAAGCCACAGGGAGCAGCAAATGTCACACTTCAAAGAAAGCAAGAACAGCATCCTATCCTTGTATGAAGGGGATGCGTGGGCTTGTGACATCTTCCTTGAGCCCGTTCCTCTCTAAAAAGTTTATTAAAAGCTACATTCAGTGGGAGGAGGGAGGTTCAAGATGGAGGGGATATAGATATACTGAAGGCTGATTCACGCTCTTTACGGCAGAAATCAACACAACATTGCAAGTCAATTATCATCAATTAAAAATAATTTTTTTTTTTTAGAAAAGTTACATGTGGGAGGACTTCCCTGGCAGTCCACTAGTGAAGACTTCATCTTCCAATGCAGACGATGCAGGTTAGATTCCTGGCTGGGAAGCTAAGATCCCACAGGTCTCAAGGATAAAAAACAAAGCAAGAAACAAAAGAGCAAATTCAATAAAGACTTTAAAAAAATATCTTTGCAAAAAAGTTTCATTTGGGGACTGTGTTGGTATAAAGATGAGTCATTCAAGCTGAGTCATGAGTATCTATTCATTATTATAGCCATTTTTTTTCCTTCTGATTCGAAAAGAAATGAACACTGAAACCTTTTCACCCAAAGCTTTCACTGTGCTTACTATGCAAATTGGAGAGTGGGCCCTGGGATGTAGGAACAAAGGAGATGGGCACAGGCAAGACCACACAGAAGCAAGGCACGAGCAGTGAGGACACAGCGTGGCAGTGGAGGCGGGGGAGCTATGAAGATTGGTCAATTTCAGGAACGAGCACATGGGGGTGGTGGCAGGGTATGAGTCTGCAATGCCTTCCTGGCTAACAACAACAGGCCTCAGGCTAGAGGATGCCAGTTCGTCCCCATGGGGTGAAAGAGGTAAAGCAACAGTCACACTGGTCACACCCTTCCCAGTTTATTAACAAAACAACCTATTCCGCCATACAGCTGTGCGCCCCAGACCACACCAGCAGGTCTTATACTCAATCTGGTCCCTCCACCCAGTACATTTCCTTGCCTTGAGGAAATTTTAATTTTCAAAACTACAGATGTTTAATGGAGCTGTGTAGGGTTGCTGTTCCATCATGGAACACTGTGCCTATGTAACCTGGGGACAGAAATATCCAGAATCTTGCATTGCTAATCCATTCTCTCGAACCACAGAGATGTCTTTCTGACATGTTTACAGAAAAATAAGCCCTAAGACAGAGAAAGAGTTTGCAATATAATCTATATCCTGCCGTTAAGGGAGAGAGGCATTGTGCTGCGCTGGCAAGATTTAAGTTCCACCAAGAAAACTAAGTATGGGCTGCTTACGTGGGCCAGACTTTTTAAACAAATTTGTTCAAACAAACCAAGAGGCACACAGATGTGATCTCTCTCATTCTCTCTCTCTCTCATACACACACACACGGTATAGAATTCTAAGAAATAAGAATCTTAGTAACTGGAATGGAAGCACCTTTTCAGATTTGTTCAAATGTTTTACAGGCATAGCATTCTTCTAAAGAGGGAATTATGCTGGTGTGTACGTAACACTAAACTCTTCTGGCCTAATGAGGGCGAACTCTCAAATATCCACAAGCATCTGCTTTCTTTTATAAAGCATGGCCAATCTTCAGTAAAGAAATGCTTTACCCTGGCACCAGGCTTGCCCATATTATTCAGCTGTTCTCCATCATAGAAAGCTTGTTACCTACATGGATCATAAGCCATCTTGCTTTTTGAGCCCCATGTACTGATTCTAGTGGAGGACGCTCAAGGATCTTGGGAAAGCTGGTTGTCACAACTCGGGTGGTACTGTTGGTAGGTGGAGGGGAGGGATGTTTCTAAACATCCTACAAGGCACAGGACAGTCCCCCATATACACACACATGAAAGTGAAAGTCACACAGTCGTATCCGACACTTTGCGATCCCATAGACTGTAGCCTGCCCAGCTGCTCTGTCCATGGAATTCTCCAGGTAAGAGTACTGGAGTGGGTTGCCAATTCCTTCTCTAAGATCCCACAGGATCTTCCCAACCCAGGGATCAAACCCAGGTCTCCTGCTTTGCAGGCAGATTCCTTATCAACTGAGCCACTAGGAAGCCCTATATATACATATACATTTTCTAAGGTACTTGGGAGATCAAAAGTAATTCACATTAAGCAGAATAACCACTCTACTCAAGAATAAGCCATAATTATTTTGTATAAATACTAAAAAATTAACTTTATTAGCTCCTTATTTGTCTATTACAGTAATCTCTCAATTAAGAAGTCAGGGGTAATTATTCAAACTATACACACACATGGGTGGTAACTACATCTGAGCAAAATTCATGTGGAAGTAGGACCACACCCTTATAACCAGGGTTTCAAGACTAAGGAATCCAGCCAGATCATATCTCCTTGAGTAGACTTTCTAACACTATCCAATCACTTCATAATGAATGAGCTGGGCAAAGAGAGAGAGGGCTAAACCACTGGCATTCCTTTAAATAAGCCATTAACTCTACTGGAATAACAAGCACACACTAACAAGTTACATACATCAATAACTGTATGACAAGTCATGACTAAAAACTGCCTGTTTCCAGAAACTTCTTTATGTCCTGTACTTGCAACTATGAACCTGGTTTAATCCATCACTTTCTAAAAGAGCTCTTAGAGACCTCAGGGGACTTACCAATTCAGGGTGCCTATAGGAGGGACGGGCTGAGGGAACCCACCCCTGAAGTTACCATTATAAACCCTGGAATCAAAAGGAAAACAGGCTGTGTCTAGCATGTAACTTCTGTTTGGGGGATGCTTGTTGACTTTAACTCTTGATTTCCTTTATCTCTGAAGTGGATATGTTAACACCTGACCTCACAGGTTATTATGAGGATTAAATTCAATAATATACATAAAGTGGATGGTAAGCAATTTGTTTTAAGAGTGAACCACAATGACTCAGCTTGTTTCTAGTAAGAAGAAAAAAAGGAAGGAATTCCAGTATGAGAAGCTTCTGGACATATCTGAAGAGACTGAATGAATACATTTCTAGTCTTTAAAATCTCCTGAGAGTTATCTCCACAAAGATGTCTGCTATTTATTCAAGAATTCTGAGAGGGGATTTTCTGCTCTCAAGAAAATGCTGCCTGTATGACCAGATATGACACACTGGAAAAGAATGCCTTATGCCACTTGAAACAGACAATCTTCCCTCATTTATCTGCAAGATGTCTGCCTGCCAAGCTGTTTCTAAGAGACAAACCAGTCACGACAACACCCGTGTGTCCTCATACACAGCTATGACCTACAAGCTCAGTGTGGCAGGTCTGACTCACCAGGTCTCAACAGTATTTTCAAACCATCTAAGATATTTAATTCAGGCAGGTTAATGGTTACTTTAGCTCTTTTCAAAATGTCTAATACACGTTTCATGAAGTCTACTCAGCGTACTATCCTAACAATTCTTATCAGGGTGAAAGAGCTGTGGCAATTTTCAAGATGTTAAGAATTTTTCAGTCTGTTTATTTAGCCACAGTATGAAATTCGTTTTAATAGGAAGTTTATTTTACGTTAAGACAGTTTTTGTTGCAAGCTCATACCAATAAATTATTAAATATATCTGTGTGCATATATATATATATATATGACTTCCCACGTGGCTCAGTGGTAAAGAATTTGCCTGCCAATGCAGGAAACACAAGAGATACGGGTTTGGTCCCTGAGTTATGAAGATCCCCTGAAGTGGGAAACGGCAACCCACTCCAGTACTCTTGCCTGGAAAATTCCATGGACAGAAGAGCCTGGCGGTCTACAGTCCAGAGGGCTGCAAAGAGTCAGACATGACTGAGCATGCAAGCATGCACACGTACATATTAGTATATACACATATCTCACTCATAGTATATACTCAAAATAGCCCGGCAGAGTTCAAGACACCTTTTTCAAAGTATTTATATATGCCTCAATTAATTTCTCAGTGTTCTTAAGACATTTAGTTATTTCCTACTGGAGGGGGAATTTCATTGTTAAACACATACGAGAAGTGGAACCTTCAAGATGGATATTGGAGACTTTGAGAAAATCCTGTAATAATGAAGCTAGTTCAACTTTTTCTACACCAAGGTTCTGCAAACATATTTGGCCATGAAACCTTCCACTGTGGCACATTTAACAAATTTGGAAGAGCTTGAAAAACACGGTAAGAGATTTGCAATGGATGATCAAGCAAAATTTAAGCAAGTCATTTTAAGTAAGACAAAATATTGATAAATAAAACCGAAAAGAAGTCTTGGAGGGAATGAGAGCAGAGAGTATTACCAGGTGACCGCAGAACTCATTATGAAGCATCCTATTTGGCTCTAAGCAACATAGTGATATGCCATATAGAACGCAAAGCAAGAAAAGGGATAATAGGAAAGATGTGTGCACACATGCCCCAAATACTTCAAAAGCCAATCATAAGCATTCAGAAACATGCAAGAAAATGAGAATCAAGAACTTTATAAAGTCCAATAAACTATACAGGTAAACTGAATTGAGTTTTTTTAAGTTAGATTTTGACTTATATCATAAATACCATATATTAATGCATATATGTGGAATCTAGAAAAACAGAACAGATGAAACTACTTGCCAAAAAGAAATAGAGACAAAGGTGGTATGAGCTGGAAGATTGGGATTTATGTTCATACACTACTGATACTATGTATAAAACAAAAAACTAGTGAGAACCTACTGTATAGCATAGGAAACTCTACTCAATGCATTGTGGCAGCTACATGGGAAGGAAATACAAAAAAGAGGGGATATATCTACACATATGGCTGATTCACTTTGCTCTATACTAGAAGCTAACATAGCACTATAAGGCAGCTATATTCCAGTAAAATTTTTAAGTTAATTAGTGAAATAAATGTGAGAGGGTTGATGACAGATGCATGTACTTAAATCACATCCTGGGATTACAAAATCGCATTTCTAAAATTCATTAAAATGATGCTAAGTAAAACAATGGGTGAATAAGGACTAAAAAAAGAAAAGGCAGAAGACATGGATATCATAACTCTCAACTGAAGCATAAACCCAGAAGAGAAAGAATTAGTGCTTTTGTTTCCACAGTACACTGCATGAGAATTACTAGTGATGTCACAATAGAGAATACAGATTCTTTCTGACTTTCCCATTTTTATACAAGTGAGAGGTCAGCCCAGCTCCTAAATAAGGAAGATCTTTTTTTTTTTTTTTTACAGATGTTTAAACATGTGTTTTCTGATATTGGGGAGCTCATTAACAATGATGAGTAAAAAGCATTGGACAAGTAAAGGGTAATTAACATCATACCCAGAACCTCACTATTTCTTAAATGGTTTTTACAACTATAACAGGAAAAAGTTGAGTTAATTTTGACTATGGGCTTCCTTGGTAGTTCAGCTGGTAAAAAAATCTGCCTGCAATGCAGGAGACCCCTGTTCAATTCCTGGGTCGGGAAGATCCCCTGGAGAAGGGATACGCTGCCCACTCCAGTATTCATGGGCTTCCCTGGTGGCTCAGACAGTAAAGAATCTGCCTGCAAAGTAGGAGACCTGGGTTTGATCCCTGGTTTGGGAACATCCGCTGGAGAAGGGCATGGCAACCCACTCCAGTTTCACTATAAAGAAGATAAAAGCCTCCAACATCACACAAAAGCCAAACTACTTATGTTTCCAACCAAAAACGCATATAAAATAACTCATCAGTTCAGTTTATCAGTTGTGTCCGAATCTGCAACCCCGTGAACCGCAGCACGCCAGGCCTCCCTGTCCATCACCAACTCCCGGAGTCCACCCAAACCCATGTCCATCGAGTCAGTGATGCCATCCAACCATCTCATCCTCTGTCGTCCCCTTCTCCTCCTGCTCTCAGTCTTTCCCAGCATCAGGGTCTTTTCAAATGAGTCAGCTCTTCGCATTAGGTGGCCAAAGTACTGAGTTTCAGCTTCAACATCAGTCCTTCCAATGAACACCCAGGACTGATCTCCTTTTGGGTGGACTGGTTAGAACTCCTTGCAGTCCAAGGGACTCTCAAGAGTCTTCTCCAACACCACAGTTCAAAAGCATCAATTCTTTGGTGCTCAGCTTTCTTTATAGTCCAACTCTCACATCCATACATGACCATTGGAAAAACCATAGCCTTGACTAGACAGACCTTTGTTGACAAAGTAATGTCTCTGTTTTTTAATGTGCTGTCTAGGTTGGTCATAACTTTCCTTCCAAGGAGTAAGTGTCTTAATTTCATGGCTGCAATCACCATCTGCAGTGATTTTGGAGCCCAGAAAAATAAAGTCAGCCACTGTTTCCACTGTTTCCCTGTCGATTTGCCATGAAGTGATGGGACCAGCTGCCATGATCTTAGTTTCCTGAATGTTGAGATTTAAGCCAACTTTTTCACTCTCCTCTTTCACTTTCATTAAAGGCTTTTTAGTTCCCTTTCACTTTCTGCCATAAGGGTGGTGTCATCTGCATATCTGAGGTTATTGATATTTCTCCCAGCAATCTTGATTCCGGCTTGTGCCTCCTCCAGCCCAGCGTTTCTTATGATGTACTCTGCATATAAGTTAAATAAGCAGGGTAACAATATACAGCCTTGATGTACTCCTTTCCCAATTTGGAACCAGTCTGTTCCATGTCCAGCTCTAACTGTTGCTTCCTGACCTGCATATAGGTTTCTCAAGAGGCAGGTCAGGGTGTCTGGTATTCCCATCTCTTTCAGAATTTTCCACAGTTTATTGTGATCCACACAGTCAAAGGCTTTAGCATAGTCAATAAAGCAGAAATAGATGTTTTTCTGGAACTCTCTTGCCTTTTCCGTGATCCAGTGGATGTTGGCAATTTGATCTCTGGTTCCTCTGCCTTTTCTAAAACCAGCCTGAACATCTGGAAGTTCATGGTTTACGTATTGCTGAAGCCTGGCTTGCAGAATTTTGAGCATTACTCTACTAGCGTGTGAGATGAGTGCAATTGTCTGGTAGTTTGAGCATTCTTTGGCATTGCCTTTCTTTGGGATTGGAATGAAAACTGACCTTTTCCAGTCCTGTGGCCACTGCTGAATTCTCCAAATTTGCTGACATATTGAGTGCAGCACTTTCACAGCATTGTCTTTCAGGATTTGAAATAGCTCAACTGGAATTCCATCACCTCCACTAGCTTTGTTCATAGTGATGCTTTCTAAGGCCCACTTGACCTCACATGCCAGGATGTCTGGCTCTAGGTGAGTGATCACACCATTGTGATTATCTGGGTTGTGAAGATCTTTTTTGTACAGTTCTTCTGTGTATTCTTGCCACCTCTTCTTAATATCTTCTGCTTCTGTTAGGTCCCTACCACTTATGTCCTGTATTGAGCCCATCTTTGCATGAAATGTTCCCTTGGTATCTCTAACTTTCTTGAAGAAATCTCTAGCCTTTCCCATTCTATTTTTTTTCCTCTATTTCTTTGCACTGATCGCTAAGGAAGGCTTTCTTATCTCTCCTTGCTATTTTTTGGAACTCTGCATTCAGATAGGTATATTTTTCCTTTTGTCCTTTGCTTTTTGCTTCTCTTCTTTTCACAGCTATTTGTAAGGCCTCCTCAGACAGACATTTTCCTTTTCTGCATTTCTTTTTCTTGGGGATGGTCTTGATTCCTGTCTCCTGTACAATGTCACGAACCTCCATCCATAGTTCATCAGGCACTCTGTCTATCAGATCTAGCCCCTTAAATCTATTTCTCACTTCCACTGTATTATCATAAGCGATTTGTTTTAGGTCATACCTGAATGATCTAGTGGTTTTCTCCACTTACTTCAATTTTAGTCTGAATTTGGCAGTAAGGAGTTCATGATCTGAGCCACAGTCAGCTCCTGGTCTTGTTTTTGCTGACTGTATAGAGCTTCTCCATCTTTGGCTGCAAAGAATATAATCAATCTGATTTCGGTGTCAATCATCTGGTGATGTCCATGTGTAGAGTCTTCTCTTGTGTTGTTGGAAGAGGGTGTTTGCTATGATCAGTGAGTTCTCTTGGCAGAACTCTATTAGCTTTTGCCCTGCTTCATTCTGTACTCCAAGGCCAAATTTGCCTGTTACTCCAGGTGTTTCTTGACTTCCACTTTTGCATTTTGAATCCATATACTTCATTCGAAGGCTGTATTCACAAAACTAGACAAAGAGCATTATGTAATTAATGTTTAAGATACCAGCATTTGTATTGTCATTTTTTAAACATAAATGGTACAATTAGGCCCTTATAGGTTGTCACAGATTACATTTAGTCCAAAGTTTTATACCACCTACAAACTTTTCTTGTCTTAAATTTCTGTTTGAAGATTGCCGAGTTTCTCAGTGTTTCTCTGGATAGCAATGCATAGCTTTTCAAGGGAGAAGCAACTCTCTATAGAAAAGAACAAGGACTGTCTTCATAAGGAAATATGCTGGTCCATGCTAATAGCGGCTTCTGGCTGAAGAGCACACCAACTAACAATTGTCTTTGAATTTTAGGCATAGGCTCCGAGTAGCAAGTAGCTCATATTTATAAAACTCATAAAATCCTCCAGAAAAGTTGTTTTGGGTATTCAGAATTTCTGTAAGACATTCTGCAACATTAAAAATACTTAGAAATGATTCAACTGTTTGATTGTGATTATGTGTACAGCTGCTCAGTCATATCCCACCCTCTGTGACCCTACGGACTGTAGCCCACCAGGCTCCTACGTTCATGGGATTCTCCAAGCAAGAATACTGGAGTGGCCTGCCATTCCCTTCTCCAGGGGCTCTTCCTGATCCAGGGATCGAACCTGCATCTTCTATTTTTTCTAAATTGGCAGGTTAATTCTTTACCCAATGAGCCAAAAACGAAGCCCTGATGATGATGATGAACAAAGGCAAATGTCTATTTCTAAATGTGTCAGCTCTGGATAGCACAAATATGTGAGTCTACAGGACTTCCCTGGTGGCTGAAATGGTAAAGAATCTACCACCCCAACAAAGACTTTACTTCTACTTAGCAATTTGTATTTTTATCAGTTAAGTCTCCTTCCTACCTCCCTCACCACTGCAGAAAAGAACAAAGCAGGAATTTTTTTTCTTTTAACCTAAACAGTCAACACTAACTTTTGATGGAAATTCACTACTAAGAATAAATTTTGTTATTTTCCTTTCAGTATACCCATTTTTCAGCAATATAAATTTATGTTATCAATAAAGTAGTGAAAATGCCCATAAAATAAGATGCTCATGGCTGTCTAGCAAAATGTAACCTAAATTTTACAGTTTATAGTGGTTCCACAAACTTTTTTTTTCTTTAAAAACAATTGAGTCTAGAAAAACATATTCAGCCAGTTGATCAAAATATTTGTTGGCTCCTTTCCCTAAGTCAAAATAAAGATTATTAAACTCTTACAGAAGCATCAACTGTAATGGAGGCATGTTTAAATAGTAAGAAAATGTCTAATGTATAATGTAAAATTTCAGCATTGATGGACAACATTTGAGAGCCAAAATGAGCTACTCAGTAAAACACCCAGTCGTAACAAACTCCTCTGAATTACAGATCTTAGTTCATTGACAACTGACTTGAAATAATACCTAATTCACCTCAGAAATTCACCTAACTGTTCTCCTAAGTGATAACTGTATAATATAAATGTTATATATAACACAATATGGTTGAAAGTCTGCAATCTCAAACCTTCAGAATGATAAACCATGAAGTTTATCATTTTTACATTTATACAGATGGGTATCTACTTCTCAAGAGATGGTCAGTTTATTTTTCCACTCGGATCTTATTTTCTAAAACATGGAATACTACAACAGACTCCTTATCAGATTAAACAGCTACCAAAAAAAAAAAAAAATCCAAGCTGCCAATCTGATCTTTAGATGACAACTGATAGCTCTAGCTCTGCCCCTAAATAAAGGATTAATCTTGCAAATAGGGACAATTAAAAACAAATCAACTCAAGATAAAACAGCCCTATAGTGGTAAGAAGGTATTCATACTCTTAAATGGCATTTAAGTTTCACCAGCCCTAAGGTGTGGCTTCCCCGGTGGCTCAGGCAGTAAAGAGTCTGCCTGCAATGTGGGAGACCTGGGTTCGATCCCTGGGTTGGGAAGATCCCCTGGAGGAGGAAATGGCAACCCACTCCAGTATTCTTGCCTGGAGAATCCAGGGAGAGAGGAGCGTTGGTGGGCTACAGTCCATGGGGTCACAAAAAGTCAGACACAACTGAATGAGTAACTTTCACTTTCAGACATAATTCACTTTAAGGGGAAATTAAACTGATAATATGTAAGTCATGTACCTGAATTCTGATTTGAACTCAGCCTTATAATTAAATCTGTACCTTGTACTGATTAGCTCATTCGGCAAACTAAAGCTCTTTCAAACCAAAATCTACAAAGGGAACAGGGACCCATGTGGAATGAATTAAGACTTTTACAGTCCAAGATGTAAAAGTCACTCTTATTTAAGAAATTAATTTTAGTTCTCCCCTACATTAGGAAAAAACCTCTCCTACTTCTGAATTACCCGAGGACTTTGCATTTCCACTAGGCAGTACATGATTATCTGCCTTATTACCTGGCTATTTGTTTAGCATCCACGGTGGTTCAGACGGTAAAGCATCTGTCTACAGTGTGGGAGACCCGGGTTTGATCCCTGGGTCAGGAAGATCCCCTGGAGAAGGAAATGGCAATCCACTCCAGTACTACTGCCTGGAAAATCCCATGGACAGAGGAGCTTGGTAGGCTACAGTCCGTGGGGTTGCAAAGAGTCGGACACGACTGAGTGACTTCACTAGTCACTTCACTAGTGTACATTTTATCTCTAAGTCCTGAATCTGCTGACATAGCACCACCTTGCCCAAAGAACATACACATATTTGGTTACTTCAACTTAGTTTTTATTTTTTTTTTAAGTTAGTTACATAGTATTTAGAGTTTTAAAGCCATATCTAAGGAAAATACTCTGTGCTGACTCACAACAGAATTCTCCTTGATGCCTATGTTAAATTCTAAGTACAAAAATCCCCAAGGTCAAATGAATGAAGAACTGACTTGATCTGATATGAGAAAGCTAAAAAATTCCCTGGTGGCTCAGATGGAGACCCAGGTTCAATCCCTGGGTTGGGAAGATCTCCTGGAGAAGGAAATGGCAGCCCACTACAGTATTCTTGCCTGGAAAATCCCATGGACAGAGAAGCCTGGTGTCTACAGTCCATGGGGTCGCAGAGAGTTGGACCCAACTGAGCAACTTCACTTTCACTGAATGGTAAGTAGTCTTCTAGCTCATATATCCTATACTAGAACTTCAGTATATATACATTGCTGCTGAAACAATGTCAAAGACTAAAAATCTGATAATTCCTGAGTAATTAGAAGGAACCTATTAACATCATATATGCAATTTTTATTAACATGGTGGTCAACATCTTGATTTTAGGACTAGCCTATATTTGTGTGATGCTAGATCCAGACTATGTTTGAATGTCTTAACTGTTCATTACAATGCATACGGAGATGAATCACTAGGCTATGGATTAGGTGCACAATCTTGTTCCTGCATCTTTTTGGCTGTTAACTGATTAACAATGAGAATAAGGCTTCCCTGGTGGCTCAGTGGTGGAGAATTCGCCTGCCAATGCACGAGACACAGGTTCGATCCCTCATCCAGGAAGATTCCACATGCCACAGAGCAACTTAGCCTGATAATTGAGCCTACGCTCCAGAGCCCAGAAGTCGCAACTACTGAATCTCGTGCACCTCAGAGGCCATGCTCAACAAGAGAAACCACTGCCAACTAGAGTAGTCCCAGCTCACCACAACTCAAGATAAAGCCCGCATAACAATGAAGACCCAGCGTCACTTCAGTTCAGTTCAGTTCAGTCGCTCAGTCATGTCCAACTCTTTGCGACCCCATGAATCGCAGCACGCCAGGCCTCCCTGTTCATCACCAACTCCCGGAGTTCACTCAGACTCACGTCCATCGAGTCCATGATGCTATCCAGCCATCTCATCCTCGGTCATCCCCTTCTCCTCCTGCCCCCAATCCCTCCCAGCATCAGAGTCTTTTCCAATGAGTCAACTCTTTGCATGAGGTGGCCAAAGTACTGGAGTTTCAGCTTTAGCATCATTCCTTCCAAAGAAATCCCAGGGTTAATCTCCTCCAGAATGGACTGGTTAGATCTCCTTGCAGTCCAAGGGACTCTCAAGAGTCTTCTCCAACACCACACTTCAAAAGCATCAATTCTTTGGTGCTCAGCCTTCTTCACAGTCCAACTCTTACATCCATACATGACCACAGGAAAAACCATAGCCTTGACTAGACGGACCTTAGTCAGCAAAGTAATATCTCTGCTTTTGAATATGCTATCTAGGTTGGTCATAACTTTTCTTCCAAGGAGCAAGCGTCTTTTAATTTCATGGCTACAGTCACCATCTGCAGTGATTTTGGAACCCCAAAAAATAAAATCTGACTCTGAAATAAATAAATAATTAATTTTTAAAAATTAGAATAAAGGAAAACCCTCCCCTTTCAATATTAAACCCTTTCAATATCAAATTAAGAGTAAGAAAGCTTTCCTTCACCAAAATAGAGATCTGTTTTGAATGACTAGATAATAAATCTCTCTTTCTGGCTCTGATCTAGAACTTTAACTTGATTAACCACTTCGATTTCAGACACCTAATAAAATAACATTCAATATTTTACACTGACCTCAATGATGCTGGAATCCCTTTGCCAGAATTTTCCAAAGGTGCTAAGGCAGCACAGCATTTAGAGGAAAAGCAATGTTTGCCTGTCTACAATTATTTATATATTTGCTTGAGTATCCAGTGCATATTTTATGTATTCTTAAAAGCATCATTCTAACATACACTCTTAAAGATAATTACTGAGAATAACAAATATGAAACCATCACTATTATTAATATCTGTGAAAAGATAGCTGGAAACCAATTAAAAGAGCACATAATTTAATTAATAGGTAATCAAGCAACACATTTTAAATGGACAAGAAGGTCATTTTCTAAAAGCAGAATTAAAAAAAAATATTCACCAATTCTTGAAATTCTTCCTATGGAAGTTTTCAACCCTTAGCAGTTAACAAGAAATATAAAAGCTTTTCACAGCAATTTTCTAAGTGTGATTCTAGTGGAAAATACAGAGTCCCTCATTTCTTCCTTTCAGTTCCTGTCCCCTGACCCAAGAACGTTGATAATAATTTTCCATGATTACTTTGTAAAAATCTATTGTGAATAAACAAAATTCAGAATGAGTTTTGAATTTAAAATTCAGAATTCAGTATTGTGTTTTTAACACAAGATATACAAATATTTCTCCCCCAAAACACTGCTGACCATTTTCCTGGAGTAAAAATATTTGCTATTTCTTATAACTTAAGTGTCTCCAAATATCTAAGGGGTCAGGAAGATTAAAAATAAAATTTTTACCATTCCACATTCAATAGGGACTTCCCAGATGGCTCAGTGGTAAGGAATCTGCCAGTCAGTGCAAGAGATGCTGTTTCAATCCCTGGGTCAGGAAGATCCCCTGGACGAGGAAATGGCCACCCACTCCAATATTCTTGCCTGGGAAACCCCATGGACAGAGGAGCCTAGGGGTCTACAGTCCATAGGTTTGCAGAGTCAGACACAACTGAGATTCTCCTTCAAAATGGTCCACATTTTAACCTTTCATTACCTGTATGTATATATGAGTGCCCATAGAGTTTTGCACTCACACTATTGCTAGTAAAGAGGGAGCAAGTGATACTATCCCTTATTATAATTATGCTCTGTGCATAATCAGATAGTAAGATGAACATAAAGCCAGGATTAGAATTACCTTCTTAAATTCTTATCAAGAAGGTAAAGCTGGCAAATATGAATGATTACCTCTAGAGTAGCCTCAGAGTTTCTCACCCAGGAATTCAACACCTTCCCCATCTATCAGAGAGCTTCCAGAGACTGAAAACAGCATGCTACATACATAATTTTCACAACTTAGGACATTCAAGTATGTATCAATATAAATCATTTAACAACTTCCTAACTAGTAATCACAGAACCATGAAAAAATAAGAAAAATTCAGAAGAGCTCTTGGGCTAATTTAATGCAAATTCAATCCAATTATTTCACATAGACCTACTTCATTTTAACTATCATAAATTCTCCTTTTTTAAATTTCCCTATTCATGTATCATGGCTTCCCTGGCGGATCATCAGTAAAGAATCTGCCTGCAATGCAGGAGAAGCAAGAGACATGGTTTTGATGGGTGGGTTGGGGCGATCCCCTGGAGAAGGGCATGGCAACCCACTCCAGTATTCTTGCCTGGAGAATCCCCATGGACAGAAGAGCCTGGGGAGCTACAGTTCATGGGGTCATAAAGTCGGACACAACTGAGCACAGTACACACATTCATATATCAGGAAAAATGCAAACTAGTTAGAGAAGTGAGCACACTTGGGCTATTATCTCAAACTCATCCTTAAGTAAATATTTTCATTTGCCGCATGGGGAGTCCCTAACAGAGGGTAAATGAAAGCCTCACATGGAAGCTACTGGAAGTCTAAGAGCTGTATTTGCCTTTCCCTCTAGGTTAAAGCATCCGCTTGCAATGCGGGAGACCCGGGTTCAACCCCTGGGTTGGGAAGATCCCCTGGAGAAGGAAATGGCAACCCATTCCAGTATTCTTGCTGGAGAATCGCATGGACGGAGGAGGCTGGTGGGCTACTGTCCACGGGGTTGCAAAGAGTCGGACACGCCTGAGCTCCTTCACTTTCACTTTCTTTCACTTCCTTACCTCACACCTCCATCTCCCCAGCTTCACCACACTGGGGGTGTTTTGCACACACGGAACTGTCTGTTAGAAATAGTTTTGTCACACATACATTTGTCATCCTCTCATACCGCACCCCATTGCCTCTTAATAACACTACACACACACACACAAACATGTGTTCACACAGATATATGACCCCCCTCACATCCTCCACATACCACACCCACACCTCAAACACAACCTCCCTACCCCATCACACACTGCCACACACAGCCCTGCACACACACACAACCCTCGACATGCCACACCCACATATATACCACATTCCACGCCATCTCACTTTGCACAATCCCTCCCTACCACATCACACACACACACACACACACACACACACACACACCCCGCTACGTACATATGTAATCCCCAGACAGTCATGATAAATCTTTAAAAAAATAATTTGATGATGTTATTTTTAAAATGGGTACAAGCTTATTTAGGCTCTTAGTAAGTGACTGCACTGTTTTATTCCCTTAGAAAAACTAAAATTTGAATTTAAGACAGAACTAGACCTTCGTTTCATCTTTGGCATCTACAGCAATTCGATTCATAAATGATTTTCAAACTGTGGAGTTTTAAAGAATAGCTTATTGACCCTTTGTCTGCATAATCTATTTTTTTTTCAGCAACATTATTGTAGAAATTTGTGCTGATCACTTCCCCGTGTCTAAGCTTTAGGTAACTTACAAAGCAGACACTGTATCCAGAACACAGGCTGGTTGTTTTCCCAAAAAACAAAGCAGGTTTCTAAGCTCGGATTGTGTCTTGGCCCTGACTCCAAGCCAAACCTGTCTTCTGCTTCTAGATCTGTAAAAGATTAGCAAGCCCCTTTCACAGAGAAGCCACACACTGGCCCCCTTAGACAACTGGTTTTCAAACTGTGCTCTCAGGAACCCTAGAGTTCCTTAGAGGTTTTTCAGTATTTGAAAGGAGGCCAAATTTAAGAAAGTTTTTAAGTTTTCAATGAAAGCAAAAAATTTTTAAACCTCTTTTATAAATTGAGGTCCTACCCAATCTATATTTTTGTTTGAAAGAACTGGTTATGTTGCCTTTTCTTTAAAGTCCAAGTGAAAAGCCATGCCCTGCACACGGACCAATGTGCTGCCATCAGTCGCTCAGTCGTGTCCAGCTCTGTGAGTCCTGTGTCCCATCAGGCTTCTCGGTCCACTGGGATTCTCCAGGCAAGACTACTGGAGTGGGTAGTCATTCCCCACTCCAAGGGTGCTTCCCAACCCAGGGATTGAACCCAAGTCTTCTGCACTGCTGGCAGGTTCTTTACCACATTTAGCCGCCAGGGAAGTCCACATGGATTAAAAATATTATAATTAGAAGTAGGATTCTGTAACTATGTATGATGATAGATGCTAACTAAATTTATTGTGATGATCACTTCCCAGTTTGCACATATATTTAATCATTCTGTTGTTCACCTGAAATAAGTCAATTATATGTTTTTTTTTTTAAATAGAAAAATCACACTCCAATAATTTTCACTGCCACAGGACAAATTAACGGGATGGGTTGGGGTGAAAGAGGTTCCTCATCATGACAAGAAAACTCTCCCAGCAGGAACCCTCCCTGCTGGGAATGAGAGAACCCTGCAGAGGCTGACAGCAGAAACCAAGACATCAAAACCAGACAAATTAGAGCAGTTACAATAGCTCATTTGAAAACTCTAGATAGAATAACAAAGAAAAGAGTATATATTTCTAAAACCCAAATAATATAAGTCAAACTTAAAAAAATACTTAGCAATAACGTAAAAATATTCTAGTCACCCATCCCGGGGATAAGTTAAAAACAAATGAGGGATGCTATTTCTGTTTGTTTAGCAGATATGAGTAATGGCTGTCACTAGGACTTCACTGATGAAACAAAAATACCTAGTCGTTCTATAAACAAAGGGGCTCCCTGGGGAACTTGTCTTCTCCTGAAGTGAGAGGGGTCTGAACTTACAAGGACTTTAATGTATTTTACAATGATGGTATAAATTAATATTAAAACATAGTATTATCTGGTGGCTTTTACCTTGTCTCTGCTGTTTGAATTACATCAAATACTTTTAGGAACCTATGGGCAGAAGTATTTACAAATAAAATGATATGATGTTGTTGTTGCTTCATAGCTCAGTTGTTTCTGACTCTTTGCGACCCCATGGACTGGAGTGAGTTGCCATTGCCTTCTGCAGGGGAATACCTTCTTCCCAACCGAGGGATTGAACCCACATCTCCTGCCTTGGCAGGGGAATCCTTTACCACTGTGCCACCAGGGAAGACCACGATGCTTGGGACTTGCTTTAAAATACCACAGCAAACAAAAATGTGTGTGTGCTGGGGGGTGGGTGTGCTGAGCAGATCACTGAAATATAGCCAATTGCTGAAGCCAGGTGAAATTTAAATTTAAATTTTCCACAGGAAAATTTTTAAATACTTTTGGAAAACAACAAATTATATATAAAGTACACATAAATATTATACATATGCTAGGATCAAAACATAGCATGAAAGCAAAGGATTAAAAGAATTTATAAAATATCTTCTCAATTTCGTAAGTAATCTGTCAGCAGATAGTTTCCAGCGGATAGAGCTACACAGTATTGGTTACTCAATAGTTATCAATCACAAACACAAAACAGAATTCAGAGAGTCAAAAAGCAAACTCAGGTTTGTTTGCTTCGCTTATTTGGTTCATGGGAAGGAAAAGGAAGGCTTTCTTTAGCATTAGTGCTGACTTCTTGGCAAGCAAAAAGGTCTTTACAATTTTATGTAGACTGGAGAAAAAGACTGTGACGTCATTATGTACACACACAGTCGCTCAGTTGTGTCTGACTTTCTGTGACCCCATAGACTGCAGCCTGCCAGGCTCCTCTGTCCATGGAATTTTCCAGGCAGGAATTCTGGAGTGGGTTGCCATTTCTTACTCCAGGGGATCTTCCTGACCCGGGGATTGAACCTGCATCTCTTGTGTCTCCTGCACTAGCAGGTGGATTCTTTAACACTGGAAAATACTGGATTACTCTGAATCATGATTTTAGATGCAGTCTGCATATTTTTATATCGTAGAAAAGATGTATCTTGAATTACAGGGGCTAAAAGAAACACCATGATATAAGTAAGAGATGAGAAGAAAGAAAAGGTGTGTCAATGCCCAAAACCAAATAATTGGAAATAAAAGGACAGAAGAGCCAAAGATGCATGCCCAGACCCAACCTTGAAAAGAATGTGTTTTATCATGAGGATATACTTTAATTTCAAAAGTATCTCATTATCAAATGATTATGTAAAAAAATCATCCTTTACCTTGCCAAGGATACAAAGCATTGTTTCTTCTAGAAGCTCAATCGTCAACAGACTGGAGCTCTATGTAAAACTACACTGTTGTTGGTTCTCAAACTTTAGCTTGGGTCCAAATCAACTGCAGCGGTCCCTAGCCTTTTTGTCACCAGGGACAGGTTTCATGGAAGACAGTTTTTCCTTGGACCAGAGGCGGGGGTGGTTTGGGGATGATTCAAGCACACTACATTCATTGTGTGCTTTATTTCTATTATTATTACATCAGCTCCATCTCAGATCATCAGGCATTGGATCCCAGAGGCTGGGGACTCCTGAACTAGAGGGATTGTTAGACAGGTGGCTGTGCCCACCCCCAGACTACACTTTGAGGCCTATGGGATATTCCATGAACATTTCCTGCAAATTATCAGACTTTACAAGCAGCTGCAATTTCTTAAAAACGCAGTATATAATTTATGAGAAGCATTAACCAGAATTTTCAGGCAGAGCAAGGGTGTTTTACAAAGAGAATTATCACCTTGGTTAGAGAATTTCATTTCACAGACTAACAAATCAAACAGGTACCAAGGAATGGGTAAATGCCATCCCTACTTTGGTCATTATGTATTTTTTACATTTTTTTACTTTATATTGGAATACAACTAATTAAGAGTGTTGTGATAGTTTCAAGTGGACAGCAAGGGGACTCAGTCATATATATACATGTATCCATTCTTCTCTAAACTCTCCCATCCAGGCTGCCACAAAACCTTTCTATAATATTGCAATTTACAAGAAGATAGCAACTTCTGAGAACAGAATTCTCAGATACAAACCTTAACAGGGACTTAATCCCGCCTTCACAGAACTCACTTAAACAGCTGATAAACAGAGTGCCAAGTCTTCTGATTGGTCCCTTTGAAGCTGAGAGAGGGCTGGCCCCCAAACACCTTCTATTACATCAGCAGCTGTGGAATGCTCCCTGTGGTCAACAAGCCCTTGCTGCAGTGACCGCAGCTGACCCACCTCAGAGCTTCCCTCCTTGGCAGGGTGAGTCAACCGAGCATCAGAAATAACTAACCAGCCTGATTTCCTCTTGGCACAGCACGGCGTGGATCACAGGCACTGGGGACCAGAGACGGTACAGAGTCAACGATGGACAGCGACAGCTGGGGTATCTTAAATCAATTTCCTTTTCTAAATTTCTTCACACAAAGCCCAATGTTGGGGGTGGAGGAGGAAGAACAGAATGCTAAAGAATTGTTGGTCAGAATTCTACCTGAGGGTTTACCAGTGATTTAATTCCCACTAATTCCTAACTCTGGGCTTCCCTGGTGGCTCAGAGGGTACAGAATCTGCCTACAATGCGGGAGACCTGGGTTCAACCACTGGGTTGGGAAGATCCCCTGGAGGGCATGGCAACCCTCTCTAGTATTCCTGCCTGGAGAATCCCCTTGGACAGAGGAGCCTGTAGGTTACAGTCCATGGGGTCACAAAAAGTTGGACACGACTGAATGACAAAGTACAGAACACAGCAATACACAATTCCTGCCTCTGGCTTCCCAGACAGCACCGTGATTAAAGAATATGCCTGCCAATGCAGGAGATGGACAAGATACAAATTCAATCCCTAGGTCAGGAAGACCCCCTGGAGAAGGAAATGGCAACCCGCTCCAGTATTCTTGCCTGTGAAATCCCATGGACAGAGGAGCCTGGAGGGCTACAGACCACGCAGTCGCAAAGAATCCCATACAACTTAGCAGCTGAGCACAGCGGCACAACTTCGACCTCTAAATCAAGCTTTTGATAAAACAGTTGTTAATAATCCAAGATGACATTCCAATTTCAACAAGTTCGAAGTCTACTGCAGCTGTATCAAAATGAGAATAGCGTATGTTAATCAATACAGGAAGACTATGAGGCAGATGACAAGTGAATGAACACCTTGAAAAGTTCTGGTTTTAAAAAAGCAGCAACTTACACTACACCTTCTAACCAGGTTTTCGTGCTCGTGTCAATTCACAGGCTTTCCCTTAGTTTAAACTCAAATTACCTCTTGAAAGAATGGCAACAAATACTGCAAACATTATGGGGTGTGGTGGGCTTCCCAAGTGGCACAGTAGTAAAGAATCCACCTACCAATGCAGGAGATGCAAGGTCTGATCCCTGGGTTGGGAAATGGCAACCTACTCCAGTATTCTTGCTGGAAAATCCTATGGACAGAGGAGCCTGGAGGGCTACAGTCCGTGTGGTCGCAACGGATCGGACACCACTGAGCAGGCATGCACAGGGGGTGTGGCTGTGCTGAAGGTTCTCAAGTTCCTTCCTTGCAAACCAGGCTCTCCTGCATTGCAGGCAGATTCTTTATTGTCTGAGCCACCAGGGGAGCCCCTTATATGAGGAAAGAAAGCAACAAGACCAAAGGAAAGATAAACTGATTTTAATTTTCTACTGAAAAACGGAACTGTAAGACAGATGGATGATTGAGACTTCCCTGGTGGCTCAGACGGTAAACGCATCTGCCTCCAATGCGGGAGACCTGGGTTCAATCCCTGGGTCGGGAAGATCCCCTGGAGAAGGAAATGGCAACCCACTCCAATATTCTTGCCTGGAAAATCCCGTGGATGGAGAAGCATGGTAGGCTACAGTCCGTGGGGTCACAAAGAGTCGGACATGACTGAGTGACTTCACTTTCACTTTCACTGTGGAGGTTAAGAGCTGATGCTGAAGGCAGAAGGTTAAGAAGCCTATTACATGCTTGTCACATAGACATGTCTGTGTACCCTGGCAGAGCCACTGAAAATGTCTGGCAAATAGAAGGTGTTATAAGCCAATCATCAAGGCTGGCTGGCACAGGAGTAATACTGAGGATATACTATGTTTTACAGGCTGTACTATTTCTTTTAATCCTCACAACAGCTCTAGAAGTTATGTACTTTTCTAATTATTCTCACTTTACAGATAAAGAAACAGGGAGGTGTAAGGTAAGTTTGCAAAAGAAATGGTTATGACATCAAAGAGATTCACAAATAAAAAGCATTCAAGAATTTAGAAAGATTTGTGCAAGGCCCCTGACCTGCACAGATGGCCGACACCTCAAAGACAACCAGTTGTGTCTGCCCAGTTAGATCACCTCTACATGGCTGGAGGAGCACATGTGAGTTGCCAAGTCATACTATGTTATCTAAGAACAAGGCTGCAAAATGAAGGAAAAGAAGTGGTACCTGGAATCCAGACGTTAGTTTCCAAGGATGGGGTATTACGAAAGGAGCTTCTACAACCACTAGGATGACTGTGCAAAAACAGACTCAGACTTAGAGAAAGAACTTACGGTTGCTGGGAGAAGAGTGGGGAGAATAGGGGGATACTAGGGAGTCTGGGATCAACATGTGCACACTGCTATATTTAAAATGAATAACCAACAAGTTCCTCCTGTATAGCACACGGACTTCTGTTCAATGTTATGTGGCAGCCTGGATGGGAGGAGAGTTTGGAACAGAATGAATATGTGTATATATATATATGGCTGAGACCCTTTGCTGTTCATCTAAAACTATCACAACGTTGTGAATCGGCTACAACGGTGTCTGGCGCTCAATTGCTCAGTCATGTCTGACTCTGCAACCCCGTGGACTGTAGCCCACCAGGCTCCTCTGTCCTTGGGATCTTCCAGACAAGAATACTGGAGTGGGTTAACAGTTCCTACTCCGACCAGAGTGTCCTCAATCTCTTGTATTGACAGGTGGATTCTTTACCATTGTGCCCCCTGAGAAGCACTATATTCCAAAATAAAATAAAAAGTTAAAAGATGATATGTTGGAGTTTCATTCTAACAGGTTTCTTGGTATAAGTGGCTTGGTAAATACACATTGGGTGTTAAAGCTGGTGGCCCATCCAAGACAGATGAAAAACCTTGGCAACCAAGCTGAGAACATTGAGAAACTAGGAAAACTCAAGTTGCACCACCAGACATTCTTGGCCTGAGGTCTCTTCTTGATGAGCTTTGCCAGCAATGTCACTGCTGGTTAACTGCAGAAACTAACACTTTTCTAAAATGGGAATATTACATGCTATTTTCATCAAGCTTCATACCTATTATTCTCCAGAACCATTTCAATCCTATTAGATGTTTCCCCTTTCTAATTAAGGTAATGTCACTCAGCATCATTTACAAAAATTAGTGAATATAAATCCTATCTGTATTTCAGAAGCAGGAAAAACTTACAGTGAAAATAGTCAATACTAGATTTTTATTAAAAGAGGATGAATTTTTTCAATCACTGACCTTACAAGAGATGTAAAAATCTTTATTCAGAATCAAAGATGCTTTAGAAAAACTCAGTATTTCTCTGCTTGCTATAACCTCCAAATTTTGTAACCAATGTGGAATGGAAATGGACTCTAATAGTTCTGATCCATAAAATGACTGAGAAAATCAACTTTAAGACAGAAAAAAGCTTAAATATTTAATATTTATACCAAAGAAAATGGTAAGTAATGAAGATGCCTTCAAAAATAACGAAGTTTTGAAAATGAAAACTTACTGGTTATTGCCCTTTTAGGCTTTACCATAGGAGTTCCTGGAGAAGGAAATGGCAACCCACTCCAGTATTCTTGCCTAGAGAATCCCATGGACAGAGGAGTCTGGCAGGAGGCACTCTATGGGGTCGGAAGAGTCGGACAAGACTTAGCGACTAAATCACCACCAGAGGAGTTCCATACAGGCACCCTGCTTAGGTCACTTCCATATTAAGTAATAAGAACCTGGGTTCCAACCTCAACTCAATTACCTACCACTATTTAGAGCAAATTATGCAGCCTCACTGAACCTAATTTTGTTCATATTTTGAGAGAGTTTTTGCCTTGCCTTTCTTACGTAGCGATAAAGAATATCAAATCAGTGAGTCTTTATACTACAAACATCTTTGCAAATTGCAAAGAATATTCTCCACATTTTATATTTGGTTTACATTATCCCCAATACAATCTTAATTTACTGTCTTAATTCAGCATAATACTGAAATATTTTCTATCTTACACAATGTGCATTTTATTACACTTCCCCATACCCAAAGAGTCATTAAAATATTTGTTATTACTTTAAAAGGGTCTCTCAGTTCACTTCAGTTGCTAAGTCATGTCCGACTCTTTGCAACTGCATGAACCACAGTACGCCAGGCCTCCCTGTCCATCACCAACTCCCAGAGTCCACCCAAACCTATGTCCATCAAGTCGGTGATGCCATCCAACCATCTCATCCTCTGTTGTCCCCTTCTCCTCCTGCCCTCAATCTTTCCCAGCATCAGGATCTTTTCCAATGAGTCAGCTCTTTGCATCAGGTGGCCAAAGTATTGAGTTTCAGCTTCAACATTAGTCCTTCCAATGAACACCCAGAACTGATCTCCTTAGGATGGACTGGTTGAATCTCCTTGCAGTCCAAGGGACTCTCAAGAGTCTTCTCCAATGCCACAATTCAAAAGCATCAATTCTTCGGCACTCAGATTTCTTTATAGACCAACTCTCACATCCATACATGACTACTGGAAAAACCATAGCCTTGACTAGATGGACCTTTGGTGGCAAAGTAATGTCTCTGCTTTTTAATATGCTGTCTAGTTTGGTCATAACTTTCCTTCCAAGGAGCAAGCGTCTTTTAATTTCATGGCTGCAATCACCATCTGCAGTGATTTTGGAGCCCAGAAAAATAAAGTCTGACACTGTTTCCACTGTTTCCCCATCTATTTCCCATGAAGTGATGGGACCAGATGCCATGATGTTTGTTTTCTGAGTGTTGAGCTTTGAGCCAACTTTTTCACTCTCTACTTTCACTTTCATCAGGAGGCTTTTTAGTTCCTCTTCACTTTCTGCCATAAGGGTGGTGTCATCTGCATATCTGAGGTGATTGATATTTCTCCCAGCAATCCTGATTCCACCTTGTGCTTCCTCCAGCCCAGCGTTTCTCATAATGTACTCTGCATATAAGTTAAATAAGCAGGGTGACAATATACAGTCGGAGAAATCAATGGCACCCCACTCCAGTACTCTTGCCTGGAAAATCCCATGGTCAGAGGAGCCTGGTGGGCTGCAGTTCATGGGGTCGAGAAGAGTCAGATACAACTGACCAACTTCACTTTCACTTTTCACTTTCATGCATTGGAGAAAGAAATGGCAACCCACTCCAGTGTTCTTGCCTGGAGAATCCCAGGGACGGGGGAGCCTGGTGGGCTGCCGTCTCTGGGGTCGAGCAGAGTCAGACACGACTGAAGTGACTTAGCAGTAGCAGTAGCAGACAGCATTAAAAAGCAGAGACATTACTTTGCCAACAATGGTCCATCTAGTCAAGACTATGGTTTTTCCAGTAGTCATGTATGGATGGGAGAGCTGGACTGTGAAGAAAGTTGAGCACCAAAGAATTGATGGTTTTGAACTGTGGTGTTGGAGAAGACTCTTGAGAGTCCCCTGGACTGCAAGGAGATCCAAGCCATCCATCCTAAAGGAGATCAGTTCCAGGTATTCGTTGGAAGGACTGATGTTGAAGCTGAAACTCCAATACTTTGGCCACCTGATGTGAAGAGCTGACTCATTGGAAAAGACCCTGATGCTGGGAAAGATTGAGGGCAGTAGAAGGGGACAACAGAGGATGAGATGGTTGGATGGCATCACCGACTCAATGGACATGAGTTTGATTAAACTCCGGGAGTTGGAGATGGACAAGGAAGCCTGGTGTGCTGCAGTCCATGGGGTTGCAGAGTCGGACACAACTGAGCAACTGAACTGAACTGAATAAATTTATGCTTCCAATACTTTTAAAAGGAAGTTTCAATATACAAGAATCACTTACCTATGAAAATAGATAAAATTCACTGAAATGACCTGGTTTTATGAAATAAGAATCACATCAAAATATTTTTTTTCCAAAAATTAGTGATATTTTATAATGGAAAAGGATGGCTTGTCTCTGGAAGGGGGTCTCAGGAGACAACTGTTAGAAACTGGCTGATGACCTAGAAGGGATGACAGAACCAAGGGGTTATATATCCAACACGTGATCTTGGTGGGACCTCTCTAAAGCGTCTGCCTATAGTTAAGAAGCTCCAAATATTACAGAAGGCAACAGTGATAAATACACATGTACTACTTTCTCTTCCATTCCACCATCTCATCACCAACAGGCCAGTTGAGTTAGATTTACTTGAATATTTCAGATATGTTCTATGTACTTAAATTTTATTTTATAAATAAAACTTCCCTTAATGCAATTTATTGTGCCTGCTTTCTGAAAATTTCTCTTCTCACTTAATACTATATTTCATTTATGGCATAGTATTCCAGTTTGGTGCAACACAGTGAAAAAACGTATGGAAGTGATAAAATAATGTTCCACCAACATCCTCATCTGTGGGCACTGATATAATATCCTATCGTTCTAATTCCAGAATTGCTAAATCAAGGGGTGTGCAGATAAAGTAGTGAATGGCTGCTCTTGTAGCACACACAGAAGGAGAAAATGTGTTTTGTCACACAGTTCCTGACTCTGGCAAGACTGTTTAGTTTTCTGTCGATCAGAATGTTAAAAAAAAAAAAAAAACAACAACCTTATCTCACTGTTTTAATTTGCATTTCTTTGACTACTAATGAGATTGAGCATATCTTTATAGGTTTATTAGCTATGTCTATTTTTTTTCCTAAATCTTTGCTTTTGGGAGGGGGCGGTCCGTTTCTTTTCAGTTCTTTCAGAGGTTCATAATGAAATATGTATAAACAAAATTATACCACTGAACTTATTTCAAAATAACCCAGTGAGGAAGAAGAGGATGAGGAGGAGATATGTTTACAAGAAAACAAGCTAATAATAAAGTTAGCAGTAAATTTGTAATTTCTGAGACTGGGTGACAGATACCTAGGGTTCATCACACTATTCTTTTTTGCATATGTTTTAATTTTTTTCGTAATATTGACAGAAGTTCTTTCAAGTGTTTTGTTCATTTTTCTCTTGTGAGGTTCATATGTTATACTTTTCATAATTCTTTTCCATTATGGTTTATTACAGGATACTGATTATACTTCCCTGTGCTATAGAGTACGACTTTGCTGTTTATCCATCCTATATATAATAGTTTGTATCTGCTAACTCAAACTCCCAACTCCTAGAGCATGGTAGTCTCTAGGTCTATCCCGGTAGCTGCAGACAGCATGATTTCCTTTATTTTATAGCTGGGTGATACTTCATTGTGGGCCTTCCCTGGTGGCTCAGAGGGGAAAAAAAATCTACCTACAATGCAGGAGACGTGGGTTCTATCCTTGGGTCAGGAAGATCCCTTGGAGAAGGAAATGGCAATCCATTCTAGTATTCTTGCCTGGGAAATCCCATGCACAGAAGAGCCTCATGAGTTACAAGCCATGGGGTCACAGAAAGAGTCAGCCACTTGGTGACTAAACAACCACAACATCCCATTGTATACTTATATACACCGCATCCTCTTTATCTATTTGTTGATGGATATGTAGGTTGAGTCCATGTATTGGCCATTGTAAAACAGTGCTGCTATGAACATAGATGTGCATGTATGTTTTCAAACTATAGTTCTGTCTGGATCGTGTACATTGTCACCAATTTCTAAGAACACTTTGCAGAATATAGAAATTTACCTTTTGTTACAGAAACTGTAAATAATTTCTATGGACAGATAATCAACATTATTGAATAATCCATCTTTTCTCCCTCTGATGTGGAAAACCACCTTTATCTTAAATTCATTTCCAATTTACAGACAAGTTTATGTGACTTCCATTTTGTCCTTTTGATCTGTCTTTGCATATGCTATGTAGTTTTAATTTCTATATCTTGACATATTTCCTGAATTTTTCTGTCCATTTTTACCTGATGATTTTATAAGTACCTATTATACTTACAAATATCCCTTCCTCTAAAACTGCTTCTCTAACACAGTGTAGCTTGAGTTTCTCTTTGACATCAGTATGTTTTCATGTTTCTACCTAGAGTCTCATCTTTGCATTCAGATTCTGAATTCAGTTGGCTAGCACAGAAATGTTAATTCTTTTCTTAGTGCAAAAAATATTTATTTAGCTACTGTGAAAGGTCAAACGGCAGAAACAGGGTGGTATAACATTTGAACACTACCGTTTATACCAGCTTTATTTTTAACGAATAAGCATCCGACTAGAAATTCAATAAAGGAGTATGTTGTAATCAGTAAGACAAAGACCTTAAAATACAGTAAAGTAATATTCGTCTTAAGCATTTCAGTTTTAGTTGATTGCTCTACGGCTTCATAGGAACACGTGACTTCTTAAAGAGAAATAATATTTTTTATATGGCTTGATCCACTTATTAGAAATAAGTAGCAGAGAGCATCTGCGTTCACACACCAACTGTTAAATTAATCTACGTGAAGTCAGCCTCAAAGCACTTGGCTGCAGCTACAAGATGTAGATGTAACAGGATCGCACAGACTAACATCTGATAGGGCCATATACTTGCCAGGTCAGAAGGAAGAAATGGAGAAGAGGGGATGTATATCCTTCTAGAATCAAAATATCAAATACCCCTGCAGTCTCCTGGAATTGTCTTGAAAAACTCAATTCCTCCTAAATCCAAATTAACTCCCCATTCTAAAATAACCCTCCCCAAAACAAAAACAGACCGCTTCATTCAATTCATACTTGGTCAATTAATAAAATTTAAGAGTCACCTGAAACCACCGAAAGTGCACTGTGATTTTTTCCCCCTGAAACTGATGTCTGCATGACATGAGAAGCACATTGATAAAATATGAAGAAAAGGAGACATTTCTAATACACAGTATGAGAGATGTGTGAGCAGGTCCCCAGGGATTTCAGTTAATTCTACCTAAAATCTGAACACTACCATTTCCAGAAGCTTCTGTAGGTGCTAGAAGCCACAGGTCCCATCAGAAAGAGCTCCCAATTATCTCCTGTCCAGTCTCCTTTGATATGTGACAATCTCTTTTTTATTTTCAGAGGGGTTAAGAGAGATCTTTGGAAATACCCTGGTGCTGGGAAAGATTCAGGGCAGGAGGAGAAGGGGCAACAGAGGATGAGATGGTTGGATGGCATCACCGACTCAAAGAACCTGAGTTTGAGCAAACTCCGGGAGATAGTGGATGGGGAAGCCTAGTGAGCTTCAGTTTGCAGGGTTGCGAACAGTCAGACACGACAGAGCGACTGAACAACAGAGATCTTTGGAAGCGAGCAGCCAGGAATTTTGTGGCTGCCTCCAGCTGGTCCCAGCAGCCAAGGCTGTCACTTGTGCAGGGTCACTGCTGAACGTGCCAAGGAAGGGGCAGGGCCGGGAGGGGCAGGAAAGTGGACGGGGAGAGAGTCGCATCCCGGACATGCAGGCTTGACATTCCTTTCCTAGTTGACTTTCTTCTGTATTCACAAGCACTTCCAACTTGAACAATGTGATCCAAGTTTATGCAGGAGTTAGAATAGGTCAATCCTGATTTCAGATGTCAAAAATGTTATCAACGAAATGGTGACATACTACATGCAGCCTTCCAGATATCTGATAGCCCTGAAATGTGAAGCTAAACAGGGCAGTGCCATGGGCCACTGGGCCGCTTCCCCAGCCTTGGCATCGTCACGGGGTAAAGGGGGCTGACTTGACCATCAAGAATATTTGTGAAAGATCCGAGAAGAGAAGTTACAAGACTTCAAATGGAAACCAGAGCCATTTATTCTTTCAGGGCTTCCTATAGGGTCAGGCTCCATGCTTCGTACCTGATTCCTAACTGGCTTTTCCTCCTGACCAGCTTATTTATAGGTATTCTGTAGATGTGGAAATTTAGGTTTAGGGAAGTTAAGTCATTTTCCTGCTATTAAAGGAGTTGTGACTCAAATCCAAGGTCGGAATGACTCCAGCGTCTACACTCTGGACAATCTTATTTGGGGTTGAAAGGGAAGAGGTGGGATTGGGATGGAAGGGGAGGATGTAGAAGGGGAGAAGACACCATGTAGAGACAGCGGGGCTCGGAAGTTCCTGCTGGTGAGGCTGGAGGGAGGAGATGCTGCCAGGAACTGAAGGTGGAACAGATGAGACCTTTGTAAACAAGCAGCCACTGTAACCCTGGCCTACTTCCTCGAGGAGCTAACTGCCTAGTCCAAGAGGAAACACCAGCTGAATTCTATCTGTTACTTCATTTTGCCAGAGGCAGATGAGGTAAGTGGTTATGAATACAGACAGGGAAGGCAGAGGGCTTGAACCTCGTTCATTTCCAAGCTCCTTCCCCGCTGATACTTCATGCAAAGGGGATAACTTAGCAGTAGCTCCCTCATGGGCAGCTGCTGACTACATAAGAAGCCCTTCCAACAGTGCCCGGCTCATAGAAAGAGCTAGATAATTGTTTATTATGATTGCAAAAGCCAAGAAAGCATCTATTTTTACTTATGCCAGAAATAGAGGTGTTTATTCCAGAACTAATAAATCACAACAGTGTGACATGATTGACTGCCAAATGTCTAACGCTTGCTAGAAACAAAAACAAAAAACCTGAAATAGCTGTAGAACAGTAGTTCTCCCCGTCTTAAATTTTTGAAGAGAAGCAAAGATGAATTATTATATACTCGAAGAACTCTTTTAAATGTTTAGAATACAAACCGTCTTCCATAAATCCCTCTTGATTAAAACATGCATTCTTCTCCAACACTGAGTAAATTCAATATGAAAGACACTGACCATTAGTTTCATAAATGATTCAAGAATGTGAGCCATCACTGATGAATTATACAGACATAATTCCTGAGATATTTGTAACAATTCATTTACTTATTCAGACACCTCATAGCCTTTGCATTTATTAATACTATTCCTCCAGTTGAATACTTGTAGGAGTGGAAAACAGTTTTTTCTCTACCCTGTTAGGTTTAGTTCCTGGGTCTGTGCAAATTAAACTGACAAAAGACAGATTAATGGAGAAAAAGCATACACAGTTTATTTGGTTAACATTTTTACATGAGTTGAGGGAGACGGAGTATAAGAAGAGGTTCACAGAAAAGAACAGACAACCTTAAAGAAACAGCTAGGTCTGAAAGACTATGTACCATTTTAATAAAGAGCAGTTAATTGTGGAGACATGACAAAACAAAGAAAAACTAGTTTGGGGTTGCAGGGGTAACATTTATTTATTGTCTATTTACAGTATTCAATTTCAGCCAACAACATAATCCTTACTCCAGAAACTTATGAAATGAAATATAGTATTCTGTAATTGTTGGTATGAATAGTAGATAAAAAATCAAAGATTAATATGTGTCTGGCTGAATGGATTCCACAGCCCTAGAAGGGTTCTATGGAAGTGGCACCTCACCACACACATCGTTAAATTTAAAGACAAATCATCTTCTTTTTTGTAGCTAAAGATTCTGACCTTTGGGAACTTCATGGAATAAATATTCCCAACTTTTTTTTTTAATTAGCATGATTTTTATTCCTTTATAGATATTTTTATATTCATTTTTGGGTCTGCGGAGTCAGACAGAAAACATGTTTCCTATTTGCCCAACTTATTTTTTCACCACATAAAATCAGAAGCAACTTGAACACCAAGGAGATGAAAGGAGGAAGCTTTATTTACGTCTGTGTAAACACGTTACCTAATTAGCACTCCTAATGAGGTGCTCTAGAAACTGAAATCACAATCTTACTGACTTCTACATTGGAGCCCTGGCTACATTTGCTTGTCAGGTTTAATAGTGTCTTACAAACTTCCTTCTACAAAAGTGATCATGGAACTACTAAATAAGAGGATTGCTTGTTTGAATGACGAGATCAGGTTTCGTTTATTTCTTTATCCTTGTTAATCTCTACAGTCCTTGCTCATCTCTTTTCCTTTAAGTCATTCACAGCTGAAGGACCACTGTGTTGAACACTACTCGAGGGCAGCAATTTAGATCATTCAATAAATACTTTAAAATATTAACAAGTATTTGGCGCAAGCTCCCTCCCTACATCACTACTTTCATCCTAACCTCAGGTTGGAAATGCCAAATAAGGACAGCACATGTCCACAATTACATAGCTCCTGTTGCCCTAAACAGATTCATATATCCATTAGACAGTACATTTACAAAGAACTTATAATGTCAGAAGATTAAGGAATAAAGGAATAAAATGCAGGATATAAAATGGAATCTACAGCATGCTCTGAAAAATGCTTTAAAACATGAAATAAAACAGGCATTTACAGGTGGTAGAATTATGCATGTTTTTATATTTTCTCTAGGTTACCTACAATGGAACCTGGAAAAGGTCTTCTATTCCAGTCCCAAAGAAGGACAATACCAAAGAATGTTCAAACTACTGGACAATTTCACATGCTAGCAGGGTAATGCTCAAAATCCTTCAAGTTAGGCTTCAACAGTACATGAACCAATAACTTCCAGATGTACAAGCTGGATTTAGAAAAGGCAGAAGCACCAGAGATCAAACTGCCAACATCCCTCGGATCACAGAGAAAGCAAAGGAATTTCAGAAATACATCTACTTCTGCTTTATTTACTACCCTAAAGCCTTTGACTGTGCCGATCACAACAAACTGTTGGAAAATTCTTAAAGAGATGAGAATGCCAGACCACCTCATCTGCCTCCTGAGAAACCTGTATGCAGGTCAAGAAGCAGCAGTCAGAACTAGACATGAAATAATAGACTCGTTCAAAATTGAGAAAGCAGTTCGTCAAGGCTGTATATTGTTGTTCTGCTTATATAACTTATATGCGGAGTACATCATGCAAAATGCAAGGCTGGATGAATCACAAGCTGGAATCAAGACTGCTGGGAAAAATATCAACAACTTCAGATATGCAGATGATACTACTCTGATGGAAGAAAGTGAAGAGGAACTAAAGAGTCTTTTGATGAGGGTGAAAGAGGAGAGTGAAAAAGCTGGCTTAAAACTCAACATTCAAAAAAACTCAGATCACGGCATCCGGTCCCATCACTTCATGGCCAACAGATGAGGAAAAAGTGGAAACAGTGACAGATTTTATTTTCTTGGGCTCCAAAAATCACTGTGGATGGTGACTATAGCCATGAAATTAAAAGACACTTGCTCCTTGGAGGAAAAGCCAAGACAAACAAACCTAGACAGTGCATTACAAAGCAGAGACATCACTTTGCCAACTAAGGTCTGTATAGTCAAAGCTATGGTTTTTCCAGCAGTCATGTATGGATATGAGAGTTGGACCATAAAGAAGGCTGAGCGCTGAAGAATTGATGCTTTTGAACTGTGGTGCTGGAAAAGACTCTTGAGAGTCCCTTGGACTGCAAGGAGATCCAACCAGTCTATCCTAAAGGAAAGTCAACCCTGACTGATGCTGAAGCTTCAATACTTTGGCCACCTGATTCAAAGAAGTGACTCACTGGAAAAGACCCTGATGCGGGGAAAGACTGAGGTCAAGAGGAGAAGGGGACAGCAGAGGATGAGACAGTTAGACAGCACTGCTGAATCAATGGACATGAGTTCGAGCAAACTCCGGGAGACAGAGAAGCACAGGGAAGCCTGGGCTGCTGCAGTTCAAGGGGCTGCAAAGAGTCAGACGTGACTAAGCGACTGAACAGGACAGCATCAACCTACAATGAAATTGTAACACTTTTCTAACTCAAAAAACTCTAACTTATATATAACTTGAAAAAACAAACAGTTTAAAGCTTTAAACTTCTGTACCTCTTGGTTATATTTATTATGAAAAAATATACGGAAAACTGGTGTTAAAAAAAAGTGGATCTTTTTAAGCTTAAAGACAAATTATTTTAATAGTCAACCTCCAAAGGAGATACAGATACCCTTATACTTTTAGCTAATTCCTGCAAGCCCTGAATCCTCTAAGCATTGTCCCACACATTAACCTTGGCAAACTGCAATTATTTTTGAACACAATATGAAGAAAATAAATGCTTAACTTAAAGATCAATTACGCCTTGTGGGTAAAGTCTAGCCACAGACGGAAAGTCTTAAGATTTAAATAGAAAAATTGTCAAGTTAACACTGTATCTAAAATCACTAAGCCTAAGTCAATGAATAAATGTAAACTCTTTAAAGCACTCACACTGTCTACGATATCCAGGCTGATAAATATTTTAAAACTACTTCCAACTTTAAAAGTTCACTCATGGAGCTTCTTCATACTATAAAACAAATACTTAACAGCAATGATCCCAGAAGTACATCAACCCCCTGTCTTTACCAACCCACAGTGCTGCGCGGTAACCATTCTACAATGCTTGCATTTGGCAAACAACTATTTTATATGCCACTGGGCTTAAGAGCACTGGGCTTAAGTTGTCAAAAAACATCATACTTCAAATATAATTGGGTAGGAATTATGGGCACACACACGGGCAGCTTTCCAAAAAAAAAGGGAAGAAAAAAGAAAGAAAACTTAACCCAGTGTTTCCAGGAACAGACCTCTCACACAACAACAAACTACATAATACATAATGCCTTGCTGACCTCTTTTCCTTTCAGTGGGCAGATGATATTTCAATGACTTCTGAGTCACATGCTCTGGGTCCCAAAGGGTCCACTCAACTTGTACTCCAGCAGTGCCCACACCAAAAAAACAAAACTGAGCACTGGGCCCAGCATCACCGCACATTACTATTCCACTGCGAGGTTCTCAGTATGCCTGGTAATTTTATTTACCCTGCTCCCAAACAGCTGTCTTGATCAAGCCTTGCCTTCCTCAGGTGGGCCAGATTTTCTTAAAGCTCCTGGCTCAGTATTTAACTGACAGCAACCACCAAATGTGAGTACATATTCAAATGGACACAGCAATGGCACCCCACTCCAGTCCTCTTGCCTGGAAAATCCCATGGATGGAGGAGCCTGGTGGGCGGCAGTTCATGGGGTCGCTAAAAGTCGGACACGACTGAGAGACTTCACTTTCACTTTTCACTTTCATGCACTGGAGAAGGAAATGGCAACCCACTCCAGTGTTCTTGCCTGGAGAATCCCAGGGACGGGGGAGCCTGGTGGGCTGCCGTCTCTGGGGTCGCACAGAGTCGGACACGACTGAAGTGACTTAGCAGCAGGAACGTAGAAAAGAAGAAGGAAGAAACAGGATGATGAAGAAAGATTAGAAACCACAGGACAGGGATTAGGGCTCAGACCCATAATTTTCAAGCGATTATCAGACAACTCAGCATCATCAGATCCCAGTTTCTTCATCTAACAAGGGGGGATAGAAAGGAGGTCCTATGGATACTATCTGCTCCAAAACCTGACTCTTTTCCTAGACAGTCATAAATTGAGTTGGCCCTTCTACAGCTGCACTGTCCAATATGGCAGACACCAGCCAATGTGGCTACTGACTGCATGAAATATGGCTGATTGGACTTAAACTATATTCTATGGGTAAAATTTTGAAGACATAAAATGAAAAAAGAGTGTAATGTATTTCATGAATAATTTTTATATTGACCATATATTGAAAAGATATTTTACATTTATTAGGTACAATACACTAATTTGGGCTTCCCTTGTGGCTCAGCTGGTAAAGAATCCACCTGCAATGCGGGAGACCTGGGTTCCATCCCTGGGTTGGGAAGATTCCCTGGAGAAGGCAAAGGCTACCCACTCCAGTATTCTGGCCCGGAGAATTCCATGGACTGTATAGTCCATGGGGTTTGCAAAGAGTTGGACACGACTAAGCGACTTTCACTTTCTTTCAGTGTTACGCACTACTTCTGCCAGTTTCTTTTGTCTTTGAGGTGGACACTAGAACATTTTAAATTACATCTGTGGTCTCGTTATACTTTTATTGAACTGCTTTGTTTTGGAGTTAGGCCTGGCAGTAAGGGAGGGCCAGAGGAATTTTGAGATGAAATGACATCAGGAAGGTATCTGAATGGAAGTTGCCATGCCCTGGTTCTTCACTATTAGGACCTGGGGCATATCATTTCCAGATAATATTTACAAACCTCTGTTTTAAAGTTTTGCTATTGTTTTCTTATTCTACTCACCAACAATGAATCAATAGTAAACAATATTGGGCCTGAAAATAACCAATACCACTTCATTTGCTCTCAGGCTAAATCTTAATTATCAGCTGTAGGATTATAGGACTGAAGCATAATCTTAAATGGATGTGTCTTCACAGAGGCACAACTGTTTTCCATTTCCTTTGAACTGAATATAAATTTAAAGTAATAATTGAGTTTCCCTCATAAAGATGATCACAATCTTCTTTTTAAAACTCATATTCAAATTTAATAGGAACAATTAAAATAAACTTGCATGGGTGAAGCATGTTTCACTGATAGCTAACTAGAAACTTTTCACTGATTTTTGCAATCTGTATCAATTAATGTATTCTAAATGATCAAAGAAGCAGAGATTATTTCTAGAGAGTTTGTTTACTTAGCAATACAGCAGACTGTGAACCAAACCAATAAAATATTTGTAAGACTTGAGTAAGTCAAGAATGAATATTCTCAGAAAATTTTCTTGGACTTTTGCAACTAAGAGATTTTAAAGAGAAGGGAATACCAGACCACCTAACCTGCCTCTTGAGAAGCCTGTATGCAGGTCAGAAAGCAACAGTTAGAACTGGACATGGAACTAACAGACTGGTTCCAAATCGGGAAAGGAGTATGTCAAGGTTGTATATTGTCACCCTGTTTATTTAACTTCTGTGCAGAGTATATCATGAGAAACGCCAGGATGGAGAAAGCACAAGCTGGAATCAAGATTGCCAGGAGAAATATCAATAAACTCAGATATGCAGATGACACCACCCTTATGGCAGAAAGTGAAGAAGAACTAAAGAGCCTCTTGATGAAAGGGAAAGAGGAGAGTGAAAAAGTTGGCTTAAAACTCAACATTCAGAAAACTAAGATCATGGCATCTGGTTTCATCACTTCATGGCAAATAGATGGGGAAACAATGGAAACAGTGACAGACTTTATTTGGGGGCGGGGGCTCCAAAATCACTGCAGATGATGACTGCAGCCATGAAATTAAAAGACGCTTGCTTCTTAGAAGGAAAAGTATGACCAACCTAGACAGCATATTAAAAATCAGAGTCATTACTTTGCCAACAAAAGTCCGTCTAGTCAAAGCTATGGTTTTTCCAGTAGTCATGTATGGATGTGAGAGGTAGACTATAAAGAAAGCTGAGTGCCAAAGAATTGATGCTTTTGAACTGTGGTGTTGGAGAAGACTCTTAAGAGTCCCTTGGACTGCAAGAAGATCCAAGTCAATCCTAAAGGAAATCAGTCCTGAATATTCATTGGAAGGACTGATGTTGAAGCTGAAACTCCAATACTTTGGCCACCTGATGGGAAGAACTGACTCACTGGAAAGACCCTGATGCTGGGAAAGACTGAAGGTGGGAGGAGAAGGGGACGACAGAGGATGAGATGATTGGATGGCATCACCGACTTGATGGACTTGAGTTTGAGTAAACTCTGGAAGTTGGTGATGGACAGGGAGGCCTGGCGTGCTGCAAAGAGTTGGACAAGACTGAGAGATTGGACTGAGAGAATGAACTGAACTGAACTGAAACAAAAATATCCATCTAACTGCCTACAAAATCAACTATCAATTGTTTAAAAGCAAGCAACAGTCTCTAACTCTGAAATCCAGAGCCAAATAAAGGCACAAGCTTTTCAGACTGGGCTTAAACTATGGCCAGTAATTAAGTACAATATTTGTAGATATATGAAGGCAGAACAGATTTCAGAATAAAATATATCTGTTGAGGAAATTTTAAATAATAATAAAGTTTTAAAATAAAGTTTCTCAACTTAGATAAACTATGTGACCATTATAAAACTACTCAGAAGTTTAAAAAACAAGACTTTCTTAATTTTCAAATTCCAGTTAATAGAGTTCACACAAATTTTCAAACTTTCATGGTATAAATTATCACTCACTCTTTTTATGGGGGAAAAAAGTATAATTTCAAGGGTGATGGGAGATTTATGTTCAAACACATACTGGCTCCTCTTTCTGATTCTCAAGATTAATCAACAACTGTTTCAGATACTACAAATTGTCAACTGTATTTCAGAAGGCAGTCTCTTGAAGTGATGAGACAAAATATTTTCTTTGCTAGACACTCCAAAAATAAAAGGAAAACCAAGATTTAGGATGATCAAACTTGAACTAAGCTTTCGATTACTTAAAGAGAACCAAGGGTTCAGAAAGAAATAATGCAGAAAATAAAACCAAAAGTAGTTTTTGAGAAACCAGGATATTTTAGACATTTCCTACAGACATTTCCTTAAGACAGAACCATGTACAACTATTAGGATGCAATTTAAATAAACCTTGAAGTGCTGGTAAAATGCCTGCTCTGTGTGTGTGTGTGTGTGTGCGCACGCGCACACTCAGTTGTGTCTGACTCTTTGTGACTCCATGTACTTATAGTCCACCAAGCACCCCCGTCCATGGAATTTCCCAGGCAAGAATACTGGAGTGGGTTGCCATTTCCTCCTCCAGGGGATCTTCCCCATCCAAGGATCAAACCTGCATCTCTGCAGTCTCCTGCATTGGCAGGCAGGTTCTTTTCCACTAGCACCACCTGTTAAGCCCATGCCCATATCAGGCATACTTAAAAAAACAGAACAAAATACCTCACCACTTAGCTGTCATTGAAAATGGCACTGGCAGGTAGATTCTTTACCATTGCACCAACTGAGAAGCCCAAAAATGTCTGAAGGTGAAGTGAAAGTTTGCTCAGTCGTGTCAGACTCTTTTGCGACCCCATGGACTGTAGTGCATGGAATTCTCCTGGCCAGAATACTGGATTGGGTAGCCCTTTCCTTCTCCAGGGGATCTTCCCAACCCAGGAATGGAACCGGGTTCTCCTGCATTGCAGGCGGATTCTTTACCAGCTGAGCTAACAATGAAGCCCAGAAGTCAATCACAAATGCCCTAAGAAAATCTGAAATAGAGACAAAACATCCTGCATTAAACTTTCCCCTCATCTGCTAACAAGAATCAATGCACAGGTCTGGGTCAGCATTTCACATGTTACATTTCTAAGATGAATAAGCAAATCAGCAACAGAGGTTACATTTTAAGTTTTCTTAAAAAGTATAAACAATTTAACAATGGCAATAAACCCTAAGTCTTTTTCTTCTCCAGGAAAAGAAAAACAAACTTAAGCTAAAATATTTTTCTTTTCATTGGCTATTTATGAAGTCAATAAATACAACTAAGAACACACACACTCAGGAAATACTCTCAAGAAGCTGAATACTTCCCATCTGTATCCTTTTACAGCACTACCCAGAAAATTCACAAAGATACAAATTTGACCTTTGTCCAGGCTCATGAAAGTGAAGTGAAATGTTCAAATGGCAAATACAGACAAGGAAAGGAATTTCTTGGGAACTGGGTGGGTCTGCTTCCTACATTGTTTATTTAAGAAAGTCCTCCCCTATTCATTATCTTTGTCCAGGATGTCTGGAATGGCCCTGTTGACTAATTACTCAGTCCCAAGTTCCAGGAGGGCTTCCCTGGTGGCTCAGAGGTTAAAGCATCTGCCCACAGTACAGGGGACCTGGGTTCGATCCCTGGGTCAGGAAGATCCCCTGGAGAAGGAAATGGCAACCCACTCCAGTATTCTTGCCTGGAGAATCCCATGGATGGAGGAGCCTGGTGGGTTATAGCCCACTGGGTCGCAAAGAGTCAGACACAACTGAGCGACTTCACTTTCACTTTCAAATTCCAGGAACTTGCACTACCTTAAGGTAGCTTTTGCTTCTACTGTTTGAGCCATCTAGTCACATGGTCACCCTCTGAGAATTCCCTCCTCGCATACTTCACTGAACAAGTATGCAGTGATTCCAAAATTACAGTTTTGTCACAAATGTACTCTTGAAACTGGAGCAATTCACAATTCCTCACACCAACAGAAATACACAAGCTGCCTTCTTGTTCAATCATCTTATCAATTAGCCAAGAACCTGCCCTGCACAAAACAACTACAGGGTTTTAAATTTTAGTTCACTTTTATTGGATTGAAATTTTCTGGATTCCGTGGTGTAAGAGGATTTAACACTTGACACAAAACATTAAAAACAACCCTGAGAAAACCCTGGTAAAACACAAAGTTAATCATAATGACCTCAATTAGATTTTCAGTGCCTGTCAAGTTAGTAGCATATAGTGGGATTGGCTTCAAGCCTTGAACTTGAAAAGTACAATTCCTTAAGAGAGTAGAAATAACAGAATTTCAATTTTTTTCTTAAAGGACCAATTTTAATCCTAGTTCACACTAATGTAAAAGGCAAGTATTAGAGGTAAAATGGCAAAAAAGAAAAAAAAAAAAAGAAGCAAACTGCAAAAAGCCAAATTATAATGAAATTTTCATTTTGATAGCCACTCAATTTCACTCCAATACACAACGTCTTCTCTCTAAATTTCAGTATCTTGATCAAAGAAAATCATTTCTAAGCACCTTCAGCTGAAAATGTCCCAATCAATCAGAGGATTGATGAAATATTTCAAGAACAAGGCATTTTTCTTTTCTGGGTCAACTGAATGTCTGAAATAAAGAGATGCAAATGAAGTTACTGACAGCATTTCATATCCTTTTCACAATAAAATGTTTTAGAAAGACTGAAAGAGTAAATCTGATTTAAAAGGCTTAATTTTTTTTGGTAGACTTGTAGTTAGGTGTCATTCACAACTTTTTTAAACATAAGAGCTAGCTTTCAAGAATCAAACATAATTATCACTACAGTATAAAATTCCCAGAGTCTTCAGTTAGAAAATTTGTCAAGTGTTTAGTAAATACTAAGTGTAAGGCAGTGCAGTGAGTTATGAAACAAATTACAGGAAATAGTCTGTGATCAAGTTTAATGTTAACTTCTCTGCCCCACTATTTTATTTTTAATATCCAACCACCAAAGTACATCCTTGTTCCTGGTTATGGTTTTACACCAAAGTGAATAAATAGTTCTTTCCTCCAGATATCTAAGTTTACATTTGGGTCAGAGAACTTTCCTGATAATACCATATAAAATATCACATTCATGGTAGATTTCCACCTAGCATTCACCGATGATATCCTTGCCCAACTTAATTTTTTCCAAGTTTTCTACTACTTTTTATTCTTCCATTGCTATTTATTCTGTCTACCCCTCATTATACTGTAAACTCCCATGAGGGGAGGGACCTCAAAAATATTGGTTAAATGAAGGAGTGAATTTTCCTTTTCTGGCTGTGCTCATAAAAATCTAAGTTTCAATGTATGAAACACACTAGTAACTTCTCTATAAAATCTGATTTTAAGTTGCTCATTCATCTAGTATGTATCAGAATAAATTATTCCTAGAATGATTAGTCTACATATTTGCAAGTTTCTGTGGAAGTCTCTTAAAACTCATCACTTACATCTTCAAACCAATACACTGCAATGACAAAACTATTTGCCTAAAAAAAAACAAGACATTAAAAGCATCAGCATGAGAAATATTAGCTCTCAAATATAGCTTTTCCTGATAAGTTTTTATGTTAGTCACTGAAAAATTAAGCAAAGATTTCAAAAAGTTTGCATCAGTTTTAAAGACTCAACCTCCAAAGTAGATAAGGATTTTTTTTGAAAGATGAAAAAAATCAATATGATTACAACGGCAGTTATCTATCTTTATCATGTGTGCCTATTAATTCCATTACAAAACAAAACAATAATTGTGCTTTTGAAAAGCTGTCCATTGATAAGAACAAACACAAAAAGTCCTTTTTTGGACTAACCAAACCTCAACCAAGACTACTATTTTCTTCATTTTTGACTAAAACAAAAACTACATTGTCCTGTTAATTTTATTGTAATCCAGTCATATGCATACAGGAGAAACAACAAATGAGTTAGTGGTCACTTGGGGGTAAGAGGTCAGGCCTAAAGTAGACAAATGCAAATCAAGGGTGACCTCTTGTCTGTATTCCCATAAAATGTCACTCTGGGGTCAAAATATATCTTTAAAGCTTTGAAATTTAACAAATCACCAAGAGTAACAACGCATTTTCTTCACTTCATGCAAATGACTTTTCTTGATAAGACTATAGATTTCTTATTCTTATAAACATCCTTCCCAAGAATACTGGAGTAGGTTGCCATGCCCTCCTCTGGGGGATTTTCCCCACTCAGGAATCAAACCAGGGTCTCCTGCATTGCAGGTGGATTCTTTACCAGCTGAGCCACCAGGGAAGCAAGGATGAAAAGTAATTTACCAGTCCTGATCACCAAGGATACCTTACAGTAAACATTCTTTAGTAGAGATACAATGTAGATTTCTATGGAAGCAAAATGAAAACATAGGAACATACTATTCGATTCTCCATGAAAGAGACTCAAGCAAAGAACAATTTCATATCAATAAAATTCATCACTAAAAAAATTTCTCAGCTAAATGCCATCTCAACTAGGGAAGAAAAAATAAATTGAGAGGGAAAGACCACACGGAAATGAGAAGATACAAACACCGGGGTTCATCACTAATAAGACCTTGATTTTGCTCATCTATAAAACAGGTTTGTTGTTCTTTTCCCTTTTCTGAAAAGTTCATCTTGCTTATTCTCTCCCTCTGCTCACAGACCCTGCATATGTGGTTGTGGTACTTTCATTCCTTACTGTATCTACTCTTGAGAAGCATGTTTATTTCAAACATAGCTACAATAACTGCATCGTCCTACTTGAACCCACTTTTTTGATCCAGCAGGGCAGTGATAAACGAAATACATGAATTGTAGTGACAAAAAAAAAAAAAAAAAAAAAACCATATAAACTCATTTGGACTTCACTTATTGATTCTTCAATACGTTGATCATACCCTAACCACAGTATCACCAATTTACGGTATCCTTAAATATCTTCAGCCTAATTTTGAAACTGGGATTGCAAACCTTTAATAATGAGCAGAATGTGCTGATTTAAAAAGTATGCTTTTAATTAAGCAGTAGGTCACTACTAAGTTTTATAGTAGATCCCTATAGAATTTATCATCATCTAGCTATTAATATCGGAGAAGGCAATGGCACCCCACTCTAGTACTCTTGCCTGGAAAATCCCATGGATGGAGGAACTTGGTGGGCTGCAGTCCATGGGGTTGCCAAGAGTCAGACACGACTGAGCGACTTCACTTTCACTTTTCACTTTCCTGCACTGGAGAAGGAAATGGCAACCCACTCCAGTGTTCTTGCCTGGAGAATCCCACGGATGGGGGAGCCTGATGGGCTGCCATCTATGGGGTCGCACAGAGTCGGAAACGACTGAAGCGACTTAGCAGCAGCAGCAGCAGCTTTTAATATGGGCTTCCCTGGTGGCTCAGAAGGTAAAGAATCTGCCGGCAATGCAGGAGACCCAGGTTTGACTCCTGGGTCGGGAAGATCCCCTGGAGAAGGGAATGTCTACCCACTTCACTTCTTGCCAGGAGAATCCCATAGACCAGGCAGCCTGGCCGGCTACAGTCCATGAGGTCACAAAGAGTTGGAAAAGACCGAGTGATAGAGAGAAAGAGAGAGAGCTATTAACATAATTCATTTTATTTTGAAAGTTGGTTTCTTCCAGAAGTGTTGCCTTCTCAGGCAGTCTTGCTTTTAGGTTTCCTTGTCCTCTGGTGAAAATTATGTAAAGCTTCCAGTCTAGGTAGGACCAAAATTCTTTTGCTGGCATCTGATATCTTCCTTGGCCAAACTGGTTTATTCATTTTCTAGGGAAGGTTATGCTGAGAATTCAACCAAGTTATTCAAAGCTCTCTGCACACAACTAATAGCTGACAGTCAACTAATAGCTGAGTTAATAATCAAGCCAGAATATAAACTCGCTCAATTTTAGACATGTGTAGCTAGCTGCCAGGGTGCACACATTTAAAGTAGGTCTTACAAATTTGTGTAACCACTGCTTATGTTTTTTACATATTTCTGTACTGTTCAAGTTTTTCTATAAGCATGAATTGTTTTAGGGCTTTTCAAAGAAGCCCTAAAACAAAATAAATATGAATATTTAATAAATTTGTATATGTTTTAATTTTATTTGTGATACAAATTTTATCTCCAATGTCTTTTTAAAAATTTAAATCAAATTAATTCATTCTTCTCATGAACAGATTGCCAAGATCCTACACAGTCTTAACTGGTTGGTAAGTGCATTGGTCAGTAGGTGAAACATCATATAAATTTTAACTTTCAACAATGTATAGGATTTTACATCATCATCATCAACATCATAAACAGTAATTGTAACTAACACAGGCTTATAAGATGCCATCATGTTATATATTAACTCTTTAACTCTATATATTAACACTTTCACTGTTTCAAGCATTTTCATACATATTAACTCAATCTTCAACAATCATAAATATTATCCCCATTTTGCAGAGGAACAAACTGAAGTATGAGTTAGCTCACAGTCAATAGCTTGACCAGTGTGGAATGCTGCCTTCCTAGGAAACATAAAAAATTCCACAACTAGGTTTCTGACCTGACATTCTATTGGTTATCAAAATCAAGGCTATAAATGTAGGAACGATTACGTACTTTCCATAGAGCTGGCTTTTAAAAGCCTCTCATTTTGTTCATTTCAACCACTATCTTCTTCCATAAAATACTATAATCCTAGAAATGCTCAAGCTAAATCTGTATTTCATGCTTCTTCCAAATGTAGCCACACAAAATAAGTCTAAGTAAAATAGCCTCTTAGTTCCCATCTCAGCTAAGAATACATACATGAAACTGAATCCTCTGTACCCCATTCTAACTATTCAGCATCCCCTTTTCATAGATCTATTAGTTCATAAACACATCCAGGCTGGTTTGGTTTTTTTTTCCTAATGAATTACTTTATTCCTAGAGCAGTCCATTCGAATCCAGTTTATCGTGCATGTCTACTTCTTTTTTTTTTTTTTTTTTAAGAAGTAGATTTATTTAGATTCAGAGAGAAGCACACTCCAGACAGTGTGGGCCATTGCAGAGGACAAGTGCGGCCGCATGTCTACTTCTAAAAAGGTAACAGTAAGCATATCTATTCACCTTTAACCTGAAGAGGAAAATTCATGAGATCTTTTTTCAAAGGAAAACATCAGTATCTTCACTGAAATGGTTGTTTCTTAAAGCATCCACATTTTTTTCAGTTACATAACATTTTCCCCTTCATCCTGGTTTTCATTTCCAAATTCAGTTTGAGGGTTCAGGTACTATTTGCTTTCCTTTTACTAACAAATACAAGGAGAATGAAGAAATATATATTTTCTGGCTTAAGCTTGCTACTCATTCAGGAGGACGGGGGCTCTATTCATTCCATCTCTTTGGCTGCCTCCGCCTGCCAGCCTGTCTTCCTCCAGCCACTGAGGAGGGTGTATCTGGATACGAACCATTAAGCCACAGGGTGACAGCGTCCCCGAGGATTTGCAGAAGATGGTGTGAGTATCAATTCCCACTCCAGCCATATGGAAGAATGTATGGAGGAATACTTCCACAAGCATGTGAGGTTCTACTATGAAAAGAAAACCATTTCATAGTCAAGTGGAACATGAAGGTAGAAAAGCACCAGGAAAAGAATCAAAAAACAAAAGAAACGTTTTATTTTCCCCATGTTCCTTGCTGCTGCCCAGTGAATCAGTTTGTTCATTGGGTACCCACTTCTTCCATCAAGGTTCTAATGAAGATGCTGCATCAGAGCTCTTGGCCCCTCAATCCTTATCTGGAATTCCCTATTCCTCTCCCGGGCCTCCCTGTAGGCTCAGGGGTAGGTAAAGAATCTGCCTGCCAAGGCAGGAGACCTGCGTTCGATCCCTGGGTCAGGAAGATCCCAGGGAGGAGATGGCAACCCACTGCAGTACTCTTGCCTGGGAAATCCCCTGGACAGAGGAGCCTGGTGTGCTACAGTCCACGGGGTGGCAAAGAGCCGGACACGATTTAGCGTCTTGAGCGGGCACTCCTCTCCAGAGTGTACCCTACACCTTTGCCATCCGTCTCACCATCTGTCACAGTTCATGAGCACACATGTAGGATGATTTGCTTATCCTCTGTCTTTCCCACAAGACTGCAAGCTTCCTGAAGCAAGTGACGGTTTTTGTTCACCAGGCTATCTTCAGAGCTACAGTCCAGAGCTTGGCCCCAAGAGACTCAACTTAAAGTGGCCCTAATGAATAAATAGGGACACAAGGAAAATCAAATCCCACACTGGCTCTGCCCACATCCTCAGGGGTATGTGTTCGGGAGAGAGGTATGTAAACAGATACTATAAATGCAAAGACTTAAACTCCCTTCCCCAAACCTAAGATACAAATCTAGCTGGAAAGGAATCATCAGGAAATTCTGGTGGATTATCTCATCCCATGGTTCCTTTATTCCTTATATACAGATATTTATACTGTTAATACTTTTACTCAGTATACCACTTAATCAGCACTTTCCTCTTGGTACTTAACATTTTCTGTTTTCTTTTATAATCATGTGCCTGTCTTATTTACTCTGCAAACTTCCTGGGAACAGGAGAATGCAGTATGCAAGTCAAAGTAAACCTTACATCCTAGAGCTGTATTTATAAAGTACATGTATAAGGTTTACCTTTGCATTTGTAACTGATACAACCAGGCAGAGATTAGAGAAGTATAGTAATCAAAGATGCTTTCTAAGTCTCTTAAAGTAATACATATCCCCACCTAGATCAAATGTGCAGAAAGAGACTGTAGATTTCTATTGAATTTTACCATACTCTTCAATGGTAGTTTAACAGCCACAGGAAAGGTACGTAATAGCTCTCCTTATTTCAAGAATGACTGACACCTTCATCTTCATAAAAATATCTGCACAGAAGTCTCTAGTATACCATAAACATGAAATAGAGGCCCTCCAGCAAAAGGGAGAAAGCCTTTTTCATGAGGATTACCTCTACATTTTTCTTTTTTTCTTTTCCATATGGTTTATTACAAGGTATCGAACATAATTCCCTGTGCTACACAGTAGGACCTGTTATTTATCTATCCTATATATAAAAGGTTGCATCTGCCAGTCCCAAACTCCCAATCCAACCCCCGCCTTCCCCTTACCCCTTTGCAATCACGTCTGTTCTCTATGTGAGTCTGTCCTGTTTTCCTTCAAACCAATAGTCAATGGACCACATCCTTTCTTTTCAGTCATTCCTAATTTAACCTTGTGATCTATTTAGTTGTATGTTTCTCTTTATTTCCCCAGTCAGAACCAGGGATCATTATTCTGTCTGGAGTACTTCTCTGCAGTACTAATGGCCTCCCAAGTGCCCATCAGGCACCTCTGCTCAACAGGGTGACAAGACAGCCGCCTGGGTGCCCTACGGTTATCATGGCTTCCCACTGGTCAGCCAGAAATGGTGACTCCTTATAGCTCACCATCAAATCTGAGCTTCACGATTGTGAGCCCAGGCACCCACCGTTAGGGCTGTTCTGACCAGTGTGAGTAGGTATCTATAATCTCTGAATTAGCACCACAATCAAAGCAGATACTTGTGAATTAGGTTAAACCCTACAATACTGGAAAATAAAATTTAAGAGGAAGCCAGTTTAAATAAATGTCAGGGCCTTTTTAATTCATACTCTGCCACTGTACCAGGGAAAATCATCAGCTCGGGTAATGATGCTTTTCCCAGAGGCCGAGCACCCTGTGATCATTGCCCTTATTCATTTCTTGTCTCAAGTCATCTGCAGCAGACCTATTTTCTAAGCCCTACAAAAGACAGTCAAGTTATAATTAACATCTTTTCAATGGACAGTGACTTAGTTCCAGAAATCCCCTCTAACCTCATCCGAGTGAACTGCCTACCTTAACGCTTTGCAAAATGAATTAACAAGCATCTCACCTCCACCCTTTGAAGGAGGTGACAGTAACCGGTGAAAATGTCCAAAAAGATGGAAGAGCAAAAACTGCAATCAAACAGGCTGAAAAAGAAATCTGAATCATATTTGCCTCTTTCACACAGAAAAATATACTGCTCAAAAAATGTAAACATCTACTTTTTGACAAAAGTTTCAACTATAAAGGCTTTTAATTACTTAATTTGTGTCTTTCAACATGTAATAAGACAATAAGAAAACTGAAATAATTGTAGGAGTAAATTTTAAGTACTGGAAAAAGCCTAGCTCCCTTAATTAAATGCATTTTTTAAAACAGAATAACCAAATTCTCCAACTCTTAAAACAATCTGCCTTAAAGAGCCCCGAGGTGATTCTTGAGCCACTGGTAGGTAAAAGAAGAGGAAAAAGTTCAATGACCTTGTAAATTAGGGACTAAAACGTTGTCCCGGTGTGAGAGTCATACAGTCTCTGGAATTACAGGAAAACGAAATTGTTTTTTTGGGAAAATTACCACAAGGACGGGGAAAAGTTGGGGGTAAAAACGGGGAAGGGAGGTGACGAATGGTAAAATACCGAATGGGAACCCAAACAATGCAAAATTACGACCTTTTTTGCCCCAGCTGTCAAGCAAACAACTTCTAAGCATCTTCAGATAAAAAGGAAAACGGTGATTTGGCACAGGCGTCAGCTGAATGTTGGGAGAGTTGGATGAATGGGGCAGACTTGTTATATACACCTAGTGGTGGGTGGATTTCCCAGGCTGCAGCCTCCACAGCTTTTCTTTGCTGCACTGCAGAGGCGCCATCTTCTCCGTCTTAATCTTCGCTCAATTTCCAGCCTTTTATCTGCACCCTAAAAAAAATGACCCCGAGGACCCTCCCCAGCAGCCCGCGCCCCCCGCGGGGAGCTAAATCACAGTGCCCAGCGCTGCCAGGGAAGTGGCCGCGCCTCGATCCGACAAACGCCTTCTTTGATGCACAGGAGGGGAGAACTCGTGCAGCCCCGCCACCCGCCCGTGCCCTTTTCCAGACGCACGCCGCACTCTCCGCCTATTTTTCCCCCAAGGACTTTGCAACGAGAAAAGAATGAGCCAGCCTCGGAGGTGATGGGGGGAAGGAGGGGAAGATGAGGGGTTCCGAGACGCCGCCAGCGCGTCCCCCAGCAGCGCCCCAGCCCCCTCGGGGACGGACTCGCAGCGCGGGGAAGGGAGTCAGGCGGGACGCTCGGTGGCGCACAGACCACCGCGCCCCAGGGCTGGCGAGGGCGGGGTGTCGCGGCTTTTGTTCCCGGGGACCTTCTCCCTCTCCGGGTGAATCCGAGGGTGCGCGCGAACGCCCTGGATGTCTAGGCTTGGGGAAGGTGCGAGGTGGTTGTGGGTCTCCGACCCCTCCTATCTCTCGCAACTTAACACAAAAGGGAGACGCCGAGAGGCACAAAGTTTGCCCGCGGAGGGTGGTGCGCGACCCTCCTTAGGGTCGCCCTCGGCAGCCTCCGCGATGAGGAAGGAGGAAGAGGTCTGGCGAGGAAGGGGTGGTGGGGATGGGAAAGGAAGGTGAAACAGGGCGGAAAAGGCCAAGGGAAGCGAAGGGGTGGGGTGGGGGGGTGCCCAGCCTCCCCGAGCCGTCCCGACTCCTCCTCCCCCGGGCCCGAGAGAAAGGAAAGGGCAGCGATTAACAGCTGGGGACAGAATACAGGGAAAGAGCTGGGGACAGAATTTTCGGTTCCCCACGTGTTCTCTCGGCCCCCACCGCCCCATCTCCCATCAGTATGTCTCTTGCCTCCCCCGGGCCCCGGTCCCGAGGAAAGGAGTGAATCAGGATCTGAGCCTAAGAGCGCCTCCTCCTCGACTCGCGCCCACCGAGACTGGCGCGGACCCCAGGGCCCGACGCCTCGCCGGATCCTCTGCGCCGGCCGGAGCGTGGGTCCCCGGGGCAGGGCTGGGTCGGAGGCAGAGATGCGCAGGGCGCCCGCAAGCGGGGGCGTAGGGCGCACAGCCGAGAGAGGGGCCCCTCGATCGCTCCCCCGCACAACCGCCCCGCTTCTCTGGATGAAAGAGGGAGCCGGTTCCCTCCATCCTCCACCTCCCTCCACCGTCACCCCATTCCGAGGCGCGGCACTCACCTCCAGCGCCCGAGCCGTCCAGGCGGCCAGCAGGACCAGTGCCAAGGCGGGCAGCATTGCGACCCTGCGCGGGGCACCGAGCGAGCTGCCGTGCGAGGAGGATCCGCCGCGCCCGTGCTCTGCCTGTGTCACCGCCGCCGCCGCCGTCTCCGGTGGCCCCGCGCTCTGCTGCTCCGGGTGCTCGCTCTCCTACCGCTGCCGAGGAAACTGACGGAGCGGCGGCGCGGCGGCGGGGCTCGGAGCCCGGCGAGTCAGCTGATCCGGCCCACCCCGCTCGGCACCCGAGAGAGACCTCTAGCGGAGCCGCCGGGGAGCTGCGCCCGCTCGGCCGGGAGGGGCCCGCGCCCCCCGAGGCGCCCACAGGTGCGGCTCCCGCGGCTCCCCCGTCTCCCCCGCACGCGCCTTCCCGGGCCCCCGACCGCCCGGGCCCCGGAGCAGTAGGAGGGAGAAAGCTGGGGTCGGGAGAGGGGTGGTGCAGGGGCAGGAAAGGGGAGTCCTAGAACGTCTGGGTTCCAGAAAAGTCGAGGGCGCTCTCCGCTCCTACCCTCGAGCTTGACTCATCGGACCCCGCAGGCCTCTCGGGGGTGTAGTATAAAGGACTGCTGTTGGGTGCGTTTTAATCCGCATTTGGGATTTTTTTTTTTTTTTTTTTTTCTGTCTCGGTTTGGAGAGGTCTGGGAGGCGTTTCTGGAAGAGAACGAGACAAGCTTAAAGGAAATAGGATTTCTTAGCTTGTTAGGACAGCAAAAGCCTCCACCCCCCTCCCCCGCCCCGCTCCAGTCAAAAGCAGCCGCGAGGAACCTGGAATTTCTATCTTTAGACCGAACCGAAGGAGAAAGGAGCCGGACCTGGAGAAAAAGCGGCGACCTATTTAGTTATCCTTGAGAGATTTTGTTTAAAAAAAAAAAAAAAAATTTTTTTTTTTGTTTTGGTTTGAGAAAGGGAAGACCATATGGGTCGTGGTGGTGGTGTTTTTTAATCAGGCAGGGATGTAATATCATCTGAGATGCGGGTGAAGTGAAAGTTAAAAGGGGAAGGGTCTGGAAAGATGACTCCCGTTCGACCCCAATAGCTCAAACTCTGTCCTTGTTCTTGCTTGTGTCTGTCCTAAATCACAGAAATGAACCTTCTGGGAAGCCACTTTCTCCTCGATTAAACACAAACCATCCAGTGTCGGGTTAGTGTCCGGTGAACCTAGGATGGTCTAGAACTGCCCAAATGTATCCCCTGCTCTTGACCTAAAGGGGCCTCAGTCACCAAGGCAGGGTCCCCAGCCGGGCCTGCAGGGAAAGGAAAGAAGCCAGGGAGTCAGAGGTGGGATCTTTGCTCAGCCAGAGGTTGCCTGCTTCCTTCCGGAGGACTCTGTGTTTCTCTGCCAGCTGCCTTAGATGTAGTCTTCTGTTTTCAGCCCCCTAGGTATCCCAGCCTGACTCGTGGATTACTTTTTCCCATGAATGACCTTTGACGGCAAATAATGGCAAATAATTTGTTGCCTTGAATTGTTTACTTGTTATTGTTGAGTTGCGCAGTCACTTCCACTCTTTGCGCCCCCATGGACTGTAACCCCCCAGGCTCCTCCGGCAATGGGATTTCCCAGGCAAGAATACTGGGTTGCCATTTCCTTCTCCAGGGGATCTTCCCAAACCAGGGACTGAACCCGGAATTGTTTACCACTGAGCGCAGGGAAGTCCATTTGTTGACAAGCTTTATGTCATTTCCTTTCCATGGAAGCCCATGAGGCCCTTACGGTTATTCTTCCCATTTATAAATTAGGACTCCGAAGACCTCCTCCCAAATCTGACAACAAGTAAGTGACAAGTAGTTGGGACTGCAGGGGAAAAAAAGCCCCAGTCACAGCAAAAACCCAGTTTCTTCCAGACATGTTGACCCACCACTACTCTGTCCTAGGTTTATAGGAGCAACTGAGGGCAACTGCATGCAAATAGTATGACTTAAAGATGGGGAGGGAGCCGGGCCAGCTACACAATTTACAGGGTCCAGCGCAAAACTAAGCAGTGGGACCCTTTGTTCCCAAATTAAGAATTTTAAGATGGTAACAGCAGAACGTTAACCACGCATGGGGCCCTGAGCACGGGACCAGGTGTGACCCAACAGACTGCATGTCCCTGGAGCTAGTTCTGGCAGGGAGGAAGCATTTTTTTAAGGGTTAAGGGACTTGTATTGAGCACAAAACTCAAAAATAGAGAGGTGAGGTTATAATCTCTGAAAATACAAGTTCTTTGGTGTGGCATATGGCCTTCCCACTGTTGAGACGCACCTCACTCACCCATCCCTGCAAAAGACCTTCCCCAAGGAAAGATGATTAGCTGCTGACTGAGTCAGAAAGATGGTCATTCTTCACTCTTTTTCCTGCTTCATCTCCACTCAGATCCTGTTGGTTTTGCTTTTCAGCCAGTGTCTCTGTTCTGTGTTTAATGCCATTTCCTGCCCCGAGGTTATCCTCAGGATCCTCTGAGGAGTAAATACCAGAACTTCTCTAGTTAGAACTGTAAACCCTGGGAAAGGGACTACCCACCCATTGGCTTCGATCTCCACAACAGTTCCCGGCCAGACCCAAAGGCCCCAGCTTAGGAGACATTCACTAGCTCTTCAGACAATGCATTGTCTTTGAACTGCTCTGGTTACTCGAAAAGTCTTAACCTCACTTAAAGCCACATCCTTTTCCTTTCACCGCCCACTCAGACGTCCCTGTTGCCCTTCTGTGACCAAGCCAAGCCAGTCTTTTCCACACCGCAGACCTCCACATCAATAAAACCAGCAGTTTTCATGTTACTCCAGGGTCCCGTCTTCAGAAAGTAACACAGCTGCTCCCTTCAACAGCTGTGCGAATGGCACAGTGGCACCTGTTTCTGGCTCCTTCCACACTCCTCTGAGTGTGGTGTGTCTTGTGTCTTTTCACAGTGCTCCGAGGCTGCTGCGGTCGCTGCAGTGTGAAGGAGTCCGTTGCCCGCCTCAGTCTGCAGGTGAGTGTTGAATTGGATTGGGCGGCCTCACATTGGTCACATTTCTACCAAACCTCCCGTCTGTTTTATGTACAGTGCTCCTGACTTGCATCTCTGTCACGTTAGGGTGTTGTCTGTGCCCTGCAAATATCACCAACAACCTTTTTTTTTTTTTCTAACTGGGGTATATGCGTGTGTTAGTTGCTCAGGCATGTCCGACTCTTTGCAACTCCATAGACAATTGCTCGCCAGGATCCTCTGTCCGTGGAATTCTCCAGGCAGGGTTACTGGAGTGGATTTTCCCAACCCAGGGACTGAACCCAGGTCTCCTGTATTGCAGGCAGAGTCTTTACCATCTGAACCCCCAAGGAAGCCCTTACTGGGGTATAGTTGATTTGTAATATAAGTTGCAGGTGTACAGTGTAATAATCACAGTTTGTAAAGGTTATACTCCATTTGTAGTCATTGTAAAATACTGGCCATATTCCTTGTGTTGTACAGTATATCCCCGTAGCTTATACATAGTGGTTTGTACCTCTCAATCCCCTACCCCGGTCTTGCCCTTCCTTTCTTCCCTCTCCCTACTTGGTAACCGCTAGTTTGCCTTTAGCTGTGAATCTGTTTCTTTTCTGTTACATTCACTAGTTTGTTTTATTTTTTCCATTCCACGTATGAGTGATATTGTACAGTATTTGTCTTTCTCTGTCTGACTTATTTCACTTAGCATAATACCCTTCAAGTTCATTCATGTTGTTGCAAATGGCAGCATTTCCTTCTTTTCTGTGGCTGAGTAGTATTCCACTATGTGTGAGTTTCTGTGTGTGTGTACCACATCATCTATTCACATGGTGGTGGACACTTCGGTGGCTTCCATTATCTTGTCTGTTGTAAATAATGCTTATAGTGCTTCTGTGACCATCGGAGTGCGTGTGTCTTTTTGAAGTAGTATTTTCCCTTTGGGGGTATATACTCAAGTGTGGGGTTGCTGGGTCATGTGGTACTTCTGTTTTTAGTTTTTTGAGAAACCTCCTTCTGTTTACCACAGTGGCTGCACCAGTTTAGATCCCCACCAACAGAGTACCGGGCACCCTTTTCTCCATATCCTTACCGACACTTGGTATTTGTGTTCTTTTAGATTTGTGTTCCTCTTTCTTGCTTTAGCTTTTCTGAAAGGTATGAGGTAATATCTCATTGTGGTTTTAAATTGCATTTCTCTAATGACTGATGATGTCTAGCATCTTTTCTTGTGAGTTTTAGCCATCTGTATGTCTTCTTTGGAAAAATGTCTATTCAGGTCTTCTGCTCATGTTTTAATCAGATTTTTTTATATTGAGTGGTATGAACCGTTTATACATTTTAAATATTAAACCCTTATCAGTCATATCATTTGCAAATACTTTCTTCCATTCTGTGGGCTTTTTGTTTTGTCAACGATCTCCTTTGTTGTGCAAAAGCTTTTAAGTTTAATTAGATCCCATTTGTTTATTTCTGCTTTTATTTCCTTTGCTTTAGGAGACAGAGCCAAAAAAATATATGGCTACAATTTATGTCAAAGAGTGTTTTGCCTATGTTTTCTTCTAGGAGTTTTATGATTTCCTTCAAAACCAATTGTAGTCTGAGCCAGAAGGTGGGGACTGTATTAGTTGGCTAGAGTTACTATAACAAAGTATCACAGTCTGGGCAGCTTAAACAGCAGCAGTTTGATTTCTCACAGTTCTGGAAGCTAGAAGTCCATGATAAAGGTGCTCATAAGGTTGATTTCCTCTGGGACCTGTCTCCGCTTATAGATGGCCACCTTCTCCCGTTGTCTTCACATGGTCATCTCTGTGTGCCGATTCTCTCTTCTAAAGACACAGGTTGTATTAGATTAGAGGCCACCCTGAAGACCTCATTTTAACTTAATTGCCTCTTTAAAGACCCTATCTCTGGAGCTTCCCTGCTGGTCCAGTGGTCAAGACTCGGAACTGCCAGTGTAGAGGACGAGGGCTCCATCACTTTGTTGGGGAGCTAAGATCCCACATGCCACACAGCGTGGCCAAAAGATTTTTTAAAAAGGCCCTGCCTCCAATTGTAGTCATATTTTGAGTTACTAGAGGTTAAGACTTCAACGTAGGAATTTGGAGCAGGGGGATGGGGACGCAATTCATTCTAGAACAGATGCTTATTTAGAACAGCTAGGACTTGCTCTATAATCCTGCCACTGTTCTTTGACATTTAGTACCAGTGATCAGTGGTTCATCTGCCCTTTTCAGTTGGAAGATCAGTCAGCTCAATAGAAAGAAATTGAGGAATTCTGCTTTCCTTCCATCGTTCCTTGACATTGCATCATGATCCCAGGAGCTAGCTTATCCAAGCAACCAGCTTAACCAAGATCATCTGGTTCTGCAAGTAAAGAAAATGTTCTTTTACATTACTTCTTTGATCATTTTTAGCAAAGCTTAAGCTTATATTGACATCTAAAATCTGTATTAGTTTGTTAAAGCTGCCATAACAAAATACCACAGACTGGATAAGCAACATAAACTTGTTTTCTCGGTTCCAGGAGGCACAAGTCCAAGTCGGGATGCTCTCAGGGCTGGAGGCCTCTGAGGCCTCTGTCCTTGGCTTACTGATGGCCATGCTAGCTGTGTCCCCACTGGGCCTTTCCTCTGTGAATACACACCCTTGGCTTCTAGGGTCCACTCTGATGACCTGATTTTAACTTAAGCACCCCTTTGAAACCCCCTATCCCTCATATAGTCACATTCTAAGGTCCCAGGAACTAGGCTGCAGCATATAATTTAAGGGGAACACGCTTCAGTCCGTGTCAGAATCCCTAAAACTATCCTCACATTTAAGCTACTCTGCTATTTATTCTTGAGGGTAGATTCTTGCCACCTTTTATTCACGTCCTTTTGAAACCAGCATGCTTCCCAGGTAACCAGAGTGGTTTCTTTGACTGCCTTTCAGTTGAATATTCAGATGTCTTGGTTACTCCAGATTTCTAATAATGTTGTAAATTATGGTACCTTCTGTAGAGGTGCTGGTGGGCTGAGTATTAGCTGTTATGACAGATACTGTGTCGTATTTGAGAGTTTCACATGCTTCTCAACCGATCTCCTTTCTAGAAATTCATGCTGATTCCTCTTTGTGGCCCAGAAGTCCATCTTGAGTTGTGTTTTTCTCTCAGCTCTTTTTACCTTCTCTAAGACAGAGGGCTAGAGAAGGAAATGGCAACCCACTCCGGTATTCTTGCCTAGAGAATCCCGAGGACAGAGGAGCCTGGTGGGCTGCTGTCCATAGGGTCTCAGATTCGGACACGACTGAAGCGACTTAGCATGCATGCATGCATTGGAGAAGGAAATGGCAACCCACTCCAGTATTCTTGCCTGGAGAATCCCAGGGACAGAGCAGCCTGGTGGGCTGCCATGTATGGGGTTGCACAGAGTCGGACACGACTGAAGTGACTTAGCAGCAGCAGCAGCAGCAAGACAGAGGGCATTATATATTTCTTCATCTCCACTGCAGCCTTCAGTATCTACAGAAGTCTAAACTATACATAGCATTCAAGGTTTTCATAACAAAATTCTTTCTCTCAAGGGTGGGTGCAGTTTTTCACATCATAAGATTTTTTTTTCTTTCTTGTTAATGAGCAGCCATAAAGAAAATTTTAAATGAATAATTAACCCTTAACTGCATGTAGCTAACAGATCTTTGTGTATATAGAGGTTGCAACATTTTATTTGCCCACTTTCTTAGGTTACTGCTTCATTCATGGATCTTAATTTCACTAGTGCATCTAAGAGTTCATATATCTTCAACCAATACAATACTTTAAAAATTAGTCTACACAAAGCTACTTCAGAGACAGCCTTCAGCTTCAGATAAGAGATAGTTTACAAATAAGCTTAATGTATTTCAGGAGTAATTCTATGTGACAATAATATTAATATTAAATGTTTAACCAGAGACCACTGCTGACAGCTGGTTTACATGACTTTTTTGAAGAATTATGGTAATTCCAAGACTGCCACAAGGACTCAGTTAAAAGAATATTCCTATATTTTATGGAATAACAAGAGTGGACAAAAAAAATAGGCCATACATGCCAACCCCGGAGGTAAGAAGTGAGAAAAATCGATCCAGTAGCAAGAAGATTTAATGGAGACCATATGGACATTACATGGTTTGCTTCTTTAGAGGACTTGGGTAATAGGGCAGCAACGTGCATTGATCGTAAAGGACTCAGACTTTGAGAAAACCTGACTTTTGCATATAGTTGTGGAACCTACCAGAAACTCTGTTTCTGAAAATTCATCAGGTGATGTGACAAATGGAAATCGCCCAGCACCATGCATAGTTTGCAATAGAAACCAGTTCTCTTTTCTTGTGAGAACAGGAATTCACAATAGCTGTCACCTGGGTGACCAGGATAATAATATCCTTGGATTGATCTTGCATTAATCTTTCCAGGGGCTGCCAGTGGTTACAGTGACTTTTAACCCAGAGTAAGTTAGATGGGTCCCCGAGTAATGTGTTGCCAATAAAAGTTCCAGATTTGTGAGTGATTTAATTTTTTGACACCAAAATGAGAGCAGACTCAAGGTTACTGTTTTATCAGACTGCCCATTTGTATTCCAATAATGTAGAATTGGACAATATGCCAAGAATTAGGGGGAACCCTCCACCACTCCCCAGGGCACATGCCAAGTACATGAAAGGCAAGCATCCTCTCTGCAGAGGGCACAGTGCTTGAAAAGCCTGCTTGCTGGAAGTGCTGAGAGGATTGCATGGGGTTGACCACCTCCTGCCGGATGGAGGACCAATCACATCCCATTCATGTAGTCAGGAAGAGTCTCTCCCCTAAGCTGCTGCCAGAAGTCCCAGCTCTCACCAGGATTTCCGTGGCCTGGGGCCACAGCCAACACTCAACAGTGAGATGAACATTGAGCCTGAGGGCTCTTGGGCTCCAAGGCAACCAGGCCTCTTTATCTCCACACATCATGCCTTTTCATACTGTTCATGGGGTTCCCAAGGCAAGAATACTGAAGTGGTTTGCCATCCACTTCTCCAGTGGAAGAGAATGGCAAAGCTTTGGAAGTGGGTGATGGTCAGGGAAGCCTGGTGTGCTACAGTCCATGGAGTTGCAGAGTCGGACACAACTGAGTGACTGAACTGAACTGACCTAACGCCTAGGGGTTGTCGCCCATGGTCTCCTTTTTAGAGAGAAATTCTTGAGTCTCCCATGAGTGGATTCAGCTTTCAGAATCCTAGTGAAGGCAGTAGCTAGACAAATGTTACCTATACCTAAAATGATTGGGAAGATTTCAGGCAGATAAACCTTGAGTATTCCTGAACACATTTTGTACATAAACTATATCCCGAATGACAGAACAAATGCACAAACCAACAACCAAATAAATAAAAGCTTCACAGTTATTTGGTATACAACTTTTGCCCCTAAGTAACCACCCCAACTTTGCTATAATCTAATTTGGCTGTATCCCTCAATTAATATTTTCTGTCCCGTATGTAATTTATTCCAAAGTAAATGTAACACTAGACTCAAGAATGAGTGGATATTTATTTACACACACACGTATATACATAATTATGGCTGATTTGTTGTACAGCAGAAACCAACACAATACTGTAAAGCAATTATCTTCCAATTAAAACATAAAAAAATAAATACAACTCTTAGGAATGAAAGTGTGTAGTATTGGTGTGCTTAGTCACTTCAGTTGTGTCTGACTGTTAATGACATGGACTGTAGCCAGCCAGTATCCTCTCTCCATGGTATTCACCAGACGATTGGATCAGTCAAAAGTTTTTACACTTCCACTGCGGGCAGAGTGAAAAACCGATACATTCACTCCCCTTAAAGAGCTTATGTATATGTGAGAAAAGTATCTGCAGGAATAAAAGCCATAGTGAATAGTGATTATAGTTAACAGTACTGTAGTGTGTATTTGAATTGGAGAAGGAAATGGCAACCCACTCCAGTGTTCTTGCCTGGAGAACCCCAGGGATGGGGGAGCCTGGTGGGCTGCCATCTGTGAGGTCTCAACAGAGTCTGACATGACTGAAGCGACTTAGCAGCAGCAGCAGCAGTGTGTATTTGAAAGTTGCTATCAGAGTAGATCTTAAAAAATTCTCATCACAAGAGAAAAAAAATGTGTAGCAGTGGTGGTGAAGGGTATTGACTAAACTTACTGTGATGACCAGGCTTCCCTGGTGGTGCAGTTGGTAAAGAATCTGCCTGTAATGAAGGAGACGCAGGTTCAGTCCTTGAGTTGGGAAGATCCCACTCCAGTATTCTTGCCTGGAGAATCCCCGTGGGCAGAGGAGCCTGGCTCGCAAAGAAGTGGACGTGACTGAAGGGACTGAGCGCACACACATTGTGGTGAGCATTTCACAATGTATCCATGTATCAAATCATTCTTGTATAGTTAAAACCAATACAATTCAATGTGTCAATTATCTCAATTAAAGCACTGGTAAAAAGGAAGAGTGAAAATGTGCATCAGAAAGTCCAAGTGACGCATGTATATGTGAACTCATCAGAGGAAAATTAGAATCGTAGACCTGTTTCACTGGAAAGGGTTCATCAGAGACGTGAGGAAGAGGTGTTCAAGGAGGAAAATGTTTTAAGGAAGGGTTATGTGAATACATCAAGAGTGTTCTTGTGGGAGCTGATAAGTGGGAGTTAGCGGTGAGGGAGATGTGTTAATATTTCAGGAGCTGAGGAACCTTGGTCAGATGAACTGGGGTTGGAGGTGGGCTGTTCCTCACTACAGGTTTTCTAATCAGCTGACATATTCTAACATTTCTAAAGCAAGGTCTGTCAGTAGAGAAGTTGCAGGGAAATTTGGAGGATGACAAAGTTAAAAATAGAAGGGAATTCCAGAGATTCCAGGTATGACTGGAAAAAGTTTGTGAAGACATCATGGGAGGGCACTTTATGACTGCTAAAGCGTCGAGATTGCTGTTGACCACGCTGGGGACTTTAGACACAGGATCTCACAGAATACTTCCTTGTCTGTGGTGTTGGGTGACCCTCCATGTCACAAATGAGGTGAGAGAGGTTAAATCAACCAAAAAAGGATGGCGGAGGGAAGATTTGTACCTGCTTTGTCTTACCGGCACATCATTGATTATGATTTTTTTAACGAGGGGAATAATAAATTCAATTTTTAGTTTTTATTTAGGGGTCAGAAGTACATACAACAGGCAGTACCGTAAGTATGACAAAGAAAAACAAGGAAAGGCAAATAACTGAGAGATGAACATTGAAGGTGTGACTGTGATTAATAGATAATTTACCCCCAGCTGGTAAGCTGTTGACAATTCAGATGAGGTTTTTGGTTTTTTTGTTTTTTTAAAGAAGATATATGCTTTTGTGTTTACTTATAAGAGCCAACTTGTCACTTGGAAATTTCCTATTTGTGAGATGAACCTTAGATACCCCTGTAAATACAGTGTGAGAAAGAAGTGAGCTGTACTTCTATCTCGAGATTATTTTCCAGTACAGGAATGCGTTGGAATTATCCTTTTTGTGGAAAAATAAATAGTAGGGACTTCTTTGGTGGTACAGTTGTTAAGAATCCACCTGTCAATGCTGGGAACATGGGTTCGATTCCTCAGTCGGGGAGGGATCCACGTACCACGGTGCAACCAAACCGGCGAGCCTCAACTATTGAAGCCCGCTGGGTCTGCAGCACGTGCTCTGCGAAAAGAGAAGCCACCGCAGTGAGAAGCCCACGAGAGCAGGGCCTACTCATCACAGCTAGAGAAAGCTTGCTCACAGCCTCGAAGAGCCAGGGCAGCAAGCAATAAATAAATAAATAAAAATTTTGAAAAATGAAGAATTTTGAATTTTTGAAGGAAAAAATGGCCTCATCTAGCACAGTTTCCAAACTGTGTACTGTGGAACCCTAGTATAGCAGTGTGTTACCATTTATTTGTTCATACAGGGAAAGAGTTTGTAATCAAATAAGTTTGATAAATAAGTGGTTAAATAAAATAAAATACCTTTTTCTTTAGAATGCCTACAACCCTTTACAATGATGCCGTGCACTTTGAATTTTTAAGAGAGTAGCTTCTAAATGCTATATCTCCCCCTCCTCTGTTCTTGTTTTGTTTACCACATCGACTCCTGGTACGAGTGTTGCATGCTGCAAGCTTTAGGGAACTCTGCTTTGAAGGCATTTAATAGACTCTCGGAATATTTATTTATTTATTTATACCCTTGCAGAAATGAAGGTTTATAGCGTACATTTTTGCCAAAGCAGATGGGTTCTTTCCACTGAATGGTGTTTCCACGCATGACCTTGAAGATAAATGAATAAAGGAAAAAGAGTAAAAATATTAGGTTGACAGACATTTTAAAGTAGGGCGTAACAGATGCCATAAAGCATTCTGAAAGTTTAAAGTAGGAGTTAAAATGTGTATTATATGGAAGATACCAGATTAGAGTCTTAGAATATTTATAGTCCAAACATATAAGTATTTGACCAGCTTCTTCCCAGTTTGGGGGAGAAATGGGACAGAATCCAATTCACAATTGAGGCTGACTCCCTTTAAGTTTTCTTATGTGAAAAGCAGGAAGTGCTGCTAAGTTTACAAAGGTAAGCCTCAGCATAAGGCTTGAGTTTCCTGTGCTGCCTTTAATGTTTTGGCATAGGGGCTGTTAAGAGGCCAGGACCTGATGTTGATACCCGAAGAGTTCCAGGAAGGAGACAGCTATTGGATTAATTTTAAGATGCTTTTGCTGAAATTTTTCATAAAGAATACATAGAAAGGACACTTGCTGGTGGCTCAGTGGTAAAGAATCCGCCTGCAATGCAGGAAACACAGGAGACCCAGGTTTGATCCTTGGGTAGGAAAGATCCCTTGGAGGAGGAAATTGCAACCCACTCTAGTGTTCTTGCCTGGAGAATCCCAGGGACGGGGGAGCCTGGTGGGCTACCATCTCTGGGGTCGTACAGAGTCGGACATGGCTGAAGTGACTTAGCAGCAGCAGCAGCCAGTATTCTTGCCTGGAGAATCCCATGGACAGAGAAGCCTGGCTGGGCTATAGTCCATAGGGTTGCAAAAGAGTTGGACACAGCTGAATGACTGAGCATGCATGGATACATAGAAAGCAAAGGCATAAGGAGAGAGAGGACTCTTTGGGTCAAAAAAATAAATCTGAACTTCTGCAGTTTTTCTCTGTTAGTCCTTATTGAAAAATTCATTTACCACTAGTGGTGTCAAGGGGCCCTGTCAACTTTTATTATTGTACCAAAAAGAAAAATAAGGAAAAGGCTTAGGGAGCCCTGTCAGGAAAGGAATGTTATCATTTCTGTTTTCCAACAATCTGTAAAAACAGGTTGTGTTATCTAAACCTCATGGGACCAAGGATCCAGATAAGCACCTTGCTCTGGTGAGTTTGTGAAGCCTGGTAAGAGATACTGATGGAATAGAAAGGGGAACCAGGCAGGCTTGCTTCCTTTCACAGAGGAAGAGTAAAATGAGATGGAAATAAACAGGAACAATGGTGAAAACACCAATCTTGGTTTCAGATAATTCTAGAGCCCAAACAGCTACCCTGGATTAAATCTTGGAGAATATAAAATTCACTACTAATTTTGGGCCTACATAACAAAAGAAGTCCTAGATTTGCTTAAAATCAGTTATACCATTTCAATCTCAACCGCTTGGAAGCTACTGGGAATTTAAAACAAAACCAGATTCGATCCACATTGCTTGGTACTTTTCCACCAAAATCTCTAAACAGCCCCCAAAGCCATATGCAGGCCATACGTAGCAGAAGGGAGACTAAGATGTTAAAATTGGAGCTGGAGTAACTCAAGTCTTTATGGCTGTCTTGTTAGTCTCAATTCAACACCTAGAAAATGTCCATGAGAGGTGTTTTTCAATCAAGATGAAGAAGCTCAGGGAACTTCCCTGGTGTCAGTCAGTCAGTTCAGTCGCTCATTCGTGTCCAACTCTCTGCGACCCCATGGACTGCAGCATGCCAGGCCTCCCTGTCCATCACTAACTCCCGGAGTTTACTCAAACTCATGTCCATCGCATTGGGGATGCCATCCAACCATATCATCCTCTGTCATCCCCTTCTCCTCCTGCCTTCAGTTTTTCCCAGCATCAGGGTCTTTTCCAATGAGTTGGTTCCTCGCATCAGGTGGCCAAAGTACTGGAGTTTCAGCTTCGACATCAATCTTTCCAATGAGTATTCAGGACCGATTTCCTTTAGGGTTGACCAGTTCCAGTGGTTATAAATCTGCCTTCCAATGCAGGGGACGAGCTTTCGACCCCTGGTCTGGGAACTAAGATCCCACCAAGGAGCAACTAAGCCTGCGAGCTACAACTACTGAGCCCCACGTGCCGCGGAGACCGTGGGCCATAATGAAAGATCCCTCAGGCTGTAACGAGGATTCTGCATGCTGCCACTAAGACCTGAACTAAGACCTACAGGCAAATGAGTAAGTAAATATTAAAAAAACAAGATGCTCAGGCAGGCCCAGTGATGTGTATTCACTCACAGGCTGGCTTCTTTTTGGAATTAGTCTTCAGTGATGATTATTCCGTGTATGACTGAGTCTCCAGGTACCGCAGGATAGCCAGCTCTTGTTTCAGACCCTTAGGAGTCAGACACATTTCTGGGTATAAGTAGCAGTTTCATCCTGGAGCTCCTTCACCTTTCACACCACTCAAAGAGAAGATGTTGGTTGGCTGGCCCTTAGGAACTTTTTCTCTCATTCCTAGACACCTCTGGTAGAAAATAATTTGATTTAACATGATTTTCCTTCCATGTGAACATGCCAGGGTACCGCCTCCCTATCTCATAATACCCTGTGGCTGTCTTTCATCTCGACTCTCTTCTAGTTCCTCTGAGTTGAAGAAGGACCTAGGATTACAGTGTTTAGAACAGATAGGTTATAGCGCTCATCTGTGCCAAGCCTTTATTTTTTTATTTTGATGTGAAACTTTTGGAACTTTCTGGAACTTTTTTCCCAAATATGCCATTGGTTGAATCCACGGGTATAAGAATGGCTGATTATATAAGCAACAAATAAAAATAGCCTATTTCTGCTGCCATGTAATAGAATATGCATTGTGAATACTGAGATAAAGCTAATGAAGCTCTATGCCATCTGATACCCTAGCTTTTCATGTAGCTGGTATTTTACAACTCTTTATTGTTTGTGAAATCGTGACACATGTTAAGATTCTCTTACAAACAGCAGAATATCAGAGAGTACAAAATTAGTTTATTGACCCTCACTCCTCACACTGGAGCTCCTCACACAGGCAGATTTATAAAGTAATAAAGGCAGTGAAAACCCCTGAGCCTGTTCCAAGTTGGAATTAGCATTCCAAAGAATTCCACACCATAATAGGTTACATGATTGAGAAGCCTTAGTGACGTTAGCGTGCCCACACACTGAAGCCTGACCTTAAACTTCTGGCGCCCCATGCATTTTATTTGGATGAAAAGTATGCATGGAAGCAGTTTTCTGTATTCCTTCTATAAACCACATGCTGAGATATTGACCTCCTTCTGGCTTTTAGGTAATGTAGATGGTGTTTTGTTTTTTTTTTTTTTTTTTAGTACTGAGATAACTTTAAAATCTCACTTCATGTACAATATTTGCAGTCATCCTCAAATTTGATATACTTGCCTTGGGCAGCTTTATGTAAGTTTGTGAAGACAAGGCTACTAAATACCAATCAGTTATAAGGTTTTTATTAAGATTGTCCAACCAGGCATGACTATATCTAATTATGTTCTTATCTAACTCAATATAGCTTGTCCATAAAAGTGTCACGAGAGTCTTAGTTGTGTGTTCTGTTAAAGTCCAAAACCGCCAGGCCAGCCGTGCTTATCCAATAGAAGTAAGTCTGGCAGGCATTTCCTGATGAATCTGTGCCAACTTTGGCTTCCAGAGATTCCTGCTTCTTTTTCTACCTGTTCTCATGTCAGTCTTTTAATAATCAGGTCTACATGTTTGCTCTCACTTGTGTGGAGGTGATCTTATTTTCTGAAAGCTGAAGTTCCTGACTTTAGAGGAGAAAAGATGATGAAAAAGTGAACAACCACTTGCCATATAGGTGGTAACAAAACTGGATTTAATTGATTTGGACCTGAACTTAGTATTCTAGAGTATTGCAAGCAAAAAGGAGCTTGCATTTCATAGAGGAGCAAATGACGAGAAATTGACCAGTCTGCTTTTAAAACTGTCAATTGGGGGAGGTGGGGAATGCATCTAAAGATGCACCAAGGAAATGGGGAAAAGGTGTAATGTAGAAAGAGAAGCAGCAGAAAAAGAAGTGTCCTCAAATATCCTCACATAAAAATAGCAAGGATGAAGATTAGGGAATAAAACATGAGTGATGCTTCTGATGTCTGTGCCAATGCTCATTGTATAGGATATAAGCAATCGGATATCTTAACACAGAAAGTAAATACGGCATTAGAGTAAATTTGGCACCAAATTTGGCACCAAATTCCACCAAGTGTTGGTGGAATAGGGCTGACAATGAGAACTGAGAACAAAAACGTGAGTCTTTTTCAAAAGAAATTGACCTGGGCACATGCAATTGCTTGCTCAGCTAGAACAAGGATTTAAAAGCTCCCTCTTCAAGCAGACCACCTGAGTGGTCCCAGACCCGGAAGAACTCTGTCATTGTGCAAGCCATTAGGGCAGGCTTTTAAACAGGAGTCTTACAGCACTGTTCCACACTGGAACATCAGATCGTGTTGTCTTTATCAGACAGTCCATTATCTCCTTCTTTATTCCCTCCCTTGTGCTACATTTATGCATTTCTGTCTGCCATGCTAGACTTTGAGGACACAAACTGGCAAATAGAGCACAGATCAGGTAAATCACACACGTACCTTAAACCTCGTTCTTTCAGTTCCCACATAGTGACACCATGGCAATTAGCTAAGCTCTGTCCCATATCGTTCTCTATAAAATGAAGTGATAGGACCTGCTTCCTGGGGTTATGGTGAGGCTTAGAGATGACATATGCTGAGTGCTTGGCACATAATGGGCATGTAATAAATGTGAGTTTGGAATTGAAACTATGGATGTGGCATAGACAGGAACTATTATGTGGTTCAGCTGTTTATACACAACAGCAAAACAAGAAAAGAGTTCACAGCGTAGTAGCCGGCTTAAACAGGTTGAGTATTAATGAGCTCTGACTGGGGCCTTGGAAATAAGCTGGGTAGAAATGAATCTGGAATATCATCAGCAAATGCCTGAAATGAAATGAATCTTGTTAACATACTGGGAGGATTGTTATGGGTGGGTTTAGTCTGAGATGCTTTCAGCATTCTCTCTCCCTCTTGTTTTTAAACAGTGATATGGAGAGCTGACTCACTGGAAGAGACCCTGATGCTGGGAAAGATTGAGGGCAGGAGGAGCAGGGGACAACAGAGGATGAGATGGTTGGATGGCATCACCGACTCGATGGACATGGGTCTGGGTGGACTTTGGGAGTTGGTGATGGACAGGGAGGCCTGGCGTGCTGCGGTTCATGGGGTTGCAAAGAGTCGGACACGACTGAGCGACTGAACTGACTGACGGATTAAGGTATAATTCACATGGCATACAGTTCACCCCAAAGCATTAGTGAAGTGTACAATTCAGTGGAAATTAGTATATTTACAGATGTGTGCAGCTATCGTCACAGTCAGTCCATCATCTCTAAAAGAAACCCCATTGCCTTTAGCTGTCATAACTCTACACTCTCTCATTGCCCCCTAAGCTGCTGCTCATCCATTTTCTGTCTCTGTGGATTTCCCTGTTCTGAACATTTCATATGACTGGTATCATGCAATATGTGCTCTTATGTAACAAGCTTCTTTCATTTAGCATGTTTTCAAGGTTTATCTATGTGGTAGCATGTATCAGTCCTCTATGGCAAAATAATATTCCTTTATATATATACACACACACACACACACACATATATATATATACACACATACATCACAATTTGTTTATCCCTGTGTTGGTTGGCAGACATTTGGGTTGTCTCCTGTCTTCTGGCCATTATGAATGCTGCTTCTATGAACGTTAATGTATATTTTGTGTGTGTTTGAGCATATATTTTTATTTCTCTTAACTGTATACTTAGGAGTAGAGCTGCTGGATTTCAACCCTCTTTTGATACTCATAATTGGAACATCGAGTCTGCGATTCTAGCCTAATCTCCCTAAAACACTTTCCTGTGACAATCATAGATTTTCTGCATTTTATTCACTTAATAATTACTGAGAAATTATTGCAAGTCAGGTAATGTTTTAGGCACCAGACAACTTTGGTGGGTTCTTTAGGTTTTAGACTCTTCACAATCTAGTTGGAACCTGACAGTTAGGGTATTTCATTTTTCTGTACCAAGCATAATTGTAGACCACCTTATGCAGGAAAATAAATATAACTCTTAACCTGCCTCTTTTTTATGATCCAGATAAACTATCATCTTTTCGTAGCTCTTTTGTACACACTGTCTATAAGTTTTTATAGAACCTTCTTGTTCACACTGCTTTTTCATATATTTGTATTCATCCATTCACTCACTACAAATTTAGTAAGCACCTACACTCTGTCAATCATTATATCAGACTTCATCAATATAAAGATAAGACACACTGCTCTTTGAAGAGAAACCATATATAAATAGGTATTGAGGTGTTCCTAACCCATTTTGGCATCCCTGGGAAAGTCTTCCTGAAAGGTGAAAATGTACAGCATGGATTTAGAGACAGGCCAGGGTGAGATGGGGAACTTGCCATGAAGAGGGAACAGTGTAAGGAGATACATAAATAAGAAACATGATGGTAAAGTAGTTAAATACTGCTGGATCATAAACTGCATCTAAGATAAAGAATTTTCAAAGGAACAATATACTTACTTAATATGTAGCCTACCAGTGGGAATTAATGATTAAGAGAACATGATTATGCAATAATGTACAACTGCCCACTAAATAGCTCTGTGACATCAGACAAGCCATTAACCTCTCTGTGCCTGCCTCATTTGTCATCAGATGTTGAGTGGGAAACATTTTATGAATATCTCCTTTCTAAATGACACATAGATTGCTTTTAGAAAGTCCCAAAGAGCATTCTAGTATTGTCCCAACATAGCCAAGGCTTGGACAGATAGAACTGTATGAGATGAGGAGATAAGTCATAGATAAGATTTTTGATTAAACAGATTGAAGTGAAGAACTCTGAGTAAAGGAAGTAGATGAATTTCAGACCTGGCTTGGTGCCCCAGTAGTGCTGACTGCCTACAGAAGAGAAGTCCCAACTCCTACATTCAAGTCTGCACTTATCCTTCGCAAGCCCCACCTTCCATGATGCATGAAAAGGGCACACCTATTATCTGACCTCAAATCCTCTCCTGATACTTGATTTGGAAACTTGGATGTGTCTCTGCAGACTGTGGGTTGTGAGCCTATCCCATTCTATTCATTGTACTCATTGCTTCACAGATCAAGTATTTGCTCTGTTCCCTTGTAAAATTTGGATATTTCTAGGTCTTCAAGATCATATACAGGACTCTAGCAGGGTCTGTATCACATTTTATTTTTTTCAACAATTTTATTGGGGTATAGTTGAGTTATAATGTATTAGTTTCAGGTGCACATTTTATTCTTATTTGTATGCTAGCAGTGGTCACTGGTTCCTCTTTTTCTTTTTGAAAGCTATACATAGTTATCTTTGACCTTCATTTGCTGCCTCTAGGTCAAGGCAGTGACACAACAAGCAAATACAGTAGAAAGGGCCTGATACTGCCACAGAAACCCTTTAAGTTGGGCACCTGCCAGGCTCCAGAACCTTGGCCCTCATACTTTGGTCCATACTGATAAGCAACAGGGGAAACCAGGGGGTAGCCTTGGTACCCATACATAAATGTCCCCAAACACAGGCTCAGTCATAAATGTACAGAAGCACAGGAGAGGAGGAGAAGAGCTCTTGCCAGTTTTTCCACCCACTTGTATACCCAAGGGATAATCTCGTTTTGCTTAATAGCTCTTTTATGGCTGAGTAATATTCCATTATATACATGTCCCACATCTTCTTTATCCATTCTTCTGTTGATGGACATTTAGGTTGCTTCTGTGTCCTGACTATTGTAAATAGTGCAACTGTGAATATTTGGGGTGCATGTATCTTTTTGAATGATGGTTTTCTTTGGTTATTTGCCCAGAAGTGGGACTGCTGGGTGAAATGGCAGTTCTGTTTTTAGTTTTTTAATGAACATCCATTTTGTTTTGCATAGTGGCTATATCAGTTTACATTCCCGTCAACAGTGCATGAGAGTTCCCTTTCTCTGCACCCCCTCAAGCATTTATTGTTTTGTAGATTTTTTAAAATAGATAACTAATGAGAACATGCTGTATGATACAGCGAACTCTACCTAATGCACTGTGGTGACCTAAATGGGAAAGAAGTCCAAAAAAGAAGGCATATATGTACATGTATGGCTAATGCATTTTGCTGCACAGCAGAAGCTAACACATTGTAAAGCAACTACATTCCAATAAAAATTAATTAACAATAGTCAATTTTGTGAAAGAGGAACAAGCAATCTATGGCATGCAAAATGAACAGGGAAGAAGGCATGATGAAACCTGCAAGACACTAAATATGTGTCAGTTCAGTAACTAAACTCTGTCACTCTAAGATTATATAGTGCTCTAGGATCGTATAGTACTGTAAGATCATTCAGTGCTCTATGGGAAGGGCCACTGCTAAAGTGAGCCCATTGCCATTAGTGAAGAGAGAATTTACCTGGGTAAAAGGAAAACTTCTACCTGTGCCGGTAAGTCTGCTGCTGACTTAAATGTGGTACAGAAGCTTTAGTAAAAATCTGAGAGTCATTTTATTTTTTTTTTCTTTTATAAAAGTTTGCATTATTTACTGAAATTTGTACTCTGTACAGAACTGAATTCCTAGGATAGGCTACATTTGGAATTTAAGGTTTTATTATAAGCACCACTTATGCTTTCTATTTTTATCTGCTTTGTAATTTTTTAGTTGTCAGTAGTGGGTTGCCAAATCACTGCCGTTTTATTCAGTAAAATGTTTACATATTGAAAACATGGTTCGTGCCTGTATTACTAAGACAGTAAAACAACCACCAAGCCGTAGGAATCTCTTTTTTGGGGGGGAGTGTGTCAAATTAAATACCAGGAAAAAACTCTCTGGGAGGCTTGCATACCCATCCCAGCTACTGTATGTTAGCTGCTAGAGGGCACAGCTGCCTCATTTGTTAGAGAATTTATTATAGGGAAGAACTGATGCCATGTTGGATCTGTTTCTTTTACTTTAACCTTTGCTTCCTATGGCTTTAGTTCAGTAAAAGCATACTGTTTATATATGATAGCCTACCTTGGGGAACTCTTCTCTTCTGCCTGAATGTTAAACCAAAATGCCTTTGTTCAGTATGCTGTCTACCTGTGGATGGCTACAGGAGTGAAGAAAGTAACACATCCTCTCCCCAAGGCTGGCCATTCCAGGAGATATTTGCAAGATTAATGGCCTTTTTACTTTACTTCCTCAACAACCCCCCAACCACATTCTGTAAAAGAACCTGGCATCCAGACCCAGTTAAGATGGTTATTTTGAGACATTAGTCTGCTATCTTCTCAGCCTGCTGGCTTTCCAAATGAAGTTGTGTTTCTTGCCTCAACACCTCTTCTTAGATTTATTGGCCTGTTGTGCAGTGAGCAGAGCAATCAGTCTTGGATTTGTTAACAAACTGACCTCACTGGAATGGCCTGGAGGAAAACACCCCTCACCTCCAACCAAGGGCAGCACGCAACCAACTCGACTGATAAGGAAATACGAAAGTCCTACCCTTTTGTCTCAAGGTAGGACAATGTCAAGGTATGACAGTGACTGCTTGGGAAAGACCCTGATGCTGGGAAAGATTGAAGATCAGAGGAGAAGGGGACAACAGAGGATGAGATGGTTGGATGGCATCACCAACTCAATGGGCATGAGTTTGAATAAGCTCTGGGAGTTGGTGATGGACAGGGAAGCCTGGCATGCTGCAGTCCATGGGGTCGCAAAGAGTCGGACATGACTGCGCAACTGAACTGAACTGAAGGACAGTGTCTGTGGTGTCACTCCTGTTTCAAAACTCTCTACAGGATCAGACTCAGACTAGAATTCAGCTGAAACCATATCTTTTCTTTGCTTTCCCCCTGTGTCTTATCCTTCACTTCCTTCCAAGTGAAGCTTCCTTCACTTTCTTCCTTATTAGTTTCTTCTGAAACGCTTCTACAAAGAATTAGTGACTTTATGATCCTTATCTTATGCTCAGCCTCCCAGAAACTCAAATGAAGACTGTATGTGAAAATATTTATCAGTCCCAGGTGAGGATAACTTTTAAAAAATGTGAAACTAAAGTGATATAAACCATTTTCAGAGAAAGGACATTTACAAAGTATTATAATAAAAGATATCCATTTAAATATATAAAAAATAAGCATTTTGTGTTTGGAAATTTTGACAGACAGTGACAGAATAATGTGAAAATTGTGTACAATTGTTGATATTCAAGTAATAGAAGCATAGAAAGTCAAAGGTTAGACATAGATGACTCCTGTCAAGAACAAATGCGTTTGTCCATGAACCTATTTTTAATGGCTATGACCTTGTCAGCTACATCCTGTTTGACATTTACAGAAAGATGTGTGATAATAAGATTGATGAATTTATTAGCATTATGAATCATGCAAAAACAGAATCTTCAACACATTTTATTAAGCATTGACTAAAAACTGTTGGTTGGGGGAAGACAAAGATTAGAAATATTTTAAATTGGTTTCCCAAAGGGCAAGGAAGTTGAATAATTTCTCTAAATGATTCATAATTTTCTCTAAATGACCAGGGGATGGAAAACACATCTCCCTGCCATATTGTGTTTCTGTGGACAGTATGGCCAGAGGAGTTTATGTAAGTCCAGAAGAGCAAGATACTGGGAAATGAGCAGAAAGGGAAATGTCATATTGCTGAGTCAGGCACTGAACAAGGAGTTCTGTTCTGATTTTTCAAAAGAAAAGGACTATAGATTTGAGATTGAGGCTCATTCATTGATCGATTCAACCAATATTTAGAGAGCACCTCTTCTGTGCTGGAGTTCTGTGCTCGTTGCTGTGGTTACAGACATGAAAAGGCAGAAATGAGCTCGCAAGCCAAGTTGGCTGTATTGTAATCTTTCCTGGTCTGGCTTCCATGCTTTTTGCAAATGATTTCTGGAGTTTAAAGGCTCTGTCTGCATTTGTGTGGTTTTCTAGGGTTTTCAAATATTTAACCATGTCTAAGCTGTTCCCAATTGCCTGAAGCTCTTCAGTTAATTCTCATTCCAATATTGTCATAGGAAAAAATTAATCTCTCTCCTACTCCCCTTAAGTAGCCCAACCCTACAATTATGGTAATTTAATGGTGAATAGTGTTCATTAAATGTTCTGTATCTTAATTGTTTTTCCCAGAGAATATGAAAATGCTACTTCTATTTCTGAGAGTCTTGTGCTGAGTGCTGGCTTCCAAGTTGTAAAACTGTTCAAGATTTTTGGACCCAAGAACTCCCACGTGTGAGAGATCAGACCATCTTGTGTCATGCTTTAGAATTTAGTGTCTCATTTTCTTTATTCTGTTCTAGCCCTAATTCATCTGTATTTCAGTAATTGCAGCAGCTAGTGTTTGTAGATATCTCTTCATTATACCTGATTTGTCACAACTTTGATTTTATTTTAGTAAATTAAGTATCTTTACAGGGTGCATAGTTTTGCAGAGTAGAACAGTTAGGATTCTGAATATGTAGTTAGAATGTAACCTTCTAAAGAACAGGAGTTTTTTTTATTGTGCTAAATAGTTTGTTACCTTTTGATGAATATTTTGACTCACTTCAGAGATGAATTAATAGGGATAATTTTTTCTAGTACTTTAAATAAAATCATTTATGATGGTTCTTACATCTGTTACTGGAAGAATATTATTTTTCTCTTAATGATTGTAAGAATTGTGTATCTTAATTTTAGAACAAAAATTTTTACGTAGTAAATGAAATTTGGGCTTTGAGAAGCAAGTACTTTGAATTTCCATAAATGACTTTCTTTTCATAAACCACACTGTGTGAGAACTCGCACACTATTGTGCCTTCATTTAGTGTGTAAACAGATTCTTTGTAAGTTACCTTTATTGATAGAATCTTGCTAGTGTGTTTGTGCCTATGTCAACTTAATTCTTATAGAATCTCTGGGGATTTATGGGTTATTGGATTTTCAAAATCCATTTGAAGCAAGTGGATTCTCAATAGAAGAGTAGATACCTAGTTAAAAAGAAAAGCAATATTTTACCTGATGTTACAAAGAGCTCTTCATTTTTGACATTCAATTGCTGAGAAAGTTAACTTATGAGGAATAAATAGTATTATTTAGCAATCTTCATTTTACCACATCATTAAAAGGTTATATTCCGCAAATAATTCACATAATGAAACAATGGGCATAAGTTATATATGTTAAGAAAGGTTAAAAATTCAAATAGTTATAACCTGATTCAAAGGTCATTTGTTCTAAATCAGTACTTAGATTGGTAATTTCTAAGAAAATGAATTTCTAAGTAAATTGTTAACTTATAATAAAACCTTTATTAATGTTTTACTTTATTCAAGAGTATCTTGAAGTAGTAAAGATATGTTTTATAGAAATTCTATATTTTATATTTTCCATTCACAGATTCTACAGTACATATATTTCTACTATAATATGTTTACTGATTGATTGATAGCCTATAAATAGCTTAAAATTTTCACATGGTTCATGTTCCTGGGGTTGATCTTCAGGTGTACATATCAGAAAACAAACACAGAGATGGCTGAAATTGAGCAGGTTTTTATCACTCCCAGTGAAGAGTACCTTATCCTAGTGAGTGCAAAATTGAAATCACAAATTGAAACACCACCAAAATAACAGTGTGCTTATTGTGTATAATTTCTGCACTATTGTAAACATTTTCTACAAATTTAAGACAAAGATATTGACAATTTGTTAACATGTCTGAAGCCCTATGATAAACAAAAATCTCCAAAAAACCACAACAAAAAAATTGTACTAGGCACGGTGAGAAAATGAATAAGTAATTAAAGTTGGTCATTTACAATTTATATAAGACAATATCTTGAATGAAAATGAAGAAGACATAAGGCAAGTTCAAAGGAACCTAAGAAATTGTCTTGCTTGGTACTCTAGTATTTTAGGAGTGGGAACTGAGACATACTAGGATTGAGTGATTTATCTGATATCATGGTGAGATTGTGGCAGAGTCTGCTCTGGACTCTTCCAGTCTACTTTTTCGTTGCTTACCACTGCCTCCTATGACAGGAGGACACATGCCAGATAATGGTAAGTGCTTAAGACAAACTGATTAGAAAAATGGCAGACTGTAATCACATATGGGTCACAATAACAGTATTTGGGAGAGGAAACACCATTCTGGAACATCCATCTCAGGCTTGGCAAGCTGGAATGACAATCTGCAACATTAGTTTTTACCAGTTACCAATCACTGGTGCAATGAGACAAATGCTACCAGAGAAACTTAATGAATCAAATTTTAATACAAATGTTTAAATCTTTTACAAAGAAAGGAGGCTGTATTTTTTCAGCCATAAAATTCTTTCCTTCTTCCTTTTGATTTGATGTAACACAGTCAAATCTGTATGGAAAAATCCAAAGAGGGCAAAACAAGTGCAACAAATCTCGTTTTTGCAAGAGTATGAAGCTAAATAGAACTATATTCTATTGAATGATTTCCTCAACTTCTCCTTAGGTGTGGTTTAAGGGATAGGCAATAGCTGATTATCAAATTTAATTTGTTCCATTTCTCCCCAGTCTCTGTATTATTTATGTCATATAGTAAACTAACCTGTTTTTAATTTGTTTTAATCAGTTTGTTTTGATCTAAACTTTCAGGTAGAGTTTGGGCTTCCCGGTGCCTCAGTGATAGAGAATCTGCCTGCCAACGCAGGAGACACAGGTTTGATCCTTGGGTCGGGAAGGTTATCTGGGGAAGGAAATGGCAACCCCCTCCAGTATTCTTGCCTGGAGAATCCCCTTGGATGCAGGAGCCTGGTGGGCTACACTCTATGGGGTCGCAAAAGAATAGAACACAACTTAGTGGGTGTCACAACAACAACAGCAGGGTAGGGTTTAGAATGAGAACGTCATTTAAATGAGAACCTATTTATGTAGGTTATACACATTTGTTTCATTTTATGGGAATTAAAGTTCATATATTTTACGCCCTTATAAATTTATACCAAATATTTATTATAACAACTCATTAAACATTTTTGAAACAATCAAGAAATTATAGGAAGTTGAAAGAGTAATACAAAGAATTTTTGACTCCCTGATCTATTTGAATGCAATTTGTCTCACATTACCTTGCACTAGAATTCATGCATCTTTGGAGGGAATATCACGCAGTGGTGCTGCTATTTCCCATTGCATCGTGTCTGTGGTATAGGACTGTGACTTGTCCAATTATAGGTGATGTTCACTTTGATAATTAGGTAAAGTCATACCCACCAGGTTTCTTCACAGTAAACTTAGTCTTTTTTCATTTGTGAATAGTAACTGTCTTACGGTGGCAGTTTTAAAACAACACAAACATCTCAGTCATCTTCAGATTTTCAAGTTATTCCTTTATTTGTGCATGTCCTTATGAACTATGGTCAACTATTTTATTTTATGGACTAAAATCCACTGCTGCTGCTGGGGCTACTGCTGTCGCTTCGGTTGTGTCCGACTCTGTGTGAACCCAGGGACTGTAGCCCGCCAGGCTCCTCTGTCCTTGAGATTCTCCAGGCAAGAATACTGGAGTAGATTGCCATGCCCTCCTCCAGGGGATCTTCCTAACCCAGGGATCAAACCCACATCTCTTATGTCTCCTGCACTGGCAGGTGAATTCTTTACCACTAGTGCCACTTGGGAAGCCCAAAATCCGCTACTATCTTTATTTATTTTGATGCTTAAATTATTGTTATGGGAGCCATTTTGATTGTTTATACATTTTTTGATGCTTCTCTGTTATTCTTTGAGCATTTCTTTACTTTGTAGTACAACATAACATTTGAGGCCTATCTTATACATTCCCTGGTTTATCTTAGAGTTGGTCATTTTTCTAAGAAGTCTTGTTTCTTTCCAGTGAGAATAGTATTTAGAAGCCAAGAGCAGGTGTTTAATGTGCTTATTGCTATTGAGGTGTCACTGCTTTCACAGTATCTCAGAGGGTAAAACTAGGGGAATATATGATAATATGCACACATATACACATATATATATTTTTTTACTTCAACCAATCAATCGACATATATTAAAATCAGTGAGTTCATACCAACATTTTCAGTGTCTGGCCAACACCACTGAGCTTTCCTGGTGGCTCAGAAGGTAGTCTACCTGCAATGTGGGAGACCTGGCTTCTATCCTTGGGTTGGGGAGATCCCCTGGAGGAGGGCATGGCAACCCACTCCTGGGTTGTATTCTTGCCTGGAGAATCCCCACGGACAGAGGAGCCTGGCAGGCTACGGTCCGTGGGGTTGCAAAAAGTCGGACACAGCTGAATGACTAAGCATACATCCAACACCATTGAGTTCTTTCTATTTTTTCCATTTCTTTGTTTGTATCTTCCCTCTCTAACAGTGAATAGCTCCAATTATATTGAATGTGTGTACTTATTTGTTCACCCCATATGTAACCCGGCTTCCATTGCCCCTGCCATTCCCTACTCTGCATGGAAGCTCTCCTCACTCTGCTTGGCCTCGCAGTCCTGTGCCAGATGACCCTCCCATGAGGATGCTTCTGCACTCTTTGGGTGGTGATACCATACTCTGGGTAGCTTTCCCACACATATGTCCTTCTTACTCACTTCAGTTTCTGGCACCCTGAGCTGGACCGTTCAGCTCTCTACACCCCAATCCCTACTGGCCTACTTGCTTACTTTACTGTACCCTATGTCCTACTTACTGGATTTATTATTAAATTGTTGAAGAAGGAGAGGAAGAGAAAGGGGAAACAACTCATTAGATTTTAAAATTAAATGTCAAACTTATAAAATATTTAAGTGACTCAGTATGTTATTAAAAAAGAAGGATGAAGTGTATTCCTGGAAAGGTTTTTTTGTGTGTATTAGTTATAAAAAGAGTGCTTGATGAAGACTAAGAAGACTAAGCTTTGCTCACAAAGTTAATTTCAACACCTGGAATAAGTAAGCCTTGATTAACAGCTTAAAGTTGGTGTTTAGTGACCAATATAATTTCTACCAAGGACGAAGCTTTAGGACCTTATTCTCTTCCTTTGGTCAAGATTCACTTAATCATCCTTTTTTTGTTGTTGTTTCAACGATTACTTTTTCATTTGTTACTGAGAACTGGTCCTGGATTTTGTGATCACAAAAGATTTGCTTTTCTGTAACCATCAGTGTTAATGCTCTTAAGTAATATTTTTTGGAGGCGTTAATTCATTTCAGTGATGTTTTAAAACTATTCCCTGGCACAGAGTACCAAATACATTTTATATGAGGGATGGGAATCCACTTCCAGAAAATACTAATGTAAAAGCTAATAAGACAAAAGCATAGCAAAGTCAACATAGTCACACAGAAGCAAGTCCTGGGGTGTCCATGGACCTACAGAGGGCCCCTAGTGTTAATACCATACCATGTGCTTGATTAATGGACACTTGTTTCCTGAGCCTCAGCTTGTCTCTGAGATTTGCGCTAGTCAATCAGGCAAATGCAGAATGCCATTAAAGTGATACATTCGAACAGCCCACGCAGAATTGTTGCAGTCTGTCATGTCAGGTCCCACTTTAGAGAGATGTTTAACTTTATGGATCACTGATTTGATAAACCAAAATGAGTCCTTTAAAGCTCTCCTTTTTTTATCGGGTTGCTGAACTTATCAGCATTGCATGCTCAATGAAACTCTCCTGGAGTCTGAACACCTCAGAGGTGAACGGTGTGTCTTCTTGACGGACTGATGTATTTACTTGTGTTAAGATTTCATGTTTCTCTCTTTTTTTTTTTTGAGTAACATTGCTGAGAAATATGCTTCTACGTCACTCTGTGGAATTCTTGAAATGATTTTTGAGGCATTCTTCATGGAAGTGTTAACACTTATGCGACAAAAGACCTGGAGCTGGAAGACCTAGATTTGAATTCTGACACTGGAACCTATTAGCAATGTGGTCTCAGTTTCCTTGTTTGTGAAAGTGGGTATTATCATTATCTCACAGTTTATTCTGAGCCTCAATTACACTGTGATTCATGGGGTCACAAAGAGTCAGACACAACTGAGTGACTGAACTGAACTGAACTGAAAAAAAAATTCAAATTAAAGTCATTTCAGTACTTGAAAGGACCATGCAAATGTGAGGTATTGTTAGTATTTTGTGAAAAAATCATTTCTTTAAAGGTATAATAGTTCATTAAAGAAGAGTCCAAATGAAAGCAAAGTAATAAATAAAATTACCGTAAGATCTATTGAGAGAATTTGGGTTTTGCCAATCAAAATGTGTTTTTATATTTAGTAAATGCAAATATATTTACTCTTTAAATGTTTAACTAATACTATTGTAAATTTTTTAAAGTTTCAAGAATGTTCATTCCAAAAAGTCTTTGCCTTGTTTTGAAAGATTTAATTTAAGGGACAATATACCTACTTTTTCCCCAAATCAACTCTAAGCAATACGTCTAATAGTATTAATGTAAGTGCAGGTGTTGACTCTTAGAATGAAGTGAACAGTGGATCCAAGTCAGCTAGCATATATTCTAAGGCAGTGAAAATGAGGAACAATGATTTAGAGATTCAAAAAAAAAAAAAAAAAGTGGGGTCAGATGTTACTGTTTGTGGGCCAATTGTTGTAACTCTTTCAGCCAATATGTGATAAAATTCTTCATCATGGGAAAACTGTATTGACCCCAGCAGAGTGGCAGACATGTATGTCCCTAAACAAACCTGATGTTATTAGGCAAAAAGAAGAAGTGTTTTGATTGTCATCATTCTAGATAAGGGGACTGTGAACTTTAGAGTGTCTCACTCATGATTTCCAGTTGTCATCAAGAAGACAGATTTTATCTGTGTCTCCCTGAAACCAGGGCATGAGACAATATGTGGACACACATGGTTTACTTGGGAGTTGATCCCAGGAAGCAGGGGTGAGGGGGTGGGGAAGTGAGACACGATATGGGAGAAATGCCAAGTTACTGAGCTGGCTTCTTCTGTGGACAGTTGGTAATCAGTTCTACTGGAGACCTTTGAGAATTCCTTTAGGGATGTTCCAGTGAATTCAGGGAGCCTGGCTCCATTAATTCATGTCTCCTGTCGGTTGGATGCTTCCCAGATGGCTCCATGGTCAAGAATCTGCCTGTCAATGCAGGAGACGCAGGTTTGATCCCTGGTTTAGGAAGATCTCCTGGAGAAGGAAATGGCAACCCACTCCAGGATTCTTGCCTGGAAAATCCCATGGACAGAGGATCCTGGTAGGCTGTAATCCAGGGGGTCACAAAGAGTCAGACAGGACTGAGCACTTAAGCACACCTGTTGGTTGAGGGTTGCTCCTAGAGACGCATTTGCACGATCCAACTGCCAAGCTGTGCCTATTTGGGGTAGTTGGGGGCTTTAGAGTGACCTTAGAGAAAGCCCCAAATCTGAGCAGTGCTGCAATGTGGCTTGAAATGGGATGCTGGTCAGTTGCACAGTATTGTTCTTCACTGCTGTGTGAAAATCTGATGGGCCAGGTGATGTGGGCAAGTGTCTGCTATAAGGAAAAGAAAGCAGACCATATAAGAGAAGTCATTATCTAATTATTTATTACAGAGGCAAGATAATCTGGTAGTTGTAGTACCACAGGCTGCTTGGAGTGGGAAGTGAGCATTAAAGTGGTTTCTCTAGATATTCATCAGAAAAGAGAATGCTGTGATTCTTACGATTAATGTTGAGTATCTAAATGGATGCATTTCTGTAATGGCTGAAGTCTTAACAGAGGTTCGTGACATTGTACAGGAGACAGGGATCAAGACCATCCCCAAGAAAAAGAAATTCAAAAAGGCAAAATGGCAGTCTGAGGAAGCCTTAAAAATAGCTGTGAAAAAAAGAGAAGTGAAAAGCAAAGGAGAAAAGGGAAAATATACCCATTTGAATGCAGAGTTCCAAAGAATAGCAAGAAGAGATAAGAAAGCCTTCCTCAGTGTTCAATACAAAGAAATAGAGGAAAACAATAGAATGGGAAAGACTAGAGATCTCTTCAAGAAAATTAGAGATACCAAGGGAACATTTCATGCAAAGATGGGCTCAACAAAGGACAGAAATGGTAGGGACCTGACAGAAGCAGAAGATACTAAGAAGAGGTGGCAAGAATACACAGAAGAACCATACAAAAAAGATCTTCATGACCCAGATAATCACAATGATGTGTTCACTCACCTAGAGCCAGATATCCTGGAATGTGAAGTCAAGCGGGCCTTAGGAAGCATCATTATGAACAAAGCTAGTGGAGGTGATGGAATTCCAGTTGAGCTATTTCAAATCCTAAAAGATGATGCTGTGAAAGTGCTGCACTCAATATGTCAGCAGATTTGGAAAACTCAGCAGTGGCCACAGGACTGGAAAAGGTCAGTTTTCATTCCAGTCCCAAAGAAAGGCAATGCCAAAGAATGCTCAAACTACCACACAATTGCACTCATCTCACACGCTAGTAAAGTAATGCTCAAAATTCTCCATGCCAGGCTTCAGCAATACCTGAACCATGAACTTCCAGATGTTCAAGCTGGCTTTAGAAAAGGCAGCGGAACCAGACATCAAATTGCCAACATCCGCTGGATCATGGAAAAAGCAAGAGAGTTCCAGAAAAACATCTATTTCTGCTTTATTGACTATGCCAAAGCCTTTGATTGTGTGGATCACAATAAACTGTGGAAAATTCTGGAAGAGATGGGCATACCAGACCACCTGACCTGCCTCTTGAGAAACCTGTATGCGGGTCAGGAAGCAACAGTTAGAGCTGGACATGAAACAATAGACTGTTTCCAATAGGAAAAGATGTACGTCAAGGCTGTCTATTGTCACCCTGCTTATTTAATGTATATGCAGAGTACATCATGAGAAACACTGGGCTGGAAGAAGCACAAGCTGGAATGAAGATTGCTGGGAGAATATCAATAACCTCAGATATGCAGATAACACCACCCTTATGGCAGAAAGTAAAGAAGAACTAAAGAGCCTCTTGATGAAAGTTAAAGAGGAGAGAGAAAAAGTTGGCTTAAAGCTCAACATTCAGAAAATGAAGATCATGGCATCCGGTCCCATCACTTCATGGGAAATAGATGGGGAAACAGTGGAAACAGTGTCAGACTTTATTTTTCTGGGCTCCAAAATCACTGCAGATGGTGATTGCAGCCATGACATTAAAAGACGCTTACTCTTTGGAAGAAAAGTTATGACCAACCTAGACAGCATATTAAAAAGCAGAGACATTACTTTGTCAACAAAGGTCTGTCTAGTCAATGCTATGGTTTTTCCAGTAGTCATGTATGGATGGGAGAATTGAACTATAAAGAAAGCTGAGTGCTGAAGAATTGATGCTTTTGAACTGTGGTGTTGGAGAAGACTCTTGAGAGTCCCTTGGACTGCAAGGAGATCCAACCAGTACAGCCTAAAGGAGATCAGTCCTCGGTGTTCATTGGAAGGACTGATGCTGAAGCTGAAACTACAATACTTTGGCCACCTGATGTTAAGAGCTGACTCACTGGAAAAGACCCTGATGCTGGGAGGGATTGGGGGCAGGAGGAGAAGGGGATGACAGAGGATGAGATCGTTGGATGGCATCACCGACTCATTGGAGATGAGTTTGAGTAAGCTCCGGGAGTTGGTGATGAACAGGGAGGCCTGGCGTTCTGCAGTCCATGGGGTTGCAAACAGTCTGACATGACTGAGCGACTGAACTGAACTGAAGTCTTACAAACTATTTTAGTTTGTAGGAAACTAGTTTTCAGAAACACAAAGTCATATGTTCTGATCTTAAGTTCATTGATCAATGTCTGATCTGTGATTTTGTTACCAAATGTGAGTCTATGTGCCTGGCACATAGTGAAGTCACAGAAGCTGAGATGTCAGAGTTCGGAGCAGAGAAGGGCTTATTGTAGGGCCACACAAGGAGAAGAGGTAGCTCATGCCCCAAACCCTCTGAACTCCCCAAAGGGTTACAGCAAAGCATTTTTAAAGGCCGGGTGAGGGAGTGGCCTGGTTGGTTGGTGAAACTTTGTTCTGTTGAAATCATTTGTTTTTGCAGCTGCCCTGGTAGGTCAAGTCACGATGTTTCTGCAAACCTCCAGCAAAGCAAATGCTGTTCTCTGTTGTGCAACTTTTTAATCTCTATATGAATGGAAAAGTATTACACCCTTAGAAGTCAGAGCCTTGAGAATGGACTATCCTGTATATTTCAGGCTATAGCAACATTCTTAACTGAAGCAAAAGCAATAGAATTCAGAGATTAAAGTAAAATCAGCAGATGCAATATGGAGTCAGATTTGTTCTTCCCTGTTAGTTTGGTGTTCCAGATGAACCTACCGTCTGACAGGGAGTCTCCTGTGCAAATGGCTGTTTTTCAGTGAAGGCTTCAGATGGAATGCCATATTGGAGATTTGGCTTAAGGCAGCCTCTTGGGGGCTTATTATCATGTTTCAAACTCTTATCATCTCAGAGAAACCCAAATCCCTGTAAACTGAAGGGTTATTAGTTTAATAAGCATTTCATTGAATCTGAGAGTTTGAGGGACCATCATCTAAGCTGCACCCTTTATCCTACAGAGGCTCACGGGAATTTCATCATTTACCTAATATCAGTTGTGAGTGGACAGGCTGGGACCAGAACCTGTCCTTCCTGGAATTCAGTTCAATATTCTGCAACAGCATCTCAGATAATATGCACTTGCCAATTTGCATAATCAATCCTTTGCATCACCCAGGGTTACTGTTGAAATATGTAGTGATACACTTCCTGACCTTTAGAATTTTAAATCACTGGGCTTAGTGAAATTCCCTAGACACCTTTAAGAACTTGTGAAAAGGAAAATGAATGCAGGCTTTTAGAATGTTTTGAATACCAAAAGCCAAAGCTGCACAAGTAAATGACAAGAGTTTAAAAGAATGCCTTAACAGCTGGCTGAATAAATCAACCAAAGTTGAAGTGTTCACTTAACTTGTCTGGAAAGAGGGTAACAGGTAAGCACTTTCACCGCTTGCCTCCTCAGCAAACCCAATGTGATGCACATTTTTTCATATGCACTTGTTATGTATAACTTAAAACTAAACTTTATCATCCAAGGAGACCCATGGTGTGGGATTCAGACTGCCATGTCTGGGCAGGCTTAGGGCCTTGCTGTCAAAGAAGCTTCTGCAACAAAATAATGTACTAGCCTCTGAAGCTGTATTTCATGAAGGTACTTCATGACTTTGGCATATATTTTTGTTGCTGGGGATATAGGATTTCTGTTTCCTCCTGTTTAGGACCAGCCTGCCTGCCAATGTCTCATTGTGGCTAGCCAGCCAAGGGATTTTCCTGGTCCATTTGGGTAGGAAGAGAACTTCATTTTCCTTTATACATCTTCTGTGAATCACTTGAGTCCTTGGAATCGTCCTTCTGAAGTATGGCAAGTGAAGAATTGATCCAGACCCTGGGTAGAGGGGAAAGATACAGACGCTAAGGACTGATGTTGAAACTGAAGCTCCAATACTTTGACCACCTGATGTGAAGAGCCAACGCATTGGAAAAGACCCTGATGCTGGGAAAGATTGAAGGCGGGAGGAGAAGGGGATGGCAGAGGATGAGATTGTTGGATAGCATCACCGACTCTGTGGACATGAGTTTGAGCAAGCTCTGGGAGGTAGTGAAGGACAGAGAAGCCTGGCGTGCTGCAGTTCATGAGATCGTGGGGAGTCGGACACAACTGAATGACTGAACAACAAGATGCTCTGGGTAACTAGATCCCGATGTGGGTGCTCATGGCAGTGGGTGATGCCCAGGGCTGAGGGAGACCTATAGCTTCATTCAGAGCTGCCATTAGCGGCATTCAGAGTACATCCTGGCCTCCGCTTGAGGAGAAGGTATCATTAGGTAACAGTGCTCCATGGACTTCTTCCTTTTGCCAGAGATGCCCCTTCCTGGCCAAAGGTCCTGGAGGGAAATGAACAATGAGAGATCCAGGACTGAGAGACCATGGAAACAGTGAAGACTTATGTGGACTGTGCCCTGAAGATGTTAACAGACACTGTAGGGCATGATTTGTTAAAATACTCAGAGTGAAAATGCTTCGTATATGGACCCCTTATGTGTTAATTCAGTTCAGTTCAGTTAGGTCACTCAGTTGTGTCCAACTCTTTGTGACCCTCGTGTTTTAATTATAATTATTATTTTTACAATTAACGTCTGTGTCGATATTTATTGAATGAGAACAATGTATACGAACGATTAGGTAAGAGCTAGAATAAAAGCTGAGTAATAAACTTAAAAAATACATTCATAATGGAAAATTTCAAGCATATTCAAAAGGAGAGAGGAGTAGAATGAACTCCATGTACCCATCTCTCCAACAATTATACAATTATCAGTCCTCAGCCAGTTTCATCTGACCTATATCCACTCTCCACCCTTTTATGAATTGTTTTGAAGCAAATCCCAGATATAATAGTTCATCTCTATGAAGTTTGTGTTTAATAGTTTTGATAGATTTTTTTCAAAGACCTATGGCTAAAAAAAAAAAAAAAAAGACCTATGGCTGATTCTTGTTGATGTTTGACAGAAAACAACAAAATTCTATAAAGCAATTAAAAAATAAATTATTTAAAAAACCTAATTCTAATAAAATTGCTATACCTAAGATTTAATTCCTTAGCATCATAAATGTCCAGTGTGTGTTCAAAATTTACTAATTTCTCCATAATCAGTTTGTTTGAATAAAGATCCGTATGAGACTCACACACTACAGGAGGCTGACATAGCCCTTAAGTCTTTTAATGAAAGAGACTCCTGGTCTCTTTTTCTTTTTTTCTCACCTCCTTGTTGTTATTTTAAAATCTAATTTGGTTTTAAAGCAAAGTATTGTCATTTAAATTTGTATGCCATTGTTACTGTGATTGAATTAAAAACTGATTAAAGACAATTTAGGTGACATTAACTTTCAAACTGTGGTGCTACAGAAGACTTTTGAGAGTCCTTTGTATAGCAAGGAGTTCAAACCAGTCGACCCTAAAGGAAATCAAACCTGAATATTTGTTGGAAGGACTGATGCTGAAGCTGAAGCTCCAGTACTTTGGCCACTGATGGGAAGAGCCAACTCATTGGGAAAGGCCTTGTTTGCTGGGAAAGATGAGGTCAGGAAGAGAAGGGGATGACAGAGGATGACATGGTTGGATGGCATCACTAACTCAATGGACATGGGTTTGAGCAAATTCTGGGAGATACTGATGGACAGGGAGGCCTGACATGCAGCAGTCATGGGGTTGCAAAGAGTCAGACATGACTTAGCCACTAAACAACAACAGCAGCAGGAAGTGAAAAAAACAGGGCTCTGTACCCTCTGTAAGTACACTGTTTGATGTTACAGCTGACATCCATGTGGGTGTGGTGCAGTGATTCCTACAGCTGGTCTCTGACTGGCTGCAGCCTGAAAATACAGACTCCTAGTATCCTAGTCAGATACTTGGGAATCTGTATTTTACAGGGCTCCGTGGGTAATACTTAGAGCCATTCCTTTGGTAGTAAAATGAACCCTGCTTTGGCGTCAGAAAATCTGGCTTCAAGTTCTCACTCCTCACTCTTCATTAAAGCATCAGATTTTTTTTAGCTCCCACTGTGTGCCAGACCCTGAACTAGCTTCTGAGCTGCTATAACAAGGAAATCAACAGTCATGCTTTGCACCCTAATGAGCTTGCACTCCAGAAGAGGCAGACATGAATCAAAGAATCCTATTTATCAGTGTTCTTCATCCACTATGCCAGGTGCTAGAAAGAGAACACAAAATGCTATGAGAAGGGTCTGACTTAGTCAGCATGGGGTCAGTGGTTCACTTTTCCCTGAGAAAATGGCCTTCAGCTGAGATCTTATCTGTGACGAGAGGGCAGGATGTCTGTCACTGGGGCACACAGGGTCAATATGGTTTAGAACTCCAGGAGAGAGGGTTGAGGTTGGGGAATTAACCCCTCAGCATCTGTTCTCCTGCAGACAAACAGCCAGAGGCTCTGGTTCTCTAGCCATCCTCCTTCTGCACTCAAATGTCTCACAAGTCTCTAAAACATCTTTCATGATTCTGTCAATTGCACTGAAGCTCAAACAATCAGGGTGTTAATAGGCCTTTCTTAAAGAGTGTTAGAATTTTGTTTGTGGTTCTTAAGGCTTCTCTCTATGCTGGTGGGACTGGTTAGTTATTTACAAAATAATATGCATAGCGTGGGTTTGATCCCTGGTTCAGGAAGATCCCCTGGAGAAAGAAATGACCACCCACTCCAGTGTTCTTGTCTGGGAAATCCCATGGACAGGGGAGCCTGGCGGGCTACAGTCCATGGGGCTGCAAAGAGTCGGACAAGACTGAGCGACTAACCAAACAACAAATGCATAGCAGAGAAGAGCATCTGATTTCGTATCACAGCTCCTGAAGAACTGTGCAGTGACGGGGCATTTGTCAGTGTTTACCTGACAGGTTTCCCATGTATTTCTTCTTCACCAGGGCCTGAGAGAGATGGATTATTACCGTATCCGTTGTACAGATGCAGAAGCAAAAGCTGAGACAGATGCGGAACCCCACTGTGGTCACAGTGAAGAACGGTGCCGTGCAGCTGGGGCCATTTATTACCACCACTGTGTGTGTTCTGAGCTCCAGATACATGCTTACGTATCGAAAATACACAATTCAGACCCACCGACTTCCCAAGGCCTGTCTCAGTCCTAAAAGTGAGTTTCTATAGAAGACTCCCTGTGTTTCTTCCACTCGCCAAAGCCAACAAGGTCTCCTCAGAAACCTGCAGCTCTCAGCCCAAGGCAAAGCAAAATGAATTGTCCTAAAGGTGCAAGTGATAGAAAGGTTAGGTGTTATTAAGAATTCGACACATTTGAGCTGGAATTTTGCTTTACCCCTGGATGGATCTTTTTTTCAATATGAACAACATTCTACTCTTCCCCTTAGAGATTGCTGCTGAAATTGGACCACGTGGGGAGCTCTATAATAAGAAAGGCTTTTTTCTATGCATTGGGGACTGTAGGTGACAACATAGCATTGTTTATTTTAAAAGTTGCAAGACTGCTTACTTCCCTTTTGATATGTTTCTTCCTATCTTACTAATTTTATAGTGCATGCTGTTTCTAAGAGTCATTCCTTGGAATTTGAAAGACTTTGTGTGAGGAGATCAGCTCTGGGATTTCTTTGGAAGGAGTGATGCTAAAGCTGAAACTCCAGTACTTTGGCCACCTCATGCAAAGAGTTGACTCATTGGAAAAGACTCTGATGCTGGGAGGGATTGGGGGCAGGAGGAGAAGGGGACGACAGAGGATGAGATGGCTGGATGGCATCACTGACTCGATGGACATGAGTCTGAGTGAACTCTGGGAGTTGGTGATGGATAGGCCTAGCGTGCTGCAATTCATGGGGTCGCAAAGAGTTGGACACGACTGAGCGACTGAACTGAACTGAACTGTGTAATAAAAAATTCCTGTTAAAATAGCATGCCGCCTTAAAAAATTAACCCTTTAGCATCCATTAAGGCTTAAGTGTTAAATCATAACCATGAAGTGTGATGGTAACTGCCTAAATGATTTATTATGAAGAAGCCAAAGGCTTCTAGATATGAAGGAATCCAGGGACAGAGCCGAAGTTTGAATGATTCTAATGGTGCAAAAATATCAATAAATTTTTGAATATCCCTCTCTTTCCCTTTATCTTTCCTACTGCTAGTACTTGTTGATATATTTAAGTGTTAATCATGTCAGATACTATAAAATCATCAAGGATAGTATAAAATATAGTAACTCTCTTCTGCCTTTTTAGAGCTTTTGTGGAAAAACTGGTTTTCTCAGTTTTTCCCTGAGAATTTTGCTTGGCTGTTGTGTCTAATGCTATAGTTGTTGGTCCAAGTTAGAATAATACCATGGGACCTCATCTTAATCAAGTAATATTTTTTTAAAATATGATCCTTTGATTTTGGTTATATGTTTTATTCTATTATTATTTTATATTAATAATATATAATATAATAATAATATATATATAGCTGTTCTTAGGCTTCTCTCTATGCTGGTGGGGCTGGTTAGTCATTTACAAAATGATATGCATAGCTTGGGTTTGATCCCTGGTTCAGGAAGATCCCCTGGAGAAAGAAATGACCACCCACTCCAGTATTCTTCCCTGGGAAATCCCATGGACAGAGGAGCCTGGTGGTCTGCTGTCCATGGGGCTGCCAAGAGTTGGACATGACTGAGTATATATGTATATAATATATGTAATAATATATAACATTAATAATATATTAAAATCTATAATATTAATTATATATATTTATTCTATTATTGATAATAAATTATCCTGAATTTTCCCTCAAAAAATTAAAACATATTGAGGGTCTAGGTTTTGCCATGTTAAATTCCAAACCCTGTTAGTTGAGTAAGACTTTCTGCAACCTTGTTGAATTGTCAACAAAGGTTGGTGGATTTCTGCTAAATTGGGTGCATTCTTATTCTCTCTAACAAAAAAGTGGAGGAAGGAGTATCTTTCATTGCCCACATCAAATGGCGCCGTCATCCTAACTTTATTAAATTTGTTTTGCAGTGTGTGAGAACTAAGACAAAATCTGCTTCTCTTAGCTCTAGTTTAGCTTCCAAGTAAAATACTAGTCTGTTGGTTCATTTCACTATATAGCATCAAATTTCTATCACTATGCTGATGCTAGTCTGGATCCTGACCAGATGGGAAATGGACAAAGTACATTCTGATGGAGAAAACAGAGAATTTCAGAGCAGGGGAAGGAGGGTTAGGCTGCTTCGGTTGGGTATCTCACTTGATCCTCAGGAGCCAACAAGCTTCAGTTTCTCACGTGTGGTTTGGATCTCGAAGCTACAAGTGAAGAAGGCATAGGAAGTGGGAGACAAAGCGCAAGTTCTTTCAGTTCACAGCTTCATTTTGAGAATAGCCCAGAGCAAATAAAAGGAAGCAAATTCTTATCAGAACTACAACACTCCTGTTGTAAAGGCCCATCTCATGCAAGCATGTCCTTGGGATTTATCTTAGGAAGACTTGCCTCCATTTAAGCAATGCTCCAGCCATTTGAGAATCCAGGAAAACTTCAAACACCCTGGACCCAGCTGGAAAGCCTGTGATGGCCGCTCTGTGAGTACACGCATGATGAGCCTGAGGGCTCATCCCGAACTGGAGCAGATGATCCTCTAGTCCAGTGATTATTTTTTCTTTTATAATTATTTTATTTATTTTTGGCTCTGCTGGGTCCTCGTTGCTGTGCGGGCTTTTCTGTAGTTTCGGCGAGCAGAGGCTACTCTCTAGTTGAGATGCATGGGCTTCTCATTGTGGGGACTTCTCTTATTGCAAAGCACGGGTCTCTACGGCCTGCAGGCTTCAGTGGTTGCAGCATGGGGGCTCAGTAGATGCGGTTCCCAGGCTCTAGAGCACAGGCTCAATAGTTGTGGTGCACGGTTGCTCCAGGCATGTGGGATCTTCCTGATTCAGGGATCAAACCTGCATCTCCTGGGCCGGCAGGCAGATTCTTTAATACTGAGCCACAAGGAAGCCCCTAGTCCAGTGGTTCTTAATCAGTAGGCATTAGACCACCTGTGTCAGAAATTGATGTATGTTAAAATGCAGATTCCTTGGCTCCACCTTGGGCCAGCTGGAACAAAATTTCCACAAGGTAAGATCTAACAATTTGCATATCCACAAACATGCTAGAAGCTTCTTGTTCATACTTAGAGCAGATATCCCTGGGGATATGTCACACCCATATCACTTGGGAATGAAGGCAGAACTTTGAGCCTGCAGCTCACATGGGCTGGGATATTTCTGATAGAGCTTCTGTTACAGATGAAACAGTAACAGTAGTCACATCAGTAGCAAAAGGCTTCGTAAAACATTCCAGTCTCCATGGGTGGTGTAATTTCTTGTTGTTTTCAAATCCTGATATGTTCTAGAGAAATTTCATTTTTTCATCAAGTTCTCTCAGCTAAATCAATGTGCTGAGGCTCTGAATATACTTCTGGTTCTTGCACTGGAATGCAGTCTCATAGAATAAAATCTCATAGAGCTGTTTGGATAACATAGGAGGATGAATAGATTTGAATCCATGCACTTACATAACTTAATATTTTGCTTATTTGTATGTTGTATTATTTAACAAATATGGGCTAGGTACTGTCCTGGTGCTTAAAAAAAATTTTTTTTTTAACTTCTTTTTTGTATTGGAGTATAGCCACCAGGTGGAGAAGGTGATGGCACCCCACTCCAGTGCTCTTGCCTGGAAAATCCCATGGATGGAGGAGCCTGGTGGGCTGCAGTCCACGGGGTCACTAAGAGTCAGACATGACTGAGCAACTTCCCTTTCACTTTTCACTTTCATGCATTGGAGAAGGAAATGGCAACCCACTCCAGTGTTCTTGCCTGGAGAATCCCAGGGACAGGGGAGCCTGGTGGGCTGCCGTCTCTGGGGTCACACAGAGTCGGACACGACTGAAGTGACTTAGCGATAGCAATAGCCACCAGGGCAAGCTTCCCTGGTAGTTCAGTTGGTAAAGTGTCAGCTTGCAATGAGAAGGTCCACCTGAGGAAGGAAATGGCAACCCACTCTAGTATTTTTGTCTGGAGAGTTCCATGGACAGAGGAGCCTGGTTGCACTACAACCCATGGGGTCACAAAGAATCAGACATGACTGAGTGACTGACACATAGCCGATTAACAATGTTGCGATAGTTTCAGGTGAACAGTGAAGGGTCTCAGCCATAAGTACACATGTATGCATGCTCTCCCAAACTCTTCCCATTCAGGTTGCCATATGACACTGAGCAGAGTTCCATATTCTGTACAGTAGGTCCTTGTTGGTTATCCATTTTAAATGTAGCAGTGTGTGTACAGGCAACCATAAGTTTGTTCTCTAAGTCTGTGAGTCTCTTTCTGTTTTGTTAGTAAGTTCATTTGTATCATTTCTTTTTAGATTCCATATATAAGGGATGTCATATGATATTAATTATAACTTAATCTGATATTTAATTATAACTATAGTATTAAATTATCGTCATTTAATATTGTTGTTGTTCAGTCACTAAGTCACATCCAACTCTTTGTGACTCATGGACAGCAGCATGCCAGGCTTCCCTGTCTTCACTATTTCCCAGAGTTTGCTCAAACTCATGTCCGTTGAGTCGGTGATAACGTCCAACCATCTCATCCTCTGTCGTCCCCTTCTCCTCCCGCCTTCAGTCTTTCCCAGAATCAGGGTCTTTTCCAATGAGTGGGCTCTTCGCATCAGGTGGCCAAAGTATTGGAGCATCAACTTCAGCATCTGTCCTTCCAATGACTATTCAGGGTTGATTTCCTTTAGGATTGACTTATTTGATCTCCTAGCTTTTATAATTTTAATAGTATTTAATTTTGATAAAAGAGTAGGGTTGAAGTAGCAAGAGCGATCTGACATGAAAGACATTTCACCTGCCTTCTTCGGGGTGACACTTGGTACATAGAGCGTGGGCACTTGGTACACAGACAGATGTTGGTCCTGGCTTTCCCGCTTGCTGATTGTGTAACCTTAGGCAGGTTATTTAACATCTCTGAATCTCTGCTTTCTCACCTATGAAGAGAGGACAATAATATGTTCCTTCTATAGTATAGAAAATTACCTTAATAACTGTGTCTGGAACATACCCAATGCTCAAGAAATATGCTGCCCCTCATTGCACTACAGGAAGGAGTCAGGTGGCACGTTGTAGCTTCTGTGCACTCAGTGATGGTCTGTTATTGAGGAATATTTCATCTTTTTTTAATTCTTATACTTTTCCGGTATCCATAATGCCGCTGTTTCCTTCTGCAGGAACAATGAAACACGGTACCAGCCTTGCTGCGTTATTAATTTTGCCCTGAGCATGCTGACGGTGACCTCTTCTGCAGTAGCCTTCACTGCGTTGTCTTAAAAATGTTTCACAAAGGTCCTTCACTGAGTGTGAGCATTATTCTCCATCTTCCCATTGCTTCAGTGCGGCAGTCATCAGTAATAGGTACATTTGCAGTTTGGCTCAGGTTTCTTTCTCTGCTTTGCTCAGAAGGTACCACTGACCTTTCTAATTAGCTGGGTTGCAGATGACTGAGCTTGCACGCGGGAGAGCCAGTGAGAAAATAAATCTTCCCTTTTTCTGTCTAGCCAGTCACCAAGAGTCAGGAAAAATTCCACTCAAAGTCCATAAATCTATCTTCCTTCCTGAAGGGATATGAGAGAATAACTCTCCTGTCTTTATGCATGATAGCATTCCTGAATGCACAGGGAGGGTTTTTGATGTCAAATTTTTGTGCCATATTCACAGCTGGTAAGAGTTAGCATCCTGCAGGTAGGAATCAAAATCGATTTGGATGGGTAAAGGACAGTGGTATGTTTTGGGCTTGTAGATCACCTGAGCTCCTCAAATGGGCTATAAGTAAGGGTATTTCTCAGGCAAAAAAATCCACACTGAGCAGGAGGATCAACCTGGGCTTGGGAATAAGCCCATCTAAATCCATCTGGAATCCATCTAAAGCATCAGGAGAGAGGGAGGAATTGAGGTCATGGACTCCATCATCCTGTTCCACATAGAATGGATGTTTCAGCCTGTCCAAAAGCACAAAAAAGGAAGTTGAGCTGCTCCAAGCAGTTGCACCAGCTGTTACAGTGGAAGTACAGACGGTATTTAGGAAGCACCACGGGCCAGGATGTATGAGGACAATCCCAGGCTTCCGGACCACAGGGCTCTCTAGATGGGAGGAAGAGGGGTTGGCAAAGATCGGGAAAGGCTTTTCTCACCTAAGAAACAGCATCACAGACCTCTCCAGAGGGCCAGAGCATTTGCATAACTGAGATGAGGAAACCCAGAGCCAAGGGGCTGCTCTCTGGGGGCCAGAGCTGGCGAAAAGCCTGAAAACTCAAACCCGAAAATTCTGCCCATCATCCCAACAGGCCAGCCATTTCACAATGGCTCCAGGTTCCACTGGTGAGGTGAGGCAGTCAGCCTGCTAATTGCTTCTTAGGTCCTACATGAGTAATTCAGAGTAAACATTGAGAGAAAAGTGAAATTGGCTCAGTAGTGTCCGACTCTTTGTGACCCCATGGACTATAGCCCGCCAGGCTCCTCTGTCCATGGGAGTCTCCAGGCAAGAATACTGGAGTGGTATTCTCTTCTCCAGGGCATCTTTCCAACCCGAGGATCAAACCCAGGTCTCCTGCATCGCAGGCAGATTCTTTACTTTCTGAGCCTCTAGGGAAGCCCTAACATTGAGAGACTTGATAGCAACTTGACATTGCTATGACATCTAAGTGTGGAATCGGCAGGTGCATATTGTGTCTGGACTTTTAAGATTTTATTTCTGTTGTGTCTGATTTTTAAATATAAATTGGAAGAAAGATCGGTCCTTCCTCCAGATTGTCTCTGTGCCCACCTGTTTTTATGCCCACTGTTTTCTTTTTCTTCCAGCTGTCCCACTACCCTTCTATCCATCCTCCATGGCTCATCCCCACATAGACAAGCTCACAACTTTAGGTTTCAGGTTCTTCTCCCCGCAAGGCCCCTCTCTGATTCTGCACCCAGTTCTAAGATGTATGTATATGGGCAAATTTCCCACACCACCAAACAAGTCTCTGACAGCAGCTGGGTATCTTGCAATTCAACTCAATTCTGACTGTCTTTGTGGGGACAGCATCAGATCCCACCCGTGAAGGCTCAGTCCTATGACACTGCTCCCTCCCCCAACTTCAGATGTCAACTGCAAGTCCAGTTTATCACTTGTGCTTCTGACTGATCAGCTAAAGTGACCTCCTTAGTTCTAGTGACCTCCTCAAGTTTGACTAATTTACTACTGCAGCGCAACAACTCAGGGAAACATTTTACTTACTAAGTTACCTGTTTATTCTAAAAGAATATAACTCAAGAAGAGCCAGTGGAAGAGATGCACAGGGTGAGAAAAGGGGGAAAGGTGAGAAGCTTCCATGCTCTCATGAGGACCACTCTCCCCAAATCTTTATGTAGTCACCAACCCAGAAGCTCTCCCAATCCTGTCCTTTGGGTTTTCATGGAGGCTTCATTACTTAAGCATGATTGATTACATCACTGGCCGCTGATGATTGAATTCGGTCTCCAGCCCCTCTCACCTCCTTGGAGGCTGAGGGTCGGTGAGCCTGTAAGTTTCAACACTCTAATCCCAAGCTTGGTTTCCCTGGCCAACAGACCCCATTCTCGACACTTTGAAAAAGTCACCTCATTAATCTAACAAATCACCTTTAGGAAATTCCAAGAGTTTTAGGAATGCTGTGCCAGAAGTGGAGACTAAGACCAAAAATACATTTATTATGAATAACAGTGTCATATCATTTACATGAATGCTGAGTGCTGACTTGACAGCGGTAACATTTCTTTTGAAATTTTCAAGAATATGATCCTCAATGAAGCAATGAAACTAGTTAAAAAGTTCATACCACTGTCAGAAAAAAATGTGGCAGTTTCCCACATTAGTAGTAGCATCAGGGCTTAAAAACCCAGGGAGGAACTGGTTGTCTTAAAGATATTAGGAGATGATCTTTGATGGAGAAAACAATTTTCCAAACAGATTACTATTTAATCATTCAGATGGTTCTTTTGAGTTACTTTAAGATCTGTGAGGTTGATGCAGGCTATAAATTCAATAGCTTGTCACTGTAAGCTGTACAGTTTTACAGAATATTGTATTAATTTTTTTCAAAGGCAGATGCAATCGGAGTGTAATGTCTTAGCCACGTTCTAGAAAATGATCCAAATGTACATTTTTCAAACAGAATTGTAAACTGCAGTTGAGGTGGCAGCCCTATAACTGAAGTGGACTGATTTCTGTATAACTGATTTCTTTGTGGCATTTCACCTGGCCAGACTTGGGTCCTGCAGCCCTCATGGATCAAGTTTCTACCTTTGCTCAGCTCCCATCATGTCCCAGGAAGTGATGTTGAGAGGAGTAAGGAGTTTGATCCACCTGAGCCTGGTTGCCATGTATACTGAGCTAATAGTGGACTGACACATCCAAGGAAACTCTCCTCTGTCCAGAAAGCATTTCCCATCATGTCTCAAATTTTTCTCCAGTCTCCTGAGGGTGTGTTCAGTCATTAGTTCATATCCAACTCTTTGTGACCCCCAGGGCTGTCGCCCACCTGGCTCCTCTGTCCGTGGGATTTTCCAAGCAAGAATACTGGAGTAGGTCACATTTCCTACTTCACGGGATCTTCCCGACCCAGGGATCGCACCTGCATCTCTTGCGTCTCCTGCATTGGAGGCAGATTCTTTACCACTGAACCACCTGGGAAACCCCTCTGTTCCCCTAGTGAAGATGAAGTCTTCCCTCCTCCTTGATAGTCGAGGACAGTCACGTTGCTGCCAAAAGACAGCTTTTCACACTCTCATCTTCCTTGAGAGAATGTAAAACTAATTGGTGTGCGGCATGCGAGGATGAAATTTGGCAGAATTGGCAGGTGTGAACATTCTTTCTTCACGTCGTGCAGAGTCATCTGGGGGAGAACGAGGGAGGTGTCCTGATAGGAGCTGTTTCCCATTGCACAGCGCTGGCCACCGCATGACTCTGCACAAGCAGAGAAGAGGCGTGCTGCTGCGAAAAGAACTGACAGATACGATTTGGTTCTGGGAACTGAGCTGCATGACATGCTGGAAACGAACTCATTAGCTGTGATCTTGTAAAGATTCTGGCATTTTGCGATAAAGTGGTTTGATCACCAGTCTGTCGCATCAGGAGGTTTTGGAGTAGCTTTAAAAGGCACTGTAGATCAGTAGGAAAATGAAATGCTTTACATCTGATTAAAGATTTCCACTCAGAGGAGACGATATTCAACCATTTAAAGTCTGTGTGTGTGCACATGCATGCATACGTGTGTGTATGTTGGTGTGTGGTGTACAGCAAGAGAAAAGCCACTTAGGAGAACTTGTAAGGAACCTCTGAGAAGGGACTTCCCTGGTGGTCCAGTGGTTAAGAATCTGCTTGCCAAGGCAGGGCACTTGGGTTGGCTCCCTTGTCCGGGAAGACTGCACATCCCTTGGGGCAATAAAGGCTGTGAGCCACAGCTGCTGAACCCCATGTGCCTAGAGCCTGTGCTCTGCAAGAGGAGAAGCCATGCCCTAGGAAGCCTGCAGGCTGCAACTAGAGAGCAGCCCCCACTTGGCACAATAGAGAAAGCCAGCGCACAGCAACAAAGACTCAGCGCAGCCCAAAAAGAAAGAAAGAAATGATTTTTTTTTTTTCAAAAAAAAGAAGAAAGAACCTACTAAAATTGTCTGACCAAGGCATAGCGCTTAATTTTGGAACTACTGGATGTGAAAAATGAAACGAAGTGAGCATCAGTGAGTGTAAAAGATGAGAGCCAGAAAATATCAATGTGAGTTATGATATCAATGGAACAATGAATTGCCAATGACACAGAGGTGCTTTATGAGTCTTGGCAGGCAATTAGGTAAGAGTAGTTTCTCCTGGCGTAGCAATTTGAACTGGTTATTAACTATGTACACTGAAATTTGATGGGCTAAAAGAAAAAGTTAAAAAATAACTTTCACATTGACTTGTTCCCTCCACTATGCTTTTTTAAAAAACAAAAACAAAAAACCCAGACTCACGATGAGCTGAAGTAAGAAATTTTTTTCCCAAACAAAGATGACTAAACTGAAAGTATAAAACCTATTTTTAGTGGGTCCTGATGTTCTTTATTGCTTGCATTCCTAGTTTCCAGATAATATGTTCTCCAGTTGGCTGGTTATTGTGCAGGAAGTCACATTTCACTATGTCAGCAAACAATGGCATGAACTGAAAGAGTGAAACAAAATCAACTTGGGAAAAAACTAACATAAAAACACTGACGTCTAGAAGTAGTTTAATCCCTTAGAACATAAAAGACTATAAAAGCAGAGTTAAGATAAAAGACCGTACTATAGGTTTTTCTTGGCTATATAAGTGTAAATTCTTATTTGTAGTTTTAACTACATGGTTGTGAAAAATGACCAATTGGTAATTGAATGGGTAAAAAGAAGATATAGCTGTGTGTGTGTGTGTATATATATATACACATACAATACAATATATATATATACAGTAATATATATATATATTTCACTGTTGTTGTTGATCAGTAGTGTCTGACCAACTCTTTTGTGACCCCATGGACTGTAGCCCACCAGGCTCCTCTGTCCATGGGATTTTCCAGGCAAGAATACCAAAGTAGGTTGCCATTTCCCCCTCCAGTGGATTTTCCCAACCCAGGGATCAAACCTGCATCTCCCGCACTGACAGGCAGATTCTTTACCACTGAACCACCAACGAAGCCACTATCTGTTGAAGTATTTTAAAAAATTAAGTTATATGAAGACAGTTAATTTCCAGGTGAAGGAAACGTCGATGAGATGGAAGTTGATGAAAAGCAAATGTTTTCCTGACTTCCGTTTGTGGTTCTTTTCACTCTTCTTTGCTGAATCACAATTACTTATTGTACAACTACATTTATAGTTAATTTAAAAATAAAATAAATGTCTGATTTTAGAAAGTGGAGCCCAAAGGGAAGCACTCTTCTCACAGTCAACAGGAAAAGTAGACTTTTTGTCAAGGCGGTGTGGTAACGTTTGTGTCATCACCAGCAATCTCTCACTATCAGCGTGCAGTTTTGCCAATGGATATAAATCTGCTTCCTGCTGTCTATGTCAATCAAAAATAGCATCCTGGCATTTCATTTCATGTTTCACAGACGGGAGACTTTTGGCAACCTGAGGACATATGACTTGAAAACAGGAGCAATATTGAAAACTGTATTCTCTTCCAGTCTTCATAGCTAAAGGGAGTTAGAGTTGAACAATTCTCAGCACAGCACAGAGAGCTAAAAGATATTAAATACACAGGATATGGTTTTGCCATCAAAAACTGACTTGGGAGGTTTTTTTCGAGTGAGGAGGAAAGGCAGCCAGTCTAGGGGTTTGGAGTCAGCAGAAATCTGCTGTCTTCTCTGCAGAGATTGTTCTAAGTAAAATAGTTAGTTACAATCTCTGGATCTCAGTTTCTGCATGTATTAAACAAAACCTATGAAGAGATAAACTCTAAGATTCCTTTCAATGAAGAAATTTGATCCTCGTATGACACTATCCCTAATTATACAGATGTGTAATCTAATCCCATGGACTCTATACATTCATTTTCCAAGTAAGATATTTACTAGCTCTTTGGTTGGCTGTGTGTCTTTTTTCAGAAATGTGACTTTGTCATTTCTTGGTCTGTGTGACATTTGACCTGTTCTGCTACGTTTTGAATCAGAGCTTTGGCTGGGCAGAAATGGCCAGCTGTAACCCTTTTGACCCAATATGTGTGTGTGCTCAGTCACTAAAGTCATGTCTGACTTTTACCGCATGGACTGTATGTAGCCTGCCAGGCTCCTCTCTCCATGGGATTCTCCAGGCAAGAAGACTGGAGTGGGTTGCCTTTCCCTTCTCCAGGGAATCTTCCTGACCCAGGGACTGAACTTGTGTCTCTTGTGTCTCGTGCACTGGCAGGCAGATTCTTCACCACTGTGCCACCTGGAAAGCCCAAAGAGTCTAATATCAGTAATTCCCTACAGGGACATTCAAGGGATCTTGAATGATTTATGTTTGTGTTGGTAAGTTTCTCCACATGGCGTCCCTGGGAGCAGTGAAGGAAATGAACATTTTGGCAGCTTCAGTTTCCTATTGCCAGCTGTTGCTTAGCATTACTGCAGTCGTAAGTGCCGGGAACTCAGAAATTACAAAGGGCGTCATTCAACTTCCTATTGCTGGTCATGCTTATATGATCAGTACTCTACAGTGGGCAGTTAGGATGGACTAGAACTTCGAAGGCAGAGAGCACTGGTTTCAAATCCCAGTTGCAACAGCTGGCTGTGTAACCTTGGGGAACTTGACCTCTTTCCTTCGTGAAGGGGTGTGATGGATGATGTGAGGTCATATTTGTAAAACACCTCGTAGGGCACTGAAGAATTCCAGGAGTGTTCTCTGTGTGCTGTCCTTCCATGCTGTGTTTACTCTGCTGCAGATAAAATCAATTCAACCTGTTAGACTGTCAGCAGCTTCAGAACTGGCCTTCTCTTCTGGCTTGAGGCATGCCACCTGCAGTATTTTCCAGCAGAAAATAATGTACTTAAAAAAACACTTGTCCATGTAGACTCTGAGTGAATTTTTAATAAAAGCAAAAACAAAACCACCAGAACAAAGAACATGAACAAGCCATTTACAATAGAATAAACAAAAATGGCTAATATGTAAGGAAAAAATGTTTCAACTCTTCCATCATGGAGAAATCTACAATAAAAAAATCCAACAGGTTTCTTAAGATATACTTCACATAGCATACAATTCACCTATTTATAGTATATATTTCAGTGGTTTTTCATATATTCGCAGAGTCACAACCTTCACCACAATTAATTTCAGAACATTTTCACAGCCCCCATCCCATTAAAAAAAAAACCCTGAACCCATTAGTAGTCCCTCCTCTTTTCATCCCACCTTATCTCCAACCTCCAGCCCTAGACAACCACTAATCTACTCTGTGTCTCTGTAGATTTGCGAATTCCAGATATTTTAAATAGATTGAAATCATACAATAAATATGTTGTCTTTTGTGACCAGCCTATTTCATTTTGCAAAATGTTTTCAAGGCTTATCCACATTACAGAATGTATCATATGGAATCCTTTTTAAAAATTTAAAACTTAAACATGTTTTCATTGTGGTAAAACATATATAACTTAAAATTTGCCATTTTAACCATTTTAAATGTATAATTCAGTGGAATTAATTATACTCACAATGCCATGCAATAGTCATAAGTATCTATTTCTAAAACTTTTCTTTCCCACAAATAGAAATGTACCTATCAAGCAGTAGTTCACTCATTTGCTGATAACCTCTAATCTCCTTTCTGTCTCTATGAATTTGTCTATTATAGATATTACATATGATTAGAGTCATGCCGTAGCTGTCATTATGTGTCTGGCTAATTTCACTTAGCATGATGTTTCCAGGGTTCTTCCATGGTGCAGCCTCTATTAGAACTTCTTTTCATTTTAGGATGAATAATACTCAACTCTATGGATATACTATGGCACCCCACTCCAGTACTCTTGCCTGGAAAATCCCATGGACGGAGGAACCTGGTAGGCTGCAGTCCATGGGGTCGCTCAGAGTTAGACACGACTGAGCGACTTCACTTTCACTTTTCACTTTCATGCACTGGCGAAGGAAATGGCAACCCACTCCAGTGTTCTTGCCTGGAGAATCCCAGGGACGGGGGAGCCTGGTGGGCTGCGGTCTATGGGGTCGCACAGAGTCGGACACGACTGAAGCGACTACGCAGCTATGGATATACCACTTTTGTTTATCCATATATCTGTTGATGGAAACTTGGGTTGTTACTACTTTTTGGCTATTGCAAACAATGCTGCAATGAATGTTGGTGTGCAAATATCTGTTTCAGTCCTGGATTTTAAGTTTTTGGAGCTAGGAATACAATCACTGAGTCATCAAATAACTCTTTTTGAGAAGCTGCCAGACTGTTGTCCGAAGTGGCTGCACCAGTCTACATTCCCACCAGTAGTGTTAGAGGGCTCCAGTTTCTCCACTACTTGTAGTTATCTGTCTGGGGGATGACCATGCTAGTGAGTATGAAGGCATATCTCATTGTGGTTTTTTACTTGCATTTCCCTGATGGCTAATAATGCCGAATATCTTTTCATATACTTATTGGCATCTGCATATACTTATTGATTTTAAAAAACCAACTTTGGATGACAAATGGCAGTTTTGCTCTTTGTGAGCCAACAAATCCACTTACTGGAATTTACTTGAAGGAGATAACTAGAGAACTATGATGTGTACTTGGACCTCCCTGGTGGCTCAGATGGTAAGGAGTCTGCCTGAAATGTGGGAGACCCGGGTTCGATCCCTGGGTCAGGAAGATCCCCTGGAGAAGGAAATGTCAACCCACTCCAGTACTCTTGTGTGGAAAATCCCAGGGCCGGAGGAGCCTGGCTGGCAAGTTCAGGGGGTGGCAAAGAGTCAGACATGACTAATGTGTGCTTGGGCTTCCTAGGTGGCACTAGTGGTTAAGAACCCGCCTGCCAATGCAGAAGACATCAGAGACTCGGGTTCAATCCCTGTGTCTGGAAGATTCCCTGTAGGAGGGCATGGCAACTCACTCCAGATTGCCTGGACAATCCTCCTGGACAGATGAGCCTGGCGGGCTATAGTCCATAGGGTTGCAGAGTTGGATATGACTGAAGCGACTTAGCATGAACCCATGATGTGTACTTAAGTTACTGTAGGTATTTTTATAGTAAAGATAAATTGGGAGTACACTCAGCAAGAGAAGTATTTTTAAAATAAGTTATTGTATACATAAGATTGTATACTATGCATTTATTAAAGCAATGATACAGAAATAATTATTTTGACATATAAAAATACCCATAATATAGCATAGAATGAATGAAGTGGATCACAGAGTAATATGCGGTTTTACTGTTTGTGTTAGTATTTGTCTTCTTTTTGTATTTATGCACACAGGGAGATGTCTAGCAGGATAACTGGTAAAAGCGAATAGGGCTTACCTCTCAAATGGTGGGATTTGGGATTACTTTTTAATTTCTCCTTTAAGATTTCCTTTACTGATAGAACTTTCAAAAAAAAAAAAAAACCCAGCATGTATCATAAGAACAGTAATAAAGCTACTTTGAAAGGAAAAATAATTCTGCCCTGAACTGTGCTTCTTACTTTCTTCTCTTGCTATTGGGGAGCCTTCTGCTTTGACCCTGAATGCCTGCCTTCAAGCTACCAGAGAATCTCAATGAATTCTACAGAGAATCTACAGCAACATAGAGAACTGGCAGAACAGAAATGCCTGTGCCTGTCTTCACTGAATTTCCTTGTGATAATTATACAAGTTTAATTATAGCAAATAAATTAAAATCAATACACGGGAATCAATATGCACAAAACAAAATGTGCTCTTTTACTGGTCCTAATAGGATCCCAAATAGGAATCATTCATTTGCATTTGATATTTCTAGCACATTGATCTTGGAATGGAAATTTGTGAAAGTGGATGCGGGAAGAATCGAGACCATTTCTCCATTCTGGCGTTCATCATTAGCCAGTTGTTCAGTTCATTCAGGTTTGTTCAGAATTGTTTATGCTCTGTCATACCTTTGTATATGTTGCTTTATATTTTGCCAAAAGGCCCCTCGTCATCTCAAATTCCAAGAAAAGTCCCACTGTTCTACCAAGATGGGCTTTGACTGACACTTATGTCCTCACGACTATGAGTGCTTGGAGGTCATTCTTTTATTTATCTGTCTTCACAGCTCTGGAGCACAGAGCCTTTGCTCTGTGGCAAGTTTGTCATACACTATTGACATTTGCCAGTAACGAATTTCACTGGAAAGTTGCTTAAGCTGTGTCCATCATTCATTCTTCCATATACTTCCCCCAAGAAGTTGAAATGTCCTCTTAATCCTTTACAACCCATTGAGTAATTTATTCTTTTCCTTGAAGATACCTTTCTTGCTAGAGTAGGTGCTAAAGTGCATGCATGTTCAGTAGTGTCCAGCTCTCTGCAACCGCATGGACTGTACAGCCCCCCAAACTCTTCTGTCCATGTGGTTTCCCAGACAAGAATACTGGAGTGGGTTGCCATTTCTTCCTCCCAAGGATCTTCCCAATCCATGGATTGAACTTGCATCTCCTGCATTGGCAGGCAGCTTCTTTTCTACTGGCGCCACCTGGGATCCCATTTTCGGGCTCCAGAGTGCACTGATGATTGTCTACACTAGCTTCAAAGCTACTGTCTTGGGATCTCCCTTCACCATCATCCTGGGAATTCTTTCTTCCCTCTTCTGGATTGGACCCAGGGCTGGTTTCATGGGGTCTGTGTCCCATGCAATTGAACTTAGAAGGCTTCTGCCTTGCTGTCTTCATCTTGAAACCCTTAATAAATTTGGAGCAAGGATTCTGGTATTTCCATTTGATCCTGGTCTCATCCTGCAAATTATGTTGCTGCTTCTGAAATGGAGCCCGGGTTTCTGTTTTTGCTTTCTTAGTAAACTCTGATGAGCGATAACACTTACTGTGATAGCTTCCTGAGGAAAGCTGAACAGGAGGTAAATGCTTTTGGAAATTTTGCATGTCTGGAAAAAACTTTATTTTACTCTCATACTCTAATACAGACTGTGGCTCAATATAGAATTCCCAGTTGGACATCATTTTCCCTCAGGGTAAATGAAGGCATTGCTTTACTTTCTTCTTGGGTCCAGTGCTTCTGTTACGAAGGTCGATGCCCTTCTAATTGCTAACCTGTATGTATGACCTATTTCTCTCTATCTCAGTCACAACTTTGCTGTCTATTTTTTGGCATCCAGGCTTGATGGCTGTAGTCTCCTCTCCTCATTTCCTTTCTGTTCAGGTGAATTTTAAAAAAAAATCATCCCTTTAGCAGTGTTTTGCTAGAGAACAGAAGAGTAAACACATGTTTGCAATCTGAGTCACATTTCAAGGGCTGTGTCACTTTTCAAGTTTGCCCTTTCTCTTGGAATGCAGAATTAGATGCTAGTGGTGGGAGATAATTTGCATAAGAAGCCCCTGTGCCTTCTGGAAGCGATACTAATCTTTCTTTTCAAAATTCAATGTTAAGGAAAGCCTTTGCAGTGATCAAGGGCTGCAGACAAGAAAGAGCATCAAGAACTCCAGAGAGAAGTTCACCTCGAGAAAAGAGGAGACCGTAGACAATACCCAGTGTTGTATTTGTGCCTCTAGTATAAGAGTTGGCTACGTGAGGGCTTCCCAGATGACCCAGTGGTAAAGAATCTGCCTGCGATGCAGGAAACTCAGGTTCGATCCCTGGGTCAGGAAGATCCCCTGGGAAAAGGAATGGCAGCTCACTCTAGTATTCATGCCTGGGAAATCCCATGGACAGAGGAGCCTGGCAGGCTACAGTCCATGGGGTTGCAAAGAGTGGGACATGACCGAGTGACTTAAATAGCAACAACATGAGACTGAACAAAAGAACCATCACCTTGGTCTCTATTATTGATCAATAATGCATGTGCTTTTCGGCTATTATGAATAGTGTGATCAGTATCCTTCTATGCACATTTTTGCACGTGTCATTCTTTTCCCCCGCATTTCACATGCTGCATTGTGCCAGAATACCTCCAAAAGTTAATTCCTGGACTCAATGCGATTTTATTTGAAGAAAAGGATTTTCTTACACAGACCTAAGAAAATCCTTTCTCTCTGATTTCATAAATGGAAGAAATATTAAGGTTATCTGAGCCCTTGTTTTTATTTGAGTATGAATATTTGTTAAGGTCCAATTTCCATTTTTGATGGAAATGGAATGCATTTGTAATTTGGTTATAATACCTAATTATTAATATTCCAGAAAGAAGGATGTATTTTTTTTATAACCTCTGAAATTTCACTCTCCCCTAGGTCTATACTTGTAAGTATATATTTTACAAGCATTTCTCTAGGAATTTCAGCCATGTGAAAAATAGTCTGATGATAAAATTAAAGCAGACTTTGTTTGCACTTTGTGTTCTTGAGGTTAATGGAAATTTTAAGTGGTCAGCTGTGGGTTTGCACCCTTGGGAGCTTCCTGGGTGAAATCTGAAATTGGTCTCCTTAGCCAGGGGGCAAAGAGAAGTTGAAGAAAACAGGCCGACCCCTTGAGATTGTCAGGTGGCAATTTTAATAAGCAAGGGAACTTACGTATGAGACTTGTCAAGGACAGCCAGCAAGACAAGTAGATCTCTGAAACTACCCGCCGAAATCTTAAGAGTCTATATAGAGGCCTTAATGGTTGGACTGCAAGGAGATCCAACCAGTCCATTCTAAAGGAGATCAGCCCTGGGTATTCTTTGGAAGGAATGATGCTAAAGCTGAAACTCCAGTACTTTGGCCACCTCATGCGAAGAGTTGACTCACTGGACAAGACGCTGATGCTGGGAGGGATTGGGGGCAAGGAGGAAAAGGGGATGACAGAGGACAGACGACAGAGGATGGGATGACTGGATGGCATCACCGACTCGATGGACGTGAGTTTGAGTGAACTCCAGGAGATGGTGATGGACAGGGAGGCCTGGCATGCTGTGATTCATGGGGTTGCAAAGAGTCGGACATGACTGAGCGACTGAACTGAACTGAACTGAATGGTGTTCAGTCTGGTGTTCAGTCCAGATGGTCTCAGTAACACATTACTTTTTTGAGGCTCAATCCTTGAAATGGTCCATCTGATGTGAAGAGCCTACTCATTAGAAAAGACCCTAATGCTAGGAAAGATTGAGGGCATGAGGAGAAGAGATGAGATGGCATCAGCAGCTCAATGGACATGAGTTTGAGCAAACTCCAGAAGATGGTGAAGGACAGGGAAGCCTGGTGTGCTGCAGTCCATGGGGTTGCAAAGAGTTGGACGTGACTTAAGGACTGAACAACAACAACAAATGGGAATGGTGGGCAGAATGTATATTTCCAGGGCGGGGGAGGAGACAGGATGGGGGGCTCTGATCACGCAAGTGCAGCTCTTGAGTCTGTTGGCGTTCACTTCCTCTTGATGACCGGCTACAGGAGTAGCAGAGCCCTAGAGAGAAAGCAACAATAACAGGAATTCTTCCCCACCCCAGTTTTATTGAGATAGCGCCGAAGAATTGATGCTTTTGAACTGTGGTGTTGGAGAAGACTCTTGAGAGTCCCTTGGACTGCAAGGAGATCCAACCAGTCCCTTCTGAAGGAGATCAAGCCCTGGGATTTCTTTGGAAGGAATGATGCTAAAGCTGAAACTCCAGTACTTTGGCCACCTCATGCGAAGAGTTGACTCACTGGAAAAGACTTTGATGCTGGGAGGGATTGGGGGCAGGAGGAGAAGGGAATGACTGAGGATGAGATGGCTGGATGGCATCACTGACTTGATGGATGTGAGTCTGAGTGAACTCCAGGAGTTGATGATGGACAGGGAGGCCTGGCGTGCTATGTTGCAAAGAGTTGGACACAACTGAGTGACTGAACTGAACTGAACTGAACTGAACACTGTATTTGTTTCAGATATGCAAACATGATTTGATATATGTTTGCATTGTGAAATGATCACCACAGTCACTTTCCTTCCGTCACCTCACCCAGGTACAGTTTTTTCCTTTGTGATAAGAACTATTAAGATTTACTCGTTTAACAACTTTCAATAGTCAGTACAGTATTGGCTAGAGTCATTAGGGTGTGCATTACAGTCCCAGACCTTATTTATCATATAACTTAGAAGTTTGAACTTTTTGACTACCTCTTCACTTAAACCCAACCCTCAACCACCAATCTGATCTCTGTTTCTGTGAGTTTGGTCTTTTTAGATCCACATATAAGTTAGACCACATAAATGGAAGAACCAATCTGACTCCATATTGGATCTGTTTCTTTTACTTTAATGTTTGTATTCTCTTGTTTTTGTTATAAGTTAATCACTAAAGAGATGCTGCCTGTAGCTTAAAGTGTATATAATGGCCCATCTCCTGGAAACTTGCCTCCCATGTCTGAGCATTAAGCTAAAATTCCTTTGTTTAAGCTCCTAGAAAATATGCTGACCAGACTCACCTATGAATGCCTTCAGGAAGGAAGGAATTAATGCATCCCCTCCAGAGTCTGGCTGGAACCAGGAAATAGTTGCAACAACTTAAACCAGTCAATTGTAAAGGAAATCAATCCTGAGTATTCAGCGTTGCTGAAGCTGAAGCTGTAATACTTTGGCCACCTGATGCTAAGAGCCAACTCATTGGAAAAGACCTCAATGTTGAGAAAGATTGAAGGAAAAAAGAGAAGGGGGCAGCAAAGGATGAAATGGTTAGGTACCATCACCAACTCAATGGAAGTGAATTTGAGCAAACTCTGGGAGATAGTGGAGTACAGGGGAGCCTGGCATGCTGCAGTCCATGGGGTCACAAAAAGTTGGACATGACTCAGTGACTAAACAACAGCAATCACTTCTTTTACTTTACCTTCTCACTTTCCCCTCTTTGCTCTGTAAAAGAAACTGGCATCGAAACCCAGACAGAAAGGTTCTTTGGGACAGTAGTCCACCATCTTGGTTTGCTGCCTTTCTTTCCTCGTCCCAACACTTTGTCCCTCAATTGACTGGCTTGCCCCACAGTGAGCAGTGTGATCTTGGAGATGTAACAATCACATGGTATTTGTCTTTCTTTGTCTGACTTATTTCACTTAGCATAATAACACCAGCTTTGTTATCATTCATATAAATGCTAGAATATGGTATGTTTTCATCCACATTCCATTATATTTAGACTGAATGATGGATAATTTCAGGTAGATAATTTCAAAATATATTGACTTCAGTGCATAAGACTGACCCCAAAGCTGTGTGATCTTTTCTGCTATTTTACGTGGCTTTGGGTGGCTGAACATCTTCCATGAGAGGCCCTGGCAGTTGGATCTGTGGCCACGGAGAGAGAAGTGTACCTGAGAATACCTGTGCTCAGGTGGCAGATTTTGCGTTGCAAACCGTCTTGAAAGTCACTGTTGATTTCCTACCAAATGCAAGGGCAGGGCACTTAATAAACAACAGCATTTTTTTTTTTTGCCTAATTATCTTCAATTAAAAACATATCACTCACCAATATAACTTTAAAATTTTTTAAGAAACATATTTTCGAAGAGCTGGAAGTTACCTTCTACTTCACTCATATTCCCTCCCACTCCCTAATATCTAGTTGAGCCGAACAATTCAACTTGCAAAGATATCTTGAAAGCCAAGTGTTTCTTTTCCATCCTGAACTATCATCATGAATTCAAGATCCCAGCAGCTTCGAATTATGAACCGCCTGCTTCCAGGGTCATCATTTCTTAATAAATCTCCACTAAAGACTCATTCAGCCATTCTCCTTCTTGAAAATCTTCACAGTTAAATTATTTACAAAGAGTTAAGATAATACAAGGGCTGTGTGGTGGCTCAGACAGTAAAGAATCTGCCTGCAATGTGGGCGACCTGGATTTGATCCCTGGGTCAGGAAGATCCGCTGGAGAAGGGAATGGCTACCCACTCCAGTATTCTTGCCTGGAGAATTCCATGGACAGAGGAGCCTGGAAGAGAAGGCTAGAGTCCATGAGGTTGCAAAGAGTTGGACATGACTGAGTGACTAACACTTTTACTTTAAAGATAAGACAAATATGGCAAAGCTGTCTGGAGTTAGTAAGGACAGGACTGGACGAGGAACTAAGTAAGGGGACAATAACCCAGAGTGAACTTGTGACTTTAGGGTGGGCATGGTGACTTTTGATAGAATAATATGGTCACGGTCAAACTATAATTGGTCAGGAAGGGATCTGGGAAAAAAAACACCCTACGTATCTCTGCATGTCCTCTGACTTCCTGATGGAACTAGCCATCACCCACACCTGCCAAAAGCTGGAGGGCAAGCAAGGGAGTGTGCCATCCACAGTGACTGGTTCCCTGAGAGCCAGAGCAGGTGAAGAGAGAATTTGGGGGAAAAAGGGTAATGAAGGCAGTTCAGCACAGTAGCTTTTTCTGACTCCCTCAAGTTGGACTTATTTCTCCCTCATTGATATTCTAAGAACATTTTATTCATTTCTCCACTCAGACACCTGTGATATTATATTTGCAATCTATTTCCATGTTTAGACGATAAGCTCCTTCATTTAAAGACACTGTCTTAATTATCTTCATATCCTTAGTACTTAGCTTTGTCTCATGCACAGTGGTGCCCAGTGAATATTTGATGAATGAAAGGACAAAAGATGGCAGTTGCATCCATATTGGCTGTCTATCAGGAAAACAGTAGCTGGAAGGAAATTGCAGTCTTCCTGTTACATTGCATGTATGGTGTCTTTTGACAATTTCAAGTCAGCTTGAGTCAGGGTGTAGAGAAATGCAGAAAGCAGAGATGGAGTTTGCTTAATTAGAGGAGATAGTGACTGGAAAAGCACTTTGTGAAATAATGATGCTATTCAAACATTACTAGCCTCATTTCCATTCTTATAGAGTAAAAATAAGAAAGAACAAAACAGAACCAATCAAGAGCAGTAAATTGGGAGAAGATTAAATCATTTGCTAGTCACTATTACCTGGAGAAAGTTAAAACAGACAACAAAGGTGCTTATTCAGCTCAGGCCAGTGACCACATTGAGGACTATTTTCTGTTATCATCCTGACTCATTTTGTAATATCTGGTAAATCACATGACCTTTCTGCGGTGCCAGTTTTTCCAATCCATTAGGTGACTATTACGGTACATTCTCCCTGCGGATGTGCAAGGGTGTTTGGGTGGTTCATTCAATAATTGTTTTACAGCACTCTGAGTTCTTTAGAGGAAGCCAGGATCACAAGATTTATCTGGGATTATTAATTAGAAAGTCTTTGCATTAGTGGAGTCTCTGATTCCTTTGTAGTTCAGCTGCTTTTCTGTGGCTTTCCCAATTCCAATCAACTGAGTTCTGGCCTGGATCCCAAATAATAGTGCTATAATCAAATTATATTAGAGTCAGACATGACATAGCGACTGAACAACATAATGAAATTAACTTGTTGGGTAGATGTAAAAAAATTAAGTTTGAGCCTCCCTCTTTTTTTCCATTTCATTTATTTATTTTGACTGCACCGTAGTTCTTTGTGGATGTGTGGCCTTTTCTCTAGTGGCCATGCTGGGGCTTCTCTTTGCAGTGGCTTCCCTTGTTGCGGAGCACAGGCTCTAGGGTGTGGGCTTCAGTGGTTGCTGTTCCTGGGCTCTAGAGCACAGGCTCAGTAGCTGTGGTGCACAGACTGAGTTGCTCTGCAGTGTGTGGGATCTTCCCGGATCAGGGATTGAACCCGTGTCTCCTGCACTGGCAGGTGGATTCTTTACTGCTGAGCCACCAGGGAAGCCCATGAACCTTTCTTAAGGTGATTAAGGAAAACACTTAGGGTGTTTTGCGTGACCAAAATCAAACAGTTACATAATAGAAATGTACATTTCACGGCATCTGACATATGACACATAACACATGAAGTTTTCGCCTGCCAAGGAGAAAGAACAGCTGGTTCCAGGATGGAAGAAACTTCTTAGTTCATTCATGATGCTTGACACGTAACATTTTGAGTCTGTTTTGATGTCAGTGACTCAGGTTTACAGAATTTTCCACCAAAGGATACAAACTTTATGGATAATATCTTTATGGAGTAACTAAGAGATTGTACCAGGACCTCCCCCATATGCTTTTGGGAGAATGAGAAAATGTATGATTCTTTGAAATGTTTAGCCTTATTTTATTCCTTCAGATTGAGGAGTGAGAGAGGATTTTGCTCCATTTCAGCTTTTTGGATTTTTTTTCTTTTTCATTTAAAAAATCCAGAGCATATAAATATTTATCTCATGGCTTAAGCTTTCACAACTCTAAAGAGAAGTTTAAGATTGGATTGTACCTTTAGCCCTGCTCTCTCTCCCCTGAGAGCTGGCCTTATACCTTGGAGCAGTAGGTTTGCATATCGAAATGCCAGCTTGACCCAGCTGCCTGAAAGTCCTGAATGTCAGGTCCAGAATTCATTAATTTGTCTTCACGACTTGGTAATTTCCTGCTACTCTTAACTAATGCTGATTGCAGGTACGCTCTTGCTTGCTATGAGTGGATTCCAGGTCCCCAGTATTTTTAGCAAAACCTGGTGTGTGCATTATCATCATAATACTGGCACATATACTGTCTTTGCTGTTCATTTTCCAGAATCCATGGAAATGGTGGCCACATGAAGTAGGCAGCTGTCCTACCAACTCGGTTCACAGCTATTGAAGCAAGCACTCAGTCAACAGAGACATTGCAGATAAACAGTCCCGTGTTCTATTGCATGATGCTAATTTTTCCTCAAGATGTTGGAGAGAGAATTAAAATGGGACAAAGGACAGGGTGTTGCAGGAACATAGGCCCGCTGGGTCCCTCTCCATTTATTTATTTATTTCCTATCTTATTTTTATTTTTTTTATGAGTCAATGTTTAATTAATCTCAGTGGTGCCCAGTGACTAGAAACTTGGCAAAGAAATTGTTCCCAATTAGAGGTCCTGAAGAGCCATTGATAATCAAGAGATAAAACTTGTTTCTGGCTGAGGCACTGAAGGCATTATGTTGTTGCTCTTGATTTGGCTTTGAAAAAGTAGTTTAAAAATAAAGGAGACAGGATAGCATATATGTGCTTGTTGTAAAATAATTCAAACAGGAAAATTTTAAAATAATTGTCTTTCAGTGTCATACCTGGTCTCCCCAAGGCTCCAGCCCCCTTTCCTTGGGCTAAGTCTTTTTTTTTTTTTAATGCTTATTATTTATTTATTTTTGGCTGCTCCAGGTCTTCGTTGCTGCTCAGGCCTTTCTCTAGTATGGGGGCTGGAACAGGGGCTATTCTCTAGCTGAGGTGCACAGGCTTCTCATTGCAGTGGCTTCTCTTGTTGCAGGGCATGGGCCCTAGGGTGCATGGGTTCAGTGGTTGGGGCCCAAGGGCTTACTTGCTACTCAGTATGGGAGATCTTTCCAGGCCAGGGATTGAACCAGTGTCCCCTGCATTGCAAGGCAGATTCTTAACCTCTGGACTACCAGAGAAGCCCTCCCTGGGCTAAGTTTCTAAGACTCTTTTCAGAAACCTTTGCATGCACACATATGTGTGTATATGTAGTAATCATATCTTTATATATATTATATGTATCCTATGTCATATCTTCTACATTTCTTTTAAAAAAAATTATTAATTTGGCTGTGCTGGTTCTTAGTTGTGGGACACAGGATCTTTTTTCAGTTGTGGCACCCAGAGTCTTTAGCTATGGCATGTGAACCCTCAGTTGTGGCATGTAGGATCTAGTTCCCTACTGCTGCTGCTGCTGCTGCTAAGTCGCTTCAGTCGTGTCCGACTCTGTGTGACCCCATAGATGGCAGCCCACCAGGCTCCCCCGTCCCTGGGATTCTCCAGCAAGAACACTGCAGTGGCTTGCCATTTCCTTCTCCAATGCATGAAAGTGAAAAGTCAAAGTGAAGTCACTCAGTTGTGTCCGACCCTCAGCGACCCCATGGACTGCAGCCTACCAGGCTCCTCCGTCCATGGGATTTTCCAGGCAAGAGCACTAGAGTGGGCCCTCTGCGTTTGGATCATGGAGTCTTAGCCCCTGGACCACCAGGGCAGTCCCAAGATATATCTGTTTAATTCTGACATAAAATAGATCTCATTCCATGTACCATTCTGCGGTTTCTCTCTTGCACTTAATTAAACATTGTGGGCATTCTTCCATTTCAGTATGATCAATCTACCACATTCATCATAATGGCTGCAAAGTATTCCCGTGAGATGTACCCTAATTTATTTAAACAGTTCCTAGTTGACTGACATTGAAGTTGTTTCCAGTTTTTAGGCTATTGTCAGTAGGCTACAGTAAACATCTTAGTATATATCCCCTTTGTGCGTTTTGATTGGAGCATATGTGAAGGATAAATACCTAGATGTGGAATTTCTGGGCCCAGGATATATACATGTGAATTTTGAGAAGTATTGTCAAATTGAAAATGGCTGCATATGTTTATCTTTTCACTAATACTAAGGGAAAGTATATATATATTTTTATCCAAGTCTTTTCCAATTGGTAAACTAAGCCAAACCACACAGAGCTGGTCTGGCTGTGAAGACTGGCAGGGAAGAACGGGACTCTGATTAATGTTGCTTTTATTTCAGTTTAACACTGAAATAGCAAGCAAGCAGGACAAAGGATATTTAATAGGCCAGAGGTTCTCAAAGTGCAGTCCCTGGCCCAGGAGCACCTCCTAGGAACTTGGTATAATGCAAGTTCTCAGGTTCCACCCCAGGCCTCCTGAATCCTAAATTCCCATGCCGGGACCCAGCAATCTGAGTTTTAGCAAGCCCTCCATGTGATTCTAATGCTCACTGAAGTCTGAGAACCACTGCAGCAGGGCTTTCCCAAAGCTTTCTTTAAGCCTCTTGTAGGTGAACCTGGGGTTTCTGGTTTAGGCGGAAGGTGCCCAGGGCTCTCTGCATCTCCTACCATTTGGGTGAGGCAGGGACCATGCTGACACTCAGTGGAGTAATTACTCCCATAAATGGCAACTTCTGCTGCCCCTAATTATAAAGCTTTGTGTCCTATTTCTTACTTCATCAGGAGGCATGCAATGGACATGGCCAAATATTAACAAAATGTTGGCTTCCTGTCTATGTGAAAACGGCGCCTCATCCCTTACTGCTGTTGTTTTCAGTAGCCCAGTCCTGTCTGACTCTTTGTGACCCCATGGATGGCAGCACACCAGGCATCCCTGTCCCTCACCGTCTCCTGCAGTTTGCCCAAGTTCATGTCCATTGTATTGGTGATGCCGTCCAGCCATCTCGTCCTCTGACACCCTCTTCTCCTTCTGCCCTCAATCCTTCCCAACATCAGGGACTTTTACAGTGAGTCATCTGTTCGCATCAGTGCATTTCAGTTCAGATGCTCAGTCCTGTCTGACTCTTTGTGACTCCATGGACAGCAGCACACTGGGCTTCCCTGTCCATCACCAACTCCCAGAGTTGCTTAAACTCATGTCCATCAAATCGGTGATGCCATCCAACCATCTCATCCCTTCTCCTCCTGCCCTTAATCTTTCCCAGCATCAGAGTCTTTTTTCCAATGAGTCCGTTCTTTGCATTAGGTGGCCAAAGTATTGGAGCTTCAGCTTCAGCATCAGTCCTTCCAGTGAATATTCAGGACTGATTTCGTTTAGGATGAACTGGTTGGATCTCCTTGCTGTCCAAGGGACACTCAAGAGTCTTCTCCAACACCAGAGTTCAAAAGCATCAGTCCTTTCCTGCTCCTCTGTTTGCATCAGATGATCTAAGTACTGGAGCTTCAGCTTCATCATCAGTCCTTCCTACAAATATTCAGGGTTGATTTCCCTTAAGATTGCCTGGTATGATCTCCTTGCTGTCCAAGGGACTTTCAGGGAGTCTTCTCCAGCACCACAGTTTGAAGGCATCAATTCTTTGGTGTTCTGCCTTCTTTATAGTCCGGCTCTCTTCTTTATGTATGTGACCACTGGGAAAACCATAGGGCTTGACTATATGGATCTTTGTTGGCAGAGTAATGTCTCTGCCATTCAACATACTGTTTAGGTTTGTCATTGCTTTCCTTCCAAGAAGCAGTCATCTTCTGATTTCATGTCTGCAGTCAGTGGCCACACTGATTTTGGAGTCCAAGAAGAGGAAATCTGTCACTACTTCCACCTTTTCTCCTTCTATTTGCCATGAAGTAGTGGGGCCATATGCCATATCTTAGTTGTTTTTTTTTTTTTTTAATGTTTAGTCTTAAACTGGCTCTTTCAATCTCCTTCACCCTCATCAAGAGACTGTTTAGTTCCTCTTCACTTTCTGCCATTACAGTGGTATCATCTGCATATCTGAGGTTGTTGATGTTTCTCCTGCCTATCTTGATTTCAGCTTGTAACTCATCCAGCCCGGCATTTCTCATGATGCACTCAGCATATAGATTAAACAAACAGGGTGACAGCAGACAGCTTGGTCGTATCCTTTCTCGATCTTGAACAAATCAATTGTTCCATATAGGGTTCTAACTGTTGCTTTTTGACCCACCTACAGGTCTAACAGACTGGTTTCAAATAGAAAAAGGAGTACGTCAAGGCTGTATATTGTCACTCTGCTTATTTAACTTATATGCAGAGTACATCATGAGAAACACTGGGCTGGAAGAAACACAAGCTGGAATCAAGATTGCCGGGAGAAATATCAATAACCTCAGGTATGCAGATGACACCACCCTTATGGCAGAAAGTGAAGAGGAATTAAAAAGCCTCCTGATGAAAGTGAAAGTGGAGAGTGAAAAAGTTGGCTTAAAGCTCAACATTCAGAAAACGAAGATAGTGGCATCTGGTCCCATCACTTCATGGGAAATAGATGGGGAAACACTGGAAACAGTGTCAGACTTTAATTTGGGGGTCTCCAAAATCACTGCAGATGGTGATTGCAGCCATGAAATTAAAAGACGCTTACTCCTCGGAAGAAAAGTTATGACCAACCTAGACAGCATATTAAAAAGCAGAGACATTACTTTGCCGACTAAGGTCCATCTATTCAAGGCTATGGTTTTTCCTGTGGTCATGTATGGATGTGAGAATTGGACTGTGAATAAGGCTGAGCACTGAAGAATTGATGCTTTTGAACTGTGGTGTTGGAGAAGACTCTTGAGAGTCCCTTGGACTGCAAGGAGGTCCAACCAGTCCATTCTGAAGGAGATCAACCCTGGGATTTCTTTGGAAGGAATGATGCTAAAGCTGAAACTTCAGTACTTTGGCCACCTCATGTGAAGAGTTGACTCATTGGAAAAGACTTTGATGCTGGGAGGGATTGGGGGCAGGAGGAGAAGGGGACGACAGAGGATGAGATGGCTGGATAGCATCACTGACTCGATGGACGTGAGTCTGAGTGAACTCTGGGAGTTGGTGATAGACAGGGAGGCCTGGCGTGCTGTAGTTCGTGGGGTCGCAAAGCGTCGGACACGACTGAGCGACTGAACTGAATTGAACTGAACAGGCTTATCAGGAGACAGGTAAGATGGTCTGGTAATCCCATCTCTTTAAGAGCTGTCCACAGTTTGTTATGATCCACACAGTCAAAGGTTTTAGCACAGTCAGTGAAACAGAGGTAGATGTTTTTCTGGAATTCCCTTACTTTCTCTCTGATCTAGCAAATGTTGGTGATTTGATCTGTTCCTCTTCTTTTTCTAAACCCTGTTTGAACATCTGGAAGTTCTTGGTTTGCATAATGCTGAAACCTTACAGGCAAGATTTTAAGCATGATCTTACTAGCGTGGGAGATGAGTGCAATTTTCTGATGGTTAGCACATTCTTTGGTACTACCCTGCTTGGGAATTGGGATGAGAATTGACCTTTTCCAGTCTTGTGGCCACTGCTGAGTCTGCCAGATTTGCTGACATATTGAATGCAAAACCTTGATGGCATCATTCTTTAGGGGTTTGAGTAGTTCTGCTGGAATTTAATTGCAGCCACTAGCTTTATTAACAGCAGTGCTTCCTAAGGCTCACTTGACTTCCCACTCCAGAATGTCTGGCTCTGGGTGACTAACCACGCCATAGCTGTAATCCGGTTCATTAAGATCTGTTTTGTTTCATTCTTCCATGTATCCTTTCCATCTCTTCTCGAGCTCTTCAGTGTCTGCTAAGTCTCTATGGTTTCTGTCCTTTATTGTGCCCATCTTTGGGCAAGATGTTCCCTTGATATGTCCAATTTTCCTGAAGAGATCTCTAGCATTTCCCCTTCTGTTGTTTTCTTCTAGTGTTATGCACTGTTCATTGAAGAAGGGCTTCATGTCTCTCCTTTTCTTTGGAACTCTAAATTTAGTTGGGTGTGCTTTTCCCGTTCTCCCTTTCTTTTCACTTCTCTTCTTTTTTCAGCTATTTGTAAAGCCTCCTCGGATAACTACTTTGCCTTCTTGCTTTTCTTTTTCTTTGGATGCCTCATCCCTACTGAATATTAATTTCTTTACGTGTAACTGATGTAAGATGAACATCATCTCACTTTATACACCACTGGTACTTTTTCCTCCTTTACTATTACTTCTTTATGTTCTTTGCCATATTTTCTATTGGTTGGTTGTCTCTTCTTTATTAACTTGTAAGAGCAATTTTAATTTTCTGGAAATTAGCTCTCAGTCATTTGTTGCCAATTTTCTTTAAACCCAGTTTGTCATTTATCATTTGAATTTAGTTATGGTAAGTTTTTGCATCACAGATAGTTAAATTTTTCATATAACCAAATTTAATAGTTTTTATCTTTCTGAATTTTGGACTTTATATAAACTTTAAGTGATCTTCCCAACCCTAGGTTAATAAAAAATACTCATATTTTCCTCTAAAATTTATGATTTTATTTTTAGCATATAATGATGTGAACAAAATTTACTGCTACTTAAGGATCAAAGTATATATGTAAACATATTTTCCTAAAGTTTTAAAGTTATCCCAATTACATTTATTAAATAATTTATCTTGTCTCCAGTGATTTTAAGTAGCTTATTAATCACATTTAAAATGGGAAAGCATATATGAGATTATTCACTGAGATTGCAGTTAAGTTGTAACTTGATTTAGGGAGAAGAAAGACTTTTAATCCAAAGTTTTGGAACCAAGAACAAGGTACATTTTTTATTGTTACTCATTTTTTTCCTTTTGTCCTCAGGAAAACTTTATATATGAGTTGCATATTTTAAAAAATATATATATTAGTGAATTCTTAAATGTGATGTTTCCTTCATTATAGATTTTTACTAATTATTTGCATATAAGAAAGATCAATATATTTGTGTTTTAGTTTCATAGCTAGTCATGTTACTGACTGAATTCTCACTATTTCTGTTAGTTTTGGAGGATTCCTATGGTTCTTCAAGGTTGCAATAATAATCTACAAATAATATAAAGCATCCTATCTATGAGATTAGACTTTCATTATAAAATGTATCATATAGTAGAATATGACCTTCTAATTTCCAACTTTTAAGAATAATTACCTTTAATGAAATAAATAGGAATATAATAAAATTTTCCAATTTTAAGTTTGTTATTCTGAGTTTTGAAAATGCTTATAGTTTTATTTTATGTAGTTACACAAAAACACAATTTATAAGTTGTATTTTTGTGTAATTATACAAAAACATAGTTTATTTTACAGTTGTATAATATACAGCACAGTCATGATCTAGAACACATCTTCCACTCCAGAACGTTCCCTCTGGTTCTCTATTCAATGGCCTCTGCCTACACCTGCCCTCTGGCAACCACTAAATGGCTTCTTTGTCATTGTACTTTTTCCCTTTGCAGAATTTTGTGTCAATGGAGTCATACAACATGCAGTGTTTTTGTGTCTGGACTTGTTCACTTAGTATTCCATTGCTGTTGTTGTTCAGTTGCTCAGCTGTGTCTGACTCTTTGTGACCCCATGGACTGCAGCACGCCAGGCTTCCCTGTCCTTCACCAAATCCCAGAGCTTGCTCAAACTCATGCTCATTGAATCAGTGATGTCATCCAACCATCTCATCCTCTGTTGTCCCCTTCTCCTCCTGCCTTCAATCTTTCCCAGCATCAGGATCTTTTCCAATGAGTCGACTCTGCGCATCAGGTGGCCAGAGTATTCCATTTCATGACTATAAAACAATTTGTTTATGATAGCTCTTTCTCAATCCTGTGCACTGCTGATCTTAGTTGGTTATATTCATTAGTTGATGGATATTTGGGTTGTTTGCAAATTTTGGGTCATTGAAAAATGTAAGTATGACATTCAAATACATGTCTTTGTTTGGACATATGCTGTTTCTTCTAACTACTTAGGAGTGAGGTCTCTAAGTTGTATGATAAGAGTATATTTCATTTAGTGGAAACTGCCAAACTGTATTTTTGCGTGTGGATGTACCACTTTGTATTACCATCAGCAACTATGAGTGGTCTAGGTGGTCCACATTCTCACCAGCATTGGATGTTTTAAGTGTTTTGGTTTTTTGTTTTTAATTCTGAGTGTTTTGTGGTATAGCAGTGTGGTTTAACTTGCATTTCCCTAATGACTAATGATGTTGAGCGTCTTTGTGTACGTTCACTTACTATTTATCTATCTTATTCGATGAAGTGTCTTTTCAAAAAATTTTCCCATTTTAAAATTTAGATTATTTGTCTTTTTGAGTTTTGAGTTCTTTATATATTATTGAAGCAAATCCTTTGTCAGCTATATGCTTTGCAAATATTTTATCCCAGTCTACAGTTCATCTTTTTATTAAGTGTGTTTTTAAGAACAAACTTAATTTTTTATTAAAGTATATTTGATATACAATATTAGTTTCAGGTATGCAGCATAGTGGTTCAACGTTTTTACAGACTATACTCTGTTTAAAGTTATTTCAAAGTGATGGCTATATTTCCTGTGCTGTACAATATAGCCTTGTAGCTTATTGATTTATTACATAGCAGTTTGCATCTCTTAAACCCTTGCCTGTTTCTTACCCCTGCCCCCTATCTTTCCCACTGGTGACCGCTAGTCTGCTTTCTCTGTGAGTCTGTTTCTGTTTTGTTGCATGCATTTAGCAAACTCTTTAATTTTTAAAATCCAACGTATTATTTTCTCACTTTTATGGTTTATGCTTTTATAGAAATCTAGTGTAACTAAGGGTAATGAAATTTCTCTCCTATGTTTTCTTCTAGATGTTTTAAAACTTTCTCTCTTACATTTAGGTTAATGATCTTTTTTGAGTTAAATTTTGGATGTGGTGTGAAGATGAGTGTTGAAGTTCTTTATTTTGTTTTTGTATGTGAACATCCACTTTCTAGTGCCGTTTGTGAAAAAAAAAAAAAGTCCTTTCCACACCGAAATACATTGGTTCTTATGTTGGTACTCAATGAGCTATGTATGTGTAGGTCCATTTCTTTACTCAGTGTTCTGTATACCAGACTAATTTGATTACAGTAGCTTTATTCTAAGTGTAAGTTTGATACTAAGTGGGAATTTAATACTTCCAACTTTATTTTTCTTTTTCAAGACTGTCAATTTTTATTTTTTATTTACTTTTGGTTACTCTGGGCTTTCTGCATTTTTTGTAAATTTTCAATCTGTGTGTAATTTACACAGGAAACACTTGAGATTTTGGAATTGCATCAAATCTATATATTAATGTGAGGTTACTGATATCTCATTTTAACAATTTTGCATTTTCTGATTTCTGGACACAGTATATCTCTCCTTTCATCTAGTAGTCTTTAATTCCTCTCAGTAATATTTAGTAGATATATAGCTTTCAGATTTTGTTTATAAATGTCTTTCTGTTAGATTGAGAAGGGTCTATTTTATTCTTAGTTTGCTACAAGAATTTCTATCACAAATGGGTGTTGAAGTTTGTAAAATATTTTTTCCTGCATTTACTGAGATGATCATGTGATTGTTCAATTTTAATCTATTAATATATGATGACTCATATTTTTTCTAATGTTAAGCCAACCTTACATCATAGCTAAAGATTTACTAAAGGAACTTTTTCAGACAGAAGGGAAATATCAGAAGGAAATTTGGAACATCAGGAGTGAATAATATCTTTTAACTCTTGATATGAAAGTTTAAGAAATTAGCATGTTTGTAACTTTTTTGATTGCTTTTTCCCACCATTGCCCATTTTCCTTAGCTATATTCTTACTAACACAACACATCTCAATGTTTATAACAGCTTTGTTTCTGTAATATAATCAATTCAGTGCAAATCACCAATACTTTTATACCATGAATTCTTCCTTCCTCAATTCTTTCCATTACAGCCCTTGTTTGGTGAGAATGTCTCATCAAGTAGGTTTTTTTATGCCACAAGTAGGGCTATCTAAACTTTTGCACTCACAGTTTTCAAAGTGAAAGTCGCTCAGTTCTGCCTGGCTCTTTGAAACCCCATGGACAGACAATCCATGGAATTCTCCAGGCCAGAATACTGGAGTGGGTAGCCCATTCCCTTCTCCAGAGGATCTTCCCAACCCAGGAATTGAACCCAGGTCTCCCACATTGTGGGTGGATTCTTAACCAGCTGAGCCACCAGAGAAGCCCAAGAGTGCTAGAGGGGGTAGCCTTATCCCTTCTCTAGCAGATCTTCCCATCACAGGAATCGAACCAGGGCCTCCTGCCCTGCAGGTGGATTCTTTACCAGCTGAGCTACGTTTGGGGCTCCTAAATATTGCTGTGAAGAAATCTGAGCCCACTCTGATTTTCCTTCTTGGTAGGTGAACTGCTTCTTCTGACTGAATGCTTCTTTATTTCTATGTTTCTTCTTTTTTAAATTCAAACTGGAGGATGATTGCTTTACCACGTTGTGCTGATTTCTGCTGCACCATTCTTAAAGGCAAGCAGCCTTACCTTACCGTGTTGATTACTGGAACAAATTGCTTTCCCCTGTAACACAGTATGCCCCTTTGACCCTCAGAATCAGGTCTGTCTCTAATTCAGAATCATGTTCTATCTCACATTTTAGTGTTATTCCGATCCTGTTTGTTTGACTTCCTTTGCTGGTCAAGCTTATGTTGACTCTGGTCTACCTCCATATATTCCTTTCTAATTACCTCTGTTTCTTTGTCTTTTGGCATTTAGAGTTTTGGATTTTTATAAGTCTTTCTTCCATGTTCCAATTCTTTTTTAAAAATGGTATCCTTTATATTGTTTTTGTGTTTCAATATCATTTTTATTTCTGGGGTGTTTGTATTGTTAACTTTGATATCTTTCATGAACTTTTTCACTTCACATTTACCACCTTTTAATTTCTTCTTAAATTTCATATCCCTCTTCATAAAATCCTCCCTTTCAGATATTTTCTCTCTTTAATTTCCTTCTAACTGGAGGATAACTGCTTTGCAATGTTGTGCTGTTTTATGCCATATAACGACATACATCAGTCATAAGTATACGTATGACCCCTCACTCCTACCTCCCCGCAGTCCCAGTCCTCTGGGTCATCATAGTCTTTCTTTAATTGCTTTTGGAATGTAGAGAACTATTTCTCAAAGTTTTTTACCTGTTTCCTGAAGTTTTCGTGTGAGAAATATGTATTACTTTTATTCAGTAAAAATTTAAGTATGTTTTTGAAATCATGCTATGAAATGCATCTAGTTCTTTTTTTTCCTCTCTCTTCCCCTAATTTTTTTAAAATTGGAGTATAATTGCTTTACAGTGGAGTGTTAGTTTCTGTTGTAGAAAAAGTGAATCAGCTTTACATACACATATATCCTGTCCCTCTTGAGCCTCCTTCCAACACCCCCCCAACCCCACCCTCTCGGTCATCACACAGCACCAAGCTGAGCAGCTTGTGCACTTCTTTTGATGTATATTCTTTGTAAATTTTCCTCCTTGGTTTATAAATGTTAAACAATCATACTTTTACCAGTCCTGTTACTTGAAAAGTCTTTATGCAGTATTGAGAACAATCCCTAGAGGAGAGAGCTGGACATCTGACATCAGTAATAGGAAGATTGGATCTAGATGGTAGGAAATACCCAAGGTGGAGCGTCATTGTGTAAGGCAGGGAAGGAAATAGAGCCTGAGGGTGAAGAGAGGAACAAGGCCGGTCTAAGTGTCAAGACCCTTACCTGATTTACCTGAATAAGCCTACCCACAGAAGGGAAAGATTGAAGGCCAGAGGAGAAGGGGATGACAGAGGATGAGATGGTTGGAGGGCATCACTGATGCGATGGACATGAGTTTGAGTAAACTCCGGGAGTTGGTGATGGACAGGGAAGCCTGGCGTGCTACAGCCCATGGGGTCGCAAAGAGTTGGACACGACTGAGCGACTGAACTGAACTGACAGAAGGAAAGCTCCAGGAAACCATGGTCACACTACCACCCAGTATTCCTTTGCTTTAAATGACCGAATTACTCACTTTACCTTGGTTAAGTAAACACTTGTCACCGCTGTAGAAACTTTTCTGAGTGTTCTGTTTCTGCTGGTCTTCACATGTAGTCACTTTTTAAAAGTCAAACATAAAAAATATAGATAGTAAGTGACAGTTCCAGTCCTCTGTTGTTGTTTGTAGTTGCTAAGTCATGTCCAACTCTTTGCAACCCTGGGGACTGTAGCCTGTCAGGCTCCTCTGTCCATGGTATTTCCCAGGCAAGAATACTGGATTGGGTTGTCATTTCCTTCTCCGGGGATCTTCCTGACCCAGGGATCGAGCCCACGTCTCCCACACTGCAGGCAGATGCTTTACCATCTGAGCCACCAGGGAAGCCCAACCCAATCCTTTACTCCACCCTTTTGAAGAAGTTGCTGTTTAGTTCTAAGTCATGTCCGACTCTTTGCGAACCCATGTACTGCAGCGCTCCAGGCTTTGCTGTCCTTCACTGTCTCCTAGAGTTTGCTCAAACTCATGCCTATTGAGTTAGTAATGCCATCCAACCATCTCATCCTCTGTCGTCCCCTTCTCCTCCTGTCCTCAATCTTTCCCAGCATCATGCCTATTGAGTTAGTAATGCCATCCAACCATCTCATCCTCTGTCGTCCCCATCTCCTCCTGTCCCAATCTTTTCCCAATGAGTTGGCTCTTCGCATCAGGTGGCCAAAGTAACTACTGTTTAATGCTTTTCTATGTCTACTTCTTGTTCTTGAATGTATTTATATATAAAATTGTTCTGCTTTACTAAAATGTGTCTTGGTAAACTTTTGACACCAGTATCTATTTTTCTACCACAAAATAGCTTTCATAGCATTGCACACTATAGCTGTAATATTGTTTATTTACTCATCTACTTTGACTGTGTGGACCACAATAAACTGTGGAAAATTCTGAAGGAGATGGGAACACCAGACCCCTGACCTGCCTCTTGAGAAACCTGTATGCAGGTCAGGAAACAACAGTTAGAAATGGACATGGAACAACACACTGGTTCCAAATAGGAAAAGGAGTACATCAAGGTTGTATATTGTCACACTGCTTATTTAACTTATATGCAGAGTACATCATGAGAAATGCTAGATGAAGCACAAGCTGGAATCAATTGCCAGGAGAAATATCAATTACCTCAGATATGCAGATGACACCACCCTAATGGAAGAAAGTGAGGAAGAACTAAAGAGCCTCTTGATGAAAGTGAAAGAAGACAGTGAAAAAGTTGGCTTAAAGCTCAACATTTAGAAAACTAAGATCATGGCATCTGGTCCCATCACTTCATGGCAAATAGATGGGAAACAGTGGCAGACTTTATTTTTTTGGACTCCAAAATCACTGCAGATGGTGACTGCCGCAATGAAAATAAAAGATGCTTACTCCTTGGAAGGAAAGTTATGACCAACTTAGACAGCATGTTCAAAAGCAGAGACATTACTTTGTCAATGAAGGTCCGTCTAGTCAAGGCTATGGTTTTTCCAGTGGTCATGTATGGATGTGAGAGTTGCACTATAAAGAAAGCTGAGCTGTGGTGTTGGAGAAGACTCTTGAGAGTCCCTTGGACAGCAAGGAGTTCCAACCAGTCCATCCTAAAGGAGATCAGTCCTGGGTGTTCATTGGAAGGATTGATACTGAAGCTGAAACTCCAATACTTTGGCCACCTGATGTGAAGAACTGACTCATTTGAAAAGACCCTGATGCTGGGAAAGATTGAGGGCAGTAGAAAGGGACAACAGAGGATGAGATGGTTGGATGGTATCACCTACTCAATGTACATGAATTTGGGTAAACTCTGGGAGTTTTGATGGACAGGGAGGTCTGGCGTGCTGCAGTTCATGGGCTTGCAAAGAGTCAGACATGACTGAGCTACTGAACTGAACTGAACACAGCTGTTCTTGGCCATGTATTTACCCTCAACTGCTGTAATGAATAGTCTTCTATGCGGATATTGCAAGATGCTTATTGCATATATTCCTAAAAGTGGATTTTGTAGGTTATAATAGAGGGCACAAGTAAAATTTTGATAAGTACCAAAGCACGATACTTCAAAAAGTCTCTCCAGGTGTCTTCTTAATGACAGTCTGTTTCCTTTCACACACTCTTGTCAAAATGCAGTATTATTCTACTTTTTCATTTCTGCCAATAAATTAAAAAATATATTAACTCATTATTTTAAAAAATTGCATATTCAAAATTACAATGTAATTTCAGTATACTATAAAAAATACTCATTAGACACATATTTCTTTGGTGAATTCCTTTGTCTATTTTTAGAAGACTTTTTTTCACTTCTTACTGATTTCTAGGGGCTTTTCATTGGTTGTTAATACTTATCTATTTAAATGTTGAAAATATTTTCCTGTAATCAGTATCATCTTTGAACTTTATACTCTTTAGATTATTCAAACTATTTGTATTTTTGTATAGTGGAGTCTTTTTACTTTATGGCTTTTATTGTTTCTGCTTATGAAAGTATTCCCTACTTTAAGATTAAGACATCAGGTTCTCCTATATTTTTTGCTAATACTTACATGATTTTTAATGCTTTTCATGTTTTATTGAGCTTAGTTTTTAATCTGTAAAATGCCTGGTCTGTTGTTTCAACATCTTTTATTGAATTATTTTCTCATCTAATTGAAATATCACAGGCTTTATCTTTTCATATTGATCTCTATCTAATTTTGGGCCAATGACACATTATTTTTCACATTTAAAATGGTTATGTAAGTCCCTGTTCATTATTCTGTTTTTCCAAATTTTACTGGCTATTTCACTAGACATTCTTGTAGAATTTTGATTGGGAATTGTATGAAATTTATATACAAATTTGAAGAAATCTGATGCTTTCAATATTGAGTCTTCCTTTCCAGAACCAGTTTGCCCTTCTATTGATTTAGAGCTTCTTTAGGTTTCTTCAGTAAAAATGTACACCATTCTACATAAATGTCCATCTCTTGTTGGACTCAATTATAATATGCACTGTTTTTCTTTGCTATTATTATTGAATCTTTAAATAGCCACCTTGGTTGTCTCATATCTCAGAGTTCTTCGGAGGGCCTACTCTTAGCTCTAACCTGGGGACAAGTTCAGTAAATGAGAGATTGGGGAGTTGCTGTCTTACCTGTGTCACTCGTTAGTTAATTACCTAAAACACTGTCATACTCTCCAGATATAGAATAGTTACTTGACTCATTTTAATAATGCAGTAATGAATACCTACAAGAATTGCCCAATATTTGGATTATTTACTTAGGTTATGCTCCTAGAAGTGAAATAACGTGGCCTCGTTTTATGAAATTTTTTCTGGACATTTTACTGAAATACTGTCAAAGTGTGGGTCCATACCCATTCCCGCCAGGCAGTGGAGAGTGCTAGCATTTTTCACTCCTTTCTCTGTGATGCCCTTGACATGTTTTGACTAACCCCCTAGCAGGAGAGCTCCACCATTTCTTGCAGAAAGCAAACTGTGGCTCTGTCATGATGATACATACCTCCATTCGACTATCGCTCTGTGTGCATATTTATATATAAATAATTGCTATTTCTGCTTCCACCTGCTTTGAAACACTCTCCACACAGGCAACCATCTCTGTAGCCTGGCAGCGGTTATCAGTGGTACCAGTTATTCATGCTGGTGGTACCACTTCTTCCTGATGAAATCACATCTCAGGTATTCTTTGTCTTCTTTCAAAGAAACGTGCGTGCTCAAGTCGATCAGTCATATCTAACTCTTGGGACCCCCATGGACTGTAGCCCACCAGACACCTCTGTCTAAGGGGATTTTCCAGGCAAGAATACTGGAGTGGGTTACCATTTTCTCCTACACCAGGGGATCCTCCCAATCCAGTATTTAACATAATTTTTTATTGTTCTCTGCTATATTCAAGACCTTGCCTCTTCTGGATTGCTTTTTGTTCCTCCATGATTTAAATCGTCAAATTTTATCTTTGCTTCAAAATCCAGTTTAAATGTCATTTCTAACTTAAGCGTCATTTCTTTCTTGAAATCCTCCCAGAGAGCCCCAGCAAAGTAATCTCTCTCCCTTCTGAATCATCATAGTACTTTATGATTACATTTTTGTGTATTATTTTCAGTCTGGGATTGTAAGAGTTCATTGACTGTCTTAACTTTACTGTCTGAGCCACCAGGGAAGCTCTCACTGATTGTCTTAACTTTTAAATTTAGATAGAAACTTCCTTGAGGGCAAGTTTCAGGTTTTAAAATGGTCATACATGTTTTCCATGCCTTGCACAATATCAAAAGCTCAGTAAATAAATGTTTTCTTTTCCAGTTTCATTGAAATATAATGGACAGATAAAACCGTAATGTCTTTAAAGTATACAACATGACAATCTGATATACTGTTGGAGAAGATCATTAAGAGGGTGTGACTGACAACTGGTTTACCTGTGAGCTGAACCAGGTCAATTAGAGGCTCCTCACCTCCTCCCTGTGTCCTTAGCATGTACCTTCACATGGTAGAATGTACCTTCACATGGCAGAAATCATTTTCAAGGACACAGCCTTGAGAAAGCAAGGTGTTGTTGAGACCATGTGGATTATGTATGTGACTGAACCCAGGCGTGGAGATCTACTTATCTTTGCCCAGGGCAAGTCTTGCGTCTAAGTTCTCATGCTTATTAAACTGCCACCAACTGTCTTTCTCTTTCTTTGGTATCTCCTTGCCCTCTGTGGACTGGGGAGGAAAGGGGGAAGCTCCCAAGTTTGGGAACCAATATGTACATATGCAGTGTGAAAGGATTCTCACTGCTGAGTTAATTAACACATCCAGCACCTTGCATTCTTACCTTTTCTTTTTTTTTCTGTGTGAAGAACACTTAAGTATCTAGGTTTTACTTGCTTAGCTAATTTCAATTATACTGTACAGTATTATAGCATTACAGTATTATAAATCACTGCAGATGATGACTACAGCCATGAAATTAAAAGATGCTTGCTCCTTGGAAAAAAAGTTATGACCAATGTAGACAGCATATTAAAAAGCAGAGACGTTACTTTGCCAACAAAGGTCCATATAGTCAAAAGCTATGGTTTTTCGAGTAGTCATGTATGGATGTGAGAGTTGGACTATAAAGAAAGCTGAACACCAAAGAATTGATACTTTTGAACTGTGGTGTTGGAGAAGACTCTTGAGAGTCCCTTGGACTGCAAGGAGATCCAGCCAGTCCATCCTAAAGGAAATCAGTCCTGAATATTCATTGGAAGGACTGATGTTGGAGCTGAAACTCCAATACTTTGGCCACCTGATGTGAAGAACTGAGTCATTTGAAAAGACCCCGATGCTGGGAATGATTGAAGGCAGGAGAAGAAGGGGGACAGAGGATGAGATGGTTGGATGGCATCACCTACTCAATGGACATGAGTTTGGGTAATCTCTGGGAGTTGGTGATGGACAGGGAAGCCTGGCGTGCTGCAGTCCATGGGGTCGCAGAGAGTCAGACACGGCTGAGCAACTGAACTGAACTGAACTGATACAATATGATCAACTATAGTCACCGTGTTATATAATAGATACTCAGACCTTATCACATAATTAAAAGTTTGACTCTTTCAGCCTATTTCCCCCACATCCCAGCTCCTGGCAACCACCGTTCTACTCTCTGTGAGTTCAACAAGTGACAACAGATAGTATCTGTCTTTTTCTGTCTGACTTAACATAGTGCTCTCTAGGTTCATTCATGTTGTCACAAATGGCAGGATTTCCTTCTTTTTTTAAGGCTGAATAGCATTCCATTGTGTCTGGATCTATGTCTATTAATATCACATTTTCCTTATTCATCTCTCAAAAGATGCTTAGGTTGTTTTCATGCCTTAGCTACTGTGAATAATGCTGCAATGTACATGGGAAAACAGATGTCTCTTGGAGATGTTGATTTTGTTTCCTTTGGATATACAAGAATATCTTGAAAATATTATGGGTTTGGTTCAAGACCACTGTAATAAAGTAAACATCACAATAAAGAGAGTCACATAAAGTGTTTTAGTTTCCCAGTGCATATAAAAGTTATGTTTACACTACCCTGTAGCCTCAGTGTGCAATAGCAATACGTCTAGAAAAAGTACATACCTTAATTAAAAAATAATTTATTACTGAAAAGTGCTATCCATCATCTGTGCCTTCAGCAAGTTGTGGCAGTAACCTCAGATACCGCTGATCACAGATCACCATAACAGATTAAATAAAAATGTTTGAAATGGGAAAAGAATTACCAGAATGTGGCACAGACAAGCAAAGTGAGCACGTGCTGTTGGAAAATGGTACTGATAGACTTGCTGGATACAGGAATATCACCAACCTTCAACTTGTGAAAAATGTGCAGTAAAGAGACATGCAGTGAAAGAAGATCTGCCTATATACCAGAAGTACAATTGATGAATCATAGGGTAGTTCTCTTTTTAATTGTTGAAAAACCTCCATGTGGTTTTCCACAGTGACTGCACCAGTTTACATTGCCACCAACAGTACTCAGAAGTTCTCCTTTCTCCAAGTCCTCACCAACATTTGTTAATTCTTAGCCTTTTGATACCTGGGGAAGGAAATGGCAACCCATTCCAGTTTTCTTACCTGGAGAATTCCTTGGACAGAGGAGCCTGGTCGGTCACAGTTCATGGGGTTGCAAAGAGTCAGACGCGACTGAAGAGACTTAGTACCGGTTTGATAACAGAAATCTTAATACGTGTGAAGTGAAGTGAAAGTCACTCAGTAGTGTTCAAATCTTTGTGATCCCATGGACTGTAGCCCTCCAGACTTCTCTGTGCATGGAGTTCTCCAGGCAAGAATATTGGAGTGGGTTGCCATTCCCTTCTCCAGGAGATTTTCCTGACCCAGGGATCGAACCTCGGTTTCCCACATTGCAGGCAGATTCTTTACCATCTGAGCCCCAGGGGAAGCCACGTGTGAGGTGATGTCTCACTATGGATGTGATTTGCTTTCTTCTGATGGTGCAGGTTGGTTAGAGCCTGGACCCCCAGGCTGTAACAGAACAAGGGCACAGTCAGTCTCCTTCCAGGGAGGAACTGGGAGATGGCCAGTTTGTCCTGTTCCCTAGAGCTGCAGGGTGTGTGTGTGTGTGTGTGTGTGTGTGTGTGTGTGTACACACTTCCACACCTGTTTAACAACTGTTTCCTTGTTTGTGGTAGTCCTGTGGGACTTGCACCTGCAAGCACTGTTGCTCGTCAGCTGGGACGCTTGGAGAGCAGCCCCTCAAGTGGCTGCCGTGAAAGTCGGAGCACTAGGTATGTGGACCAGCCTCTTCCAGGGAGATACTGGGCACTTGGTTTCATTGTTGGGGTGAACCAGAGCCCCGGGGAGAGGGGATGTACCCACCAGCCCATTCAGGCTCTGGGAAAGACCACAGTCATCTCCCAGATGCCTCCTAATTAGAAGGCAGACTCTCAGACAGCAGCTCATAAGACATGCAGTCCAGCCCTACTCGGGGAAGGACCGGGAGGTGGGCCTGTCTGTCTGCTCGCTCTGCTTTGCAGTGAGTTCTCCTGTATCTTGTTGATAAGTTTTCTTTGTTTGCTATAGCCTTGTGGGACTTCATTGAGAAAAACCCTACTGGCTATCAGAGGTGGGGGACTTGGGGATCATTCCTCCAGGGGAAGCTTATAAGTCTGGGATCTTGAGGTGGAGTCCAGACCCTTTTCTCCTCAGGAGAAGCTGAGAGTCTGGGGTTCTCTCCCAGTTGTATGTTGCTATGCCTGGTGAATTTACAGCAAGAATGTCTCTCAGCCCTTCCTGCCTGTTTCCATGTATTTTCTCAGTCATCTGATGTGTAGCAGTCACTTGGCTAGTTGCTGAATCTCTCTCAGAAGGGACTACAGTGTGAGTAACTGTGTATCCATGACTAAATTCAGGAGTCTCCCATGTCACCATCTGAGTCTGGAAGAGTAAATGAATGTCTGCTGACTATGTGAGCCATAATGCAGAGAGGGATTGGAATTTGGAACAAAAGATATAAACTTATTTTAATTTATTGGGAAAACAACATCAATCTAGCACTTGTCCTTTTAAGAAAGGAGTTGACATTTGAGACGAATAGCGATCTGTTTAAGAAGTTCGAGAATAATACATTTCTGTGGGGCATTTTGATTTGACCTCCAAATCACCTCTCAATCAAGACAGTGGAAATGGTTTTGAGCTTAAAATAGAAACACGTGGTTAGTGGAGAGGTAGACTTTTAGTATGATGGCAAATGTACAGGAAAATGGAATTAGCACTTGCCTTAGTATTTCAGTTCCCTATGCCTAAAAGCAAACTTTCTGTTGTTTTAACATCTTTTGACCTAAATTAACCACATTACATAAATATTTATGGTTTCATCTTCTCATCTGCTAAAATGGTAGATTTTCAGGATTGGGTCCCTTTTTTTAAATTTTAATTTTGTATTGGAATATAGCTGATTAACAATGTTATGTTAGTTTCAGGTGTACAGCAAAGTGATTCGATTATACATATACTTGTATCCATGCGCGCGCGCGTGTGTGTTTGCGCTGTTACTCCAGTTGTGTCTAACTCTTTGTGACCCTATGGACTGTAGCCTGCCAGGCTCCTTGGTCCATGGGATTCTCCAGGCAAGAATTCTGAAGTGGGTTGCCATTTCCTTCTCCAGGGGATCTTCCCAACCCAGGCATCGAACTGGCGTCTGTTCTGTCTCCTGCACTGGTAGGTGGACTCATTACCGCTAGCACCATCTGGGAAGCCCATACGTATCTATTCTTTGTCAAATTATTTTACCATTTAGGATGTGGTTCAACATTTGCTTAATTTAGTTTTGTGTGTGTTTCATATATTATATATAATATATTTCATATATTACACAGTCATTTTAACAAAACTTTTTTTGGCCACGCCTAGTTTCTTTTGGGATCTTAGTTACCTGGCCAGAGATCAAACCCGGGCCCTTGGCAGTCAAATCACAGAGTCCAAATCACTGGATAGCCAGGGAGTTTCCCTCAACAACACTTTTAATGTGTTTTTTGTTTATTTAGTTTTAACCTTCCTCTGTATTCCCTTCTACTATCACAACTGGCTCTCCAGGTGGCTCAGTGGTAAAGAATCCTCCTACCAATGTCAGAGATGCAGGTTTGACCCCTGGGTGGGTAAGATCCCCTGGAGGAGGGAAATGGCAACCCACTCTAGTATTCTTGCCTGGAAAATTCCAGGAACAGAGGAGCCTGGTGGGCTACAGTCCATGGGGTCTCAAAGAGTTGGACGGGATTGAGCTATTGAGCACTGAGCGCACGTGTACTCTCAGGATTAAAATATATGAAACTCTCACTGTGCAAAATATGCCTATGATGTTGCCAGCTCTTCTACGATGTTTATAGAATATGTTAACACCCTATAGTGAATTGGCATCATTTTGCTAGCCTGTGCTGTGCTGTGCTTGGTCTCTCAGTCATGTCCAAGTCTTTGCGACCCCATGGACTGTAGCCCACAAGGCTCCTTTATCCATGGTATTCTCAGGACAAGCATACTGGAGTGGGTTACCACTTGCTACTCCAGAAGATCTTCCAAACCAGGGATCGAACCCAGGTCTCCCGCCTTGCAGGCTGATTCTCAACAGTCTGAGCCACCAGGGAAGCCCTTTGCTATCCTACTTACCTCAAAGAAAAGAAACAAATGCCCCAAGCAAAGACTCCAACGCCCTCCTCCCCGTCCCCCTGCCACAGTAGCCTTTCCATGATGGAGAATGTATTTGTGATAAGAGCTGGGCATAAGGGGAAGCTATGCCTGGGACCCATGGTGGGGGCAGCGGAAATGTGCCGCTCCCATCCTCCATTCACCCCTCAGTGTCCGCCTGCACCACCCATCTGAAGGAATTAGCCTCCCAGAGAGGGAGATGCCAGCGATGAGCACACCTGCAGTGTGGTGTGACTGCACCGCTTAGTCAGGGAAGCAGTTTTGAAAAAGCAGGGGAGGAGAACCGTCAAGGTTTGGCTCCCTGTGAAATCTGCCTGTCAGAACAGATGATGCATTTGGGTGTAACACACTCCCAGTATCTTCTTCCAGCGCTTTGCTCTCTCATTTCAGGGCTTTTGGAATTTTGCTGCAACTTATCCCTTTGAGAAGGAGAAGGCAATGGCACCCCACTCCAGTACTCTTGCCTGGAAAATCCCATGGACAGAGGAGCCTGGAGGGCTGCAGTCCATGGGGTCACTAAGAGTCGGACACGACTGAGCGACTTCACTTTCACTTTTCACTTTCATGCGTTGGAGAAGGAAATGGCAACCCACTCCAGTGTTCTTGCCTGGAGAATCCCAGGGACGGGGGAGCCTGGTGGGCTGCCGTCTATGGGTTCGCACAGAGTCGGACATGACTGAAGCAACTTAGCAGCAGCAGCAGCCTCCCTTTAAGAGGCTTTTCCTCTCCCGTGTTCTCCACTGAACGTTAGCCTTGAGCGGCGAGGGACTCTGTTTAAAATGTCCACTCAGGACTGATTCCCTAGAATCAAGTCCGCCAGGCCCTATAGCGTCTTCCCTCCCTTTCAGGGTCACATCCCTCGGTCCTTCAGCTTGTCTGAAATTAGAAGAGGGTGTGGCATGGTTCAGCAGGCTTGGGTCAGACGAGCTCAGAGGGCATTTGGCTTTCTGGGAATGGCCTAAGGAACCACATGATTTTTTTTTTTTTAACTTTTTACTTTGTATTAAAGTATAGCCAGTTAACCGTGTTGTGATATTTTTAGAAGCTCCCTTCCCATCCAGGCTGCCACATAACATTGGGCAAAGTTCCCTGTGCTATACAGACCTTATTGGTTATCCGTTTTCAATAGAGCAGCGTGTGCATCTGAAAAGCAATGATACAGATGAACTTATTTACAGAACAGAAACAGACTCATAGATTTAGATTGGGGTGGACAGGGAATCATATGAATTTTGAAGGTGTAAAGAAGGCAAGAAAATGGGAAGTGGGTGTGATCATGATGTCCCTGGAGCTACCCGGTCTTCCAGAATCGTGAGGACATTTTTGTTTTGAAAAATGCATGTGCTTTTAAGAGCACCAAGTGAAGTCTTCATTCAGAAGAGTCCATTCGCAGAGGCCATCATACTGACGTACCTTGTATGATGCTTCTTGAGGGCAGGAGGAGAAGGGGACGACAGAGGATGAGATGGTTGGACGGCATCACCAACTCAATGGACATGAATTTGAGTAAACTCCGGGAGTTGGTGATGGACAGGGAGGCCTGGCGTACTGCGGTTCATGGGGTCGCGAAGAGTTGACGACGACTGAGTGACTGAACTGAACTGAACTGAATATTTAATCCTTACTACTGGAGGAGGTAAATATTATTATCTTTATTTTATAGCTGATGCAATGAAAGCTCAGAGAAGTTGCACTTGTGGTATGGTAAGTAATGGCGTCTGAATGAAATCTGGAGTTCTCACTCTGGTCCATAGGTTTTTCTATTATCTAATCTCCCAAGCAGGGGAAAAAAAAATCCGTCCCTAAAGTACAAGGTCTTGTTTTCCTCTGAAATAGTGGATAGTAAGCAAGCAGAATGGGGGATGGCTTGTGACAGTATTTGTACATACAGAAGGAGAAAGAATACCTCTTTAGATTTGGAGTCTCTGGTGTAAACAGAGCTGCTTCTTTGATTTTGTTTCATAGCTAAATGATGCTTGTGAGTGTTATAAATGTCCTAATCCAAAATCTCATCTCTAATTCCCTGCTGTAAGCTCTAAAACAAAGAGGACTTAGCATTTGCCTTAATAGACTTTGTTCTGTATGTACCTAGAGATGACAGAATTCCAATTAAAAGGATATTGATTGCTCATAGATTAATGCCATCCACTCGAAATCAATGGTCATTGAACTTCTCTCGGTGATTTTTATTGTGAGCACTCTTGGCCCTTATACTTTGCTTATTAAATGTTCCACTGTAATTGTATGCCCAGTTAACATGGACGATTCCTTCACTATTAATATATCATTTTCGGATCTTAGTCCAGTTAGCGCTATTAGTCATTGCAAACGAAAGCCAGTGGAGTCTTACAAAACCAAAAGCCTTCCCTTGCCTGCTTTCAGAGATAATTTATACGCTCTCATTCCTCTGAGCTTAAAGCAGGTAAACATCTTCAGTTAAGCTGAACAGAAAAATAGAAATTGTCTGGAAAACAGAACAAAACCCCCAAACCAGGAAAATAAAGCAGAGAGCATGACCTATGTCGTAGGACGTTCTGACTGGATCAATGGGGGATATAATTTTATTGCCTATGAGGCAAAATCATGACCAATTGTTCTCAGGGACACACTCTCCTAGAGCGTCCTGCTAATTAAATTTGAGAGGGAGACACCTTGAGACGTGACCAGGTGTCAGGCTGAAGTCTGGCAATGGAGGAAGAGGAGCTGGCTGAGCTCAAGGAACACATTTTGGAAGACAGATGTGATCGTTGTGTGAGGCTGGGGGAAATTGATCTTCCAGTTTGATGGCTGCCCCAAGACCGTGAAGTTACCCGTGGTCCATGAAGTTATTCTTATGATTCAGGCTCATTCTTCACACCAAACACTGCATCCCACTTTTTCTCACTGGTGTCACAGCTAAAGTCTGTTAAGGATAAGCCATCAGGCAGATTCTGCCTACCTTGACACTTCTGAAGAGAACTGTTCATTTATTTAACTAATGTCTGCTTTCTGCCTTAGGGGGCTCCTTGATGGCTCCGTGGTGTGGGGTAGAGGGCAAAGTCCTAGAAGAAAGGTGTATTCAGTGGAATCATTCCTTACGGACCAGGAGCGTATGCGTGTGCTAAGTCACCAGTCTTGTCCGGCTCTTTGCAAGCCTATGGACTGTAGCACACCAGGCTCCTCTGTCCATGGGATTCTCCAGGAAGAATATTGGAGTGGGTTGCCATTTCCTTTTCTGAGGGACAGGAGACTCAAAATCTAATCCCAGCTCTTTCACAAGTTGGTTGCTGATTGTTTAACTTTTCTGTTGTCTTCTCTGTAAATAAAGTTGTACCATAGCCATATCCTTTCCAGATCTAATGTTCTTTGTTAGTAAGATCTAGAATACTATCCACCAACTGTTTTGCTTTTGTACTTCCTGAAAGAATTTTTAAAAGGTGTATACCTCCCGTATTTTTAAGCTCATGTGTCATCAGTTTAATTAGTTATCAAGGATGTAGTTTCCAACATACCATGTATTGCATAATGGTTTACAATGTATTTTTATCAAACTTGTGGACCTGTTAGATTTAGCTTATCCAGCTTATGGTACATGTTGCCACATCATCTAATTAACAAAGCCAGTTCTCGTTGTCAAGTTATTCAGCCAAATCAGACTTAGTCTTCATCAGAAAAGTCTGATCTCATTTTTTCATTCAAATACACTTGTTAACATGAAACTGAAAGAAGAGAGTGAAAAAGTTGGCTTAAAGCTCAATATTCAGAAAACTAAGATCATGGCATCTGGTCCCATCACTTCACGGCAAATAGATGGGGAAACAGTGGAAACAGTGGCTGACTTTATTTTTCTGGGCTCCAAAATCACTGCAGGTGGTGATTGCAGCCATGAAATTAAAAGATGCTTACTCCTTGGAAGGAAAGTTATGACCAACCTAGACATCATATTTGGAGAAGGAAATGGCAACCCATTCCAGTGTTCTTGCCTGGAGAATCCCAGAGACAGGGGAGCCTGGTGGGCTGCTGTCTATGGGGTCGCACAGAGTTGGACACAACTGAAGTGACTTAGCAGTAGCAGCTTAGCGGACATCATATTAAAAAGCAGAGACATTACTTGGCCAACAAAGGTCTGTCTAGTCAAGCTATGGTTTTTCCAGTGGTCATGTATGGATGTGAGAGTTGGACTATGAAGAAAGCTGAGTGCCGAAGAATTGATGCTTTTGAACTGTGGTGGAGAAGACTCTTGAGAGTCCCTTGGACTGCAAGGAGATCCAATCAGTCCATCCTAAAGGAGATGAGTCCTGGGTGTTCATTGGAACGACTGCTGTTGACGCTGAAACTCTAATACTTTGGCCACCTGATGCCAAGAGCTGACTCATTTGAAAAGCACTGATGCTGGGAAAGATTGAGGGCAGGAGGAAAAGGGGACGACAGAGGATGAGATGGTTGGATGGCATCACTGACTTAATGGACATGGGTTTGGGTGGCCTCCGGGAGTTGGTGATGGACAGAGAGGCCTGGCGTGCTGCGGTTCATGGGGTCGCAAAGAGTTGGACACGACTGAGCGACTGAGCTGAACTGACTGCACATGCATCCTGGTTGCAAACATCTCATTTTAGAATACTAATTTTAGGATAATTACATAATTGGATACTGAGCTTTTTAGCTAACTAAGAACTTTGCCATGAGTATTTCTTAATTTGTGTTTTAAAGACTGACCCTTGAGAGCAATATGTTCTCCAAATATTCTTTTGCTTAGTGTCAGGGAGGCTAGTAAATGTGAGGGCAAGATACCATGGTAGGTCTTGAGGTGAGTGAGAGGTATGTCTTTCTTTTTTAAAGTGAGAGAACAGTGATTTGAGATGAGAGGTGGCAGCTTATTATCCTCCACCATAATTAACTTGGTGTTTGAGAAATCTGACCAGTGATTAAACTGAGAACTCACGGAGACTGATGTCCCTGCTTTCTTTAAACTGTGAAGGTGGCAGTGCCACCTCTATGTGCTTTTGTTTTGACTTACCATCTTGGTCAAGGAACGATCAATTTCAGACCTTTCACTTGGCCTTCTCCACTGTGATGGCTTACACCATGTATGAAGGAACCCATGTGGTATATTTGGAGTCTGGCAGAAATGATCAATGGATGGGCCCATGGATTCAGTGAATGAACTGTGAAACAGATGTAGGCTATGACTCCATTGATTACTGGCCTCTATGTGTCCCAACAAGGGGACTGTGGTGATGCTTTGGATCTCTGGGTATCAATCCAATTTAGAATCTTTCAGTTCTTGAAAGATCTGGGCATCCCTTTGTCCTCAATGCACAGTTACTTAAATAAATGCCATTAGCCTCTTTGAAGAAGGTCTTGGGAACTTACTACTGAATATACTTACTGTTGTGCTTTATAATATTCTTCAAAGGAAATTGGTCCTTTAGTCAATGGGTTCTGAATCTGAGAACAGGCTCCTGTCTGGTAATTGACCAGTTTTTATGGGAGTGGTTGCTTTCAGCTTCCTTATTATCTTGATTATTTAGTACTGAATGGCTCTGACTTGATGCCTATCTATCTTGCCTCTAGGAACATCTCCATTGTTCTCTGAAAGTCAGGCTTCCCGGGGCTATTCCAACCTTGCTTCTTGCTGTAATCATCATGCTCATTTGCTTCTGAGGCTTAAGTGTTGCTTCTTGGTCTCTATTATGTAAGGGTTCCATCATCCCAGTGTTAAGAGGGACCCCACTTCTGTAACAAGCTTTCTCATAAGCCTTTCACTTGACTGGCTTTGTGAACACATATCCTGTATGACTGCACCTAATGCTTCACTTGGAAGGTCCCCCACACTGTTTAACGCTCTACTGTTGCAGGCTCAAAATTCTTTTCAAGCACGGGACTCCACATTTTCATTTTGCACTGGGCCTTGCAAATTATGTTGCCAATCCCAGCCCCGGCCTTCAGAATATGGCCACGACTAAGGTTCTTGGTAATGCTGGAAACTTTCTCACCAGTGTATTCTCACTGCATCAGCAGAGGGAGTGTTCTATGTGCCCACTTGCAGAAAATAGTAGCTTTATGTAATATATCAACTTTACTGTGTTCACCTTTCTGAGTCCTTTGATTCCTTATCCTTCCCACTGTTATATTGCTTCTGGCATGTCTGCTTCACTTAGTGTGGGCTATTGCTTTGTCTCAATTTCCAAGAGCTAGCCTAGCAGTATAGAAGCATTGTTTTCCAAGGTCTTAAGAGAGCATTATATCTGGATTCTGAAATAGATTTCTGATCCATCCCTGTCCTTTACCCCTTGATCCAACATACTTTGAAGGGTTCGTTTTTTTTTTTTTTTAATTTATCTTTTTATTTTTAATTTTACTTTACAATTCTGTATTGGTTTTGGCATAGATTGACATGAATCCACCACAGGTGTACATGCGTTCCCAAACATGAGTATTTGCAAGTATTCGCAAGCATACTTTTTTTTCCTGCTCTTATGTTTTATTTATTTTTATTAAAAATTTTTTTTTGGCTGCACTGGGTCTTTGTTGCCACATGCGGGCTTCTCTTGTTGTCGAACACAGATTCCAGGATGAAACCCAAATTCCCTGCATTGGCAGGCAGTTTCTTAACCACTGGACCACCAGGGAAATTCCTTTGCTAGTATGTTTGACCAGCTCCTGTGCACCATGAGTGTATTCACTTCTGCTTTGAAATGAATAATCACCCTTAATTATGACTCAATGGCACTCTGCAGCCACCCATTTTCACCCTTGGAGTTGCCTTTTTCCCCTCATCTCTCACACCCTAGATACATGACATTGGCTGGTGCTTTGCCATCCACTGCTATCACATCTGTTGTTCCACCAGTGAAAATTTGAACAACTGCACTGCTTTAGCACACTAATTACTGTTTACTACCTTCTGCTACCTACTGCCTCATTGCCAGGGAGCTGGCAGTGATCCAACTCCCAAATCTCAATCTTGGGTCTTCTTCCTAGAACCACTCCTGTCATCCACCTGCTTAAACTAGATTCCTTGGAAAGATTTCGAGATAAGGCGCTGCAGACAGAAGTAGAAAGTTTGTAGGGGATGTTCTTGGGAAGTACACCGGTAAGGAAGTCAGCATGATAAGACTGAGAAGACCAAGAAGTTGACCTCCAATACAGTTGCAAATGAGGCTTCAGCTGATGCCAAGGGGAATTTTACTTATCTATCTACCTATTTGATGAAAGTGAAAGAGGAGAACGAAAAAGTTGGCTTAAAGCTCAACATTCAGAAAACGAAGATCATGGCATCTGGTCCCATCACTTCATGGGAAATAGAACGGGAAACAGTGGAAACAGTGTCAGACTTTATTTTCTGGGGCTCCAAAATCACTGCAGATGGTGATTGCAGCCATGAAATTAAAAGACACTTACTCCTTGGAAGAAAAGTTATGACCAACCTAGACAGCATTCAAAAGCGGAGACATTACTTTGCCGACTAAGGTCCGTCTAGTCAAGGCTATGGTTTTTCCTGTGGTCATGTATGGATGTGAGATTTGGACTGTGAAGAAGGCTGAGTGCCGAAGAATTGATGCTTTTGAACTGTGGTGTTGGAGAAGACTCTTGAGAGTCCGTTGGACTGCAAGGAGATCCAACCAGTCCATTCTGAAGGAGATCAGCCCTGGGATTTCTTTGGAAGGAATGATGCTAAAGCTGAAACTCCAGTACTTTGGCCACCTCATGCGAAGAGTTGACTCATTGGAAAAGACTCTGATGCTGGGAGGGATTGAGGGCAGGAGGAGAAGGGGACGACAGAGGATGAGATGGCTGGATGGCATCACTGACTCGAGGGACGTGAGTCTGAGTGAACTCCGGGAGTTGGTGATGGACAGGGAGGCCTGGCGTGCTGCAATTCATGGGGTTGCAAAGAGTCGGACACGACTGAGCAACTGAAATGAACTGAACTGAACTGATCTACCTATCATCTGTTTATTTATTTAAAACTGTTGGCCATGCCTCATGGCATGTGGGATCTTAGTTCCTTGACCGGGGATCAAACCTGTGCCCCCTGTAGTGGTCCAGTCTTAACCACTGGACCACCAAGGAAATCCCCCAAGGGGAATTTTAGAGCTGGGATGGTCCTTCAGGTTCTCCTAAATAGAAGGAAAGGAAGCTTGGCCTTAAGTCCCCATAGCAGCTCGGTAGCTGTGAGACCACTTTCCCTAGGAGGTGTCACCTCAGGCAAAGCAGTTCCGGACGCAGAAGTAGTTGCCAGTGTGGAATGTAGCTGTGAGCCCTGGGCAACTGGGAGTTGGGTGTGCCAACCTCAAAGAAAGATCTGGACAGAGCACCAAAGCTCTGCAGGCCAATCGGAGTCCAGATAATAATATCCTGCTGAGAATGCATGAGCTGAACTAGAATGGGCACATCTGGACACTAGGCTTTGAACACATTTTCTTCTCTTGCTTATCAATTTTCAGTTCACAGGCTAGATATTTCCAATGTACCAGCAAAAACATTCCAGTAGTGGTCACAGCGATGACCAAATTGGATATTTTATTTATTTAAATAAATATGGAAAAGTTTTGACAGTTTTAACTACTCTTAGCTTAACATTTTGTTTATGCTTATTACTTGGCACCGCTCCTCTTGTTCCTGAGAGTATTTCAGAATATGCTTATTTAATTTCCTTTCTCTGCCATTTTTACTTCATTTGTTCCACCACATTGACTTTCCTGCAGTTTAGCTGACAATATAAATAGAAGCAGAAGAGCTCGGAAATCTACCCAAATGCTACCCCAAACATGGTTAACAATTTCGAATACCATGACTTCTGTGTTACGTTTTCTTTCCCTTGTATTCCTAATGATGTTCACCTGCTTTGGTTCTCAGGAAAGAGTCTATGTGGAAAAAGGGGAATTCTTGTCCTAGTGAGTTTTGAAAAACAACTATTATCCACTGTCAAGCATATGATTCTGTGTGTGGTAGGCGCTGAGTCATGTCCTACTCTTTGCGTCTCTGTGGAGTATAGCCCACCAGGCTCCTCTGTCCATGGGATTGTCCAAGCAAGAATGCTGGAGTGGGTTGCCATTATCTTCTCCACAGGATCTTCCCAACCTAGGGATCAAACCCACATCTCTTGCATTGAAGGCAGATTCTTTACCATCTGAGCCACCAGAGAAGCTGTTTAGTTCAGTTCAGTCACTTAGTCATGTCCAACTCTTTGCAACCCCATGGACTACAGCATGCCAGGCTTCTCTGTCCATCACCAACACCCGGAGCTTGTTCAAACTCATGTCCATCAAGTTGGTGATGCCATCCAACCATCTCATGCTCTGTTGTCCCCTTCTACTCCTGCCTTCAATCTTTTCCAGCATCAGAGTCTTTTCCAGTGAGTCAGTTCTTCGTATCAGGTGGGCGAAAGATTAGAGTTTCAGTTTCAGTATCAGTCCTTCCAATGAATATTCAGGACTGATTTCCTTTAGGACTGACTGGTTTGATCTCCTTGCAATCCAAGGGACTCTCAAGAGTCTTCTTCAACACCACAGTTCAAAAGTATCAATTCTTTGGTACTCCACTTTCTTTTTAGTCCAGTTCTCACATCCAAACATGACTATTGGAAAAACCATAGCTTTGACTAGATGGACCTTTGTCGACAAAGTAATGTCTTTGCTTTTTAATAAGCTGTCTAAGTTGGTCATAGCTTTTCTTCCAAGGAGCAAGCATCTTAATTTCATGGCTGCAGTCATCATCTGCAGTGATTTTGGAGCCCCCCCAAAAATAAAGTCTCTCACTGTTTCCATTGTTTCTCCATCTATTTACCATGAAGTAATGGGACCAGATGCCATTATCTTAGTTTTTTGAACGTTGAGTTTTAAGCCAACATTTTCACTCTCTTCTTTCACTTTCTTCAAGAGGCTCTTTAGTTCTTCGCTTTCTGCCATAAGTGTGGTGTCATCTGCCTATCTGAGGTTATCGATATTTCTCCCAGCAATCTTGATTCCAGCTTGTGCTTCATCCAGCTGAAATTTTGCATGATGTACTCTGCATATAAGTTAAATAAGCAGGGTGACAATATACAGCCTTGATGTATTCCTTTCCCAATTTGAAACCAGTCTGTTATCCATGTCCAGTTCTAACTGTTGCTTCCTGACCTGCATTCAGACTTCTCAAGAGGCAGGTCAGGTGGTCTAGTATTCCCATCTCTTTTAGAATTTTCCACAGTTTGCTGTGGTCCACACAGTCAAAGGCTTTAGCATAGTCAATAAAGCGGAAGTAGATGTTTTTCTGGAATTCTCTTACTTTTTCGGTGATCCAACGGATGTTGACAATTTGATCTCTGGTTCCTCTGCTTTTTCTAAAACCAGCTTGAACATCTGGAAATTCTTTGTTTTAACACTGTTGAAGCCTGACTTGGAGATATGAAAGATAAGAAAGGCAAAATGATAGAGCACTGAAAGATGAACTCCCCAGGTCAGTAGGGACCCAATATGCTACTGGAGAAGAGTGGAGAAATAACTCAAGAAAGAATGAAGAGATGGAGCCAAAGCAAAAACAATGCCCAGTTGTGGATGTGACTGGTGTTGGAAGTAAAGTCCGATGCTGTAAAGAGCAATATTGCATAAGAACCTGGAATGTTAGGTCCATGAATCAAGGTAAATTGCAAGTGATCAGACAGGAGATGGCAAGAGTGAACATTGACATTTTAGGAATCAGTGAACTAAAATAAACTGAAATGGTTAAATTTAACTCAGATGACCATTGTGTCTACTACTGTGGGCAAGAATCCCTTGGAACAAAAGGAGTACCCCTCATAGTCAATGAAAGAGTCCAAAATGCAGTACTTGGGTGCAGTCTCAAAAATGACAGAATGATCTCTGTTCATTTCCAGAGTATACCACTCAGTAATCCAAGTCTATGCCCCGACCAGTAATGCTAAAGAAACTGAAGTTGAACAGTTCTATTAAGGGAAGCCTTAGAAAGTCTAATAGATAAGACAGAGAAGCTACTAAGCTTCACCTCAAATGACAGCTTTAGTTGAGCTGACTTGGAGTCTGCTCTGTAGATTGGCTTTGCAATTTTGATACTGTTTTCACAGGTTTGTCCTTCCTCAAAATTATGCTAAGTTCATCATCCCTCAATAAAAGTTTTATTTTTCATATTCTATTTTTTTCTTCTTATGAATCAAAGGACACAATTGCCTGAAATCATTTTCCTTGGGATTGGGATTTTAAGTGGCTGATAGAAATAATTGTTAAGGATAAAAGAACATTCTTTTCTCACTCAAAGCTGATGAGCTCAATACTGTTGATGATACAGGTCACTGTTAAACACTGTTGGCTGGTGACCTGTGACCCCTCACTCACTTGTCCCCTTTGGGAAGGAACAGTGTGCTCTCTCCTTACTTGAGGCTTTACTCTGCTCAGCTGCATCATCCTCTGAAGCACATGCTCTGCATCCCAAATGTGTCACCAAACAGATTCCCTATACTACAGGGCAGGTAGGTCAGAGTCATTGGCATCTATGTGAATGATGAGTTCTGTTTCATCATAAATAACCTGAATATTTATGACCTATCTGAGATTCTAGAACCTTCCTTTTCATGGATGCAATCGGAATAACACATATAACCTACTTTGTCATGGCGGAAAATAACCTCAAATCTCACTCTTGATATTCTGTTGCTGCAAGATGATTTCCAATGTCAGATCACTGCAGAGAAGGTAAAGATTTATCTGGACTTTTACACAACGTAAAACAATTTTAAAACATTTCACATAGCCACTGAAGCAAAGGGTGGTGATTCAGTTGGCCTCAGAAGACACACTTAAATTCATCTCCAGAGCAATATGGAGAAGGAAGACAGATTGTCCACATTCTAACTTTTCAATCCTAGGTGACACTATTTGCAATTACAAGCTTTAAAATCACAGACAGTGGCCACCCCCTGTTTCCTGGAGTATCTGTCTTTGCACAGGAATCCTTATATTTTAAAGTGAGCTATGTGGGGACTGGACCATAACTGCATCACCCCCATGAAACCAGAACTCTCACAGCCAGATGACATAGGCATCCATAAAACACAGAGGAAGTGACCCAGGCACTGTTTCTGAGGCTGTTCTCAAAACGCATTATCTGGCTTTTCTGTTTCAATAATTTGTAAGCAGGCTGCCTCCTCTATGAACAGACCAGCAGGAAAGCAGAAAGGTGTATAAGTTATTGAATCTCTCCTTCCTCGGACTTGGAAAACAGCCTCAATTTTAATGTGTTGAAACATGGAACTGACCTTGAGGAAATGTCCTGTGGATCGCGAACACTGGAGAAGCCTGGGCCACTTTAAGGAATGTGGAGAAACACTCATCTCATGACACTTACTTGTCTGGTATCCCCATGAGAGATGTTAGCTAATGGTTTTTAACCAATGTTTCCAGCAAGATTTGGGGAGAGATGTGAACAGAAACTCAATATAATCATTTATAGCCCTGTCCTGCTATGAGTACTACTTATTTCATATGTGATTATGGTAAAGGTCTGAGGCTGAATCTGAGTCATCCATCCTTATCATTGTATTCCTGTGTATTTTGGTATATCTTAAACCCTGAAGAAGCCCTTGCTGGGTAGTGGGGATCCAGAGTATATCATGTATTAAGTATCACTTGTACTCTGGTGCTGCTGCTGCTAAGTTGCTTCAGTCGTGTCCGACTCTGCGACTCCATAGACGGCAGCCCACCAGACTCCCCCGTCCCTGGGATTCTCCAGGCAAGAACACTGGAGTGGGTTGTCATTTCCTTCTCCAATGTGTGAAAGTGAAAGTGAAGTCGCTCAGTCTTGTCTGACTCTTAGTGACCCCATGGACTACAGCCTACCAGGCCCCTCCGTCCATGGGATTTTCCAGGCAAGAGTAGTGGAGTGGGGTGCCATTGCCTTCTCTGACTTGTACTCTAGATGGACCAATTGACCTCATCCCAGACCCTATGAAGAGGGATCATGGTAAAAATAGAATATGGATAAAAGAATTGTCTAAAACCTCCAGAAGGTATGTAATGCACAAAAGCTTTGCTTTGAGGCTTTTATTGAAGAGTGCAGCCTTAGAGGAGGGTGAAGAGTACTTGACTACTGAGGGTAAGTGGTCACATGTGCCTAACTTAGAACAAAATGAGACAAGGTGGCTGATCATCAGGCCAGACCTGCCTGGACCTGGCTCTGAGGGGAAGGCCACCAGTCACAGTGTGTCGGCCCTGACACCCTTGGTGCCCACGTGAACTGTGCTCTGCTCCTTACACAGAGGCTTGATGGCTGCCTGGCAGCTTTTCTGTCTTTCCTCTGTGACCGGTGATTCTCAACACCTGGCAATTTTTCTTTCCAGGGACATCAAGCAATGTCCAGAGACATTTTTTTTTGGTTAACACAACTTGGAGGGACCTGGTGGGGGCTGCGGGGGTTTTGCTACCACTGTCTGCTGGGCAGAGGCCATGGATGTTGCTATACATCCCACAATACCTGGGACAGTCCTCACTTCCCCTCCAAAACAGAGAAGTGTCCAGGTCAAACTGCAATAGTGCCAAGATCTACGACTTTATCACTGTAGTAGTTTTGAACAAGAAAGGAGAATTATGAAGGCACATTTACTCAGTCATGTCCAACTCTTGCAATCGAGTGGACTGTAGCCCACCAGGCACCTCTGTTCATGGGATTCTCTGGGCAAGAATACTGGAGGGGGTGGGTTGCCATTTCCAACTCCAGGGGTTAAACCCACGTCTTCTGTGTCTCTTGCCTTGCAGATGGATTCTTCACCCACTGAGCGATGAAGGAAGCCGATTATGAAGGCAATGCCATGCAAATAAGCTGCTCTGTTCCACAGGCACGACTCAAACACCCTGATTGGGACTCCAAGCTTTGTGAGAGGATTGAAAACGGAAGGCACTTCTGCCAAAAAAGAGGGGTGTGGAGCCTGATAACTGTGATCTGGGAAAACATGCCATATATATAAACATTTCCTATATGCCCAGCTTTGCTCAGATTTAAACGTTATTAGCATTTAGTTTTTAGTGCAATAGTCATGGTCTCTTTGTAAGCTTTCAAATCCTTTGAATGAGCTGTACCTTATCCTTAAGGTCACAAACATCTAATGTGAGGTCTTGCCAACTGCTTGCCCTTTTTGTCTCTTTTTGAATTTGGTCAACATTTGTTGATGGTCCATTACATGGCAGGCATTCTAGACAGAAGGCAGACAAAGATAAAACTGACTAGTTTTGGTCCTCCTGAAATTAAATTCTAGAGGAAGAAGTTGATGACAAATGAATAAATGTTCAAGAAATTAATTGATTACTATTGTTTTTATAGATCTGTAGGAAAAATACACAGTACTGTGAAAGTATATAAGGGAGAGCCTAACCCAGGTTTGGAGAAGGCAATGGCACCCCACTCCAGTACTCTTGCCTGGAAAATCCCGGGGAGGGGCCTAGTAGGCTGCAGTCCATGGGGTTGCTAAGAGTCAGGCATGACTAAGCAACTTCACTTTCAATTTTCACTTTCATGCACTGGAGAAGGAAATGGCAACCCACTCCAGTGTTCTTGCCTGGAGGATCCCAGGGACAGAGGAGCCCAGTGGTCTGCCGTCTATGGGGTCGCATAGAGTCGGACACAACTGAAGCAACTTAGCAGCAGTAGCCGCAGCAACCCAAGTTTAGCCTTCAGAGAGGATTTTCCCTTATACCATTGCTCAGGTTTCTTGGGCTTCCTTATAGCATGGTGACCTCCCAGGTGGCTCAATGGTAAATAATCCGCCTGGCAATGCAGGAGACACGAGACATGGATTCAGTCCCTGGGTCAGAAAGATCCCTTGGAGGAGGAAATGGCAACCCACCCCAGTATTCTTGCCTGGAAAATTCCATGGACAGAGGAGCCTGGTGGGCTACCGTTCATGGGGCCACAAAGAATTGGACATGACTAAGTGAGCACAGCACAGCATGGCAACTACTATAAGAGTGAGCCTCAAGATACCAAAGCTGAAGCACACGCATTTTGTGATCTAGCCTTGAAATTCACATGGTATTACTTCTGTCATACTCTTGGATAAAGCAGTCACAAGGATACAATCAATTTCAAAGAAAGGCACTATAACTTCATGGGAGAGATGTCGTGGTCATATTGTAAGAAAAGCTAGAAAGATGGGACATATCATTGCAGCTGTCTTTGGAAAGTACAGCTCACTGTAAGCAAAACCAGAGTAAATGAGTACAAATTTGGGTTTAAATCTCTCCTTGTTTTAGACCAGAGATAAAGCTCCAAAGAAATATAGAGATCACCCCTGAAATTCTCCAGGCAAGAATATTGGAATGGGTTGCCATTTCCTCCTCCAGGGGATCTTCCTGACCCAGGGATCAAACCTGAGTCTCCTGCATTGCAGGCAGATTCTTTACTGTCTGAGCCACCAGGGAAGAGATATCTCTAAATATAATGTTAAATCAATAAAAAACAATCAGCAAGTGCAAAGTTACAGATTCTAGGAAGCTTGGGTGGTGAGTACAGTAAGAATTTATTAATCCTAGTCTTACTTTCAGATTTTAGATTCTTTGGAAAATTGTTTAGGTTTACATAGACCCCAAATGTATAGCTCTATTTAAGATCTCATAGTTGCCAGTATGGTGCTCTAAGACTAGAATAGTTTTGTAAAAGCAAAAGGTTTTGTTGTTAGAGAGTTGCTATTGTGTGTGTGTGCACGTGTATGCCTGTTTTTAAGCTCTTGTCAAACAGAATGTTTTTTTCTGGTTATAAAAGTATTTATGTTGAGAAAAGTACTGTACAAAATCCACAAAATATATAAAGAAGATGCTTTGATATTGGTTGGTAATTGAACAAAGCTCCAGGCTATGGAGCACACCTTGCTTTGATGTCATCTCTCTCCATTTATTAGAATGACGATGTCTTAATCTTGAGCAAACAAAATGGAGATCTCTGAAGAGATGCACATATAGTTGTGAAGAATTGGAGGGAAAGCAACATAATCTAGAAGAATATGCTCCATATTTTGCCTGACATGAATGGTTTATGAAACTTTATGATCATTGAAATCATAATCTTCCATTGAACTGCTGGCCACTCTTAAGAGACTTGAATTTCACAGGTTGAGCCAATTGTCCAGTAAAGTTATTGCTGTTTATTTTGTAGACTGTACTATCTTTTTCAATATGAAATTTTAAAGATTTCTTAGATGATGTTAAGGGATTGACTCGTGTGTTGAGTTTATAATAAAGTCCTTCAATGACAGTGCTTGACTGAAGCAATTTTCATAATTATATTGACCTGAGAAAACGTCCTTGCCAGGGACACCAGCAGTATATCACAGAATACAAATATCGTTCATCATGGGAAGGCAGAAGATGAGGCCAGTGTGGTCTGCAGAAAGCAGGACATATTTGTACCAGACAGTATGGAGACACGGGCTTCCCAGGTGGTGTTAGTGGTAAAGAACCCACCTGCTAATGAGGGAGATTAGAAGTCATGGGTTTGATCCCTGACTCAGGAAGATCCCCTGGAAGAGGGCATGGCAACCCACTTTAATATTCATTCCTGAAGAATCCCAAGGACAGAGGAGCCTGGCAGACTCCATAGGGTCACAAAGAGTCAGACATGACTGAAGTGGCTTAACACACACACACACACAATATGGAGACTAATTTTGTTAAACAATTGCTTCAGGTCAGGTTCCCAGAAAGCAGATTCTGAAGCAGAGGTTTGTGGTGGCAGGAGATTTATCGGGATGTTCTTATGGGATCCATAGCTCTGGGAGGATGGAGTGGATAGGCTGAGAGTGAAGCCAAACTTGAATGTGGGTCCAGCAAAAACCTCAGCTGATCCCACGGGATGTGGAGGAGCTGGAATGGTCCACGGAGTATTCTGAATAGAGGCAAAGGGGTAAGGATTTTAGATCCCAATATTAACCATCATTGGGTGCAGGCTGACCCAGAGGAGGGGGAAGAAATTTGGGTGAAGTGATTCTATGCACAAGTAATTCCCAGAAAGAGGCTCAGTGGGAAACTCTCATCAATCATTAAAGTCCCTTACACAGGAAACTTCAAGTTGCCAACTTTCAGAGATGCTAGTGTGCATTCACGTGTCCCGTCGTGTAAGTTAGTTCTCATTTCTGGCACATGCGTGCATCCTTTTGGCACTTTTGTGCACCCACGAAAGTGGTTGTGCTTTTGTGTCCTCCACTGTACAATGCTGTGTAGAGTACAGTAAGTTGAACAGTATCTTTATTTCAAGCCCAGGATGACCAGACACAGGAATAAAAGTGGCAGTATGTAGCTGACTGTGTTAGTTGGGTATCTAGGCTAACTTTGTTGGACTTAAGAACAAATTGACTTACAAATGCACTCTCAGAATGAAAGGCGTTCATTTCTAGGGAAGTTATTTTAGTTGTTCCAGATAAGGGAATATGTGTTCTGGAGGGAGCATGTTACAGCATCTACCACAAAAAGGTGGTTTTGAGCTACTGAGGGACACACCATGTGTGCGTGCTAAATTGCTCAGTCGTGTCCAACTCTGTGACCCTATAGACTGTAGGCCTCCAGGCTCTTCTGTCCACGAGGATTCTCCGGGCAAGAATACTGGAGTGGGTTGCCCTCTTCCAGGGGATCTTCCTGATTCAGGGTGTGAACCTGCGTCTTTTATGTCTCCTGCACTGGCAGGCAGTTTCTTTACTATTAGTGCCTCCTGGGAAGCCCAGAAGAAACACCATGAGCACGTAAAACCTAGGTCATCACATGTAGATAATGAAGGTAGCATTTAGGGAATAAATTGCCATTTAAAACCCACCATGATCCAGCTCAAGAACCATCATATTACCTCTCATCACCAGGTGATACTGATTAATTACATGGCAGTGAAATGTTAGATTTGTATCATTTCCAGAAGTATTTGTGTAAGATGCTTCAAGTTCCTGAAGATTTTGCAACAATTCTCCTACTTAATTGTGAGTGCAAAAGGAAAATGAATGCATTCTGTATGACTTTTTATTAACAATCATAAAGATAGTTTAAATGATCAAAGATGTTTGTTTCCAAGGCCCTTTGTCCTGCTGCTCAAGGCCAAATTGTTAGAGGCTAGAGCTGTGTTGTATATGTACTGTTTTCTCCTCTGGATAGAAAATTGCAACTTGCCAAATCAAGAGGGGCATCACAGACTTCTCCTAGAAAAGAACTGGTTCACATCCAGGAGGAACAAAATGCTTGGCATTAATGAGAGGATGGACCAATTAAGACTCTCATCCATGGGGAGATAGGGTATGGTAGTTAAAACGCATAGCTTCTTGGTTCAAAGCACATCTCTACCATTCTTTTGCTTGGTGCCCTTGGGAAAACTAAGGTTTCTCTTACTCAATGTTCTCATCTGTAAAATGAATATAGTAATAATAGTACAAGGGTTTTAAGGATTGAATGACTAATATATGTCTATGGTATATGGTAAGCACTTTATAGAAGTTTGCTATTATAATGCTTACTTGTGTTTTTTTTTTTTTTTTTTTTAAGAAAAATACAAGGGAACCAGCTTTCTCTTTATTAAATTATGGCACTATTTTTTTATATTGGAGGTGTATCTTTTGCTGTGTGGGAAGAAAAAACAAATAATGTTGATCATAATGAGGCCGTATCTGAATGACATGAATGGTTGATATGTGAAAAATTTCCTCCACCCTCCCCCTATGGATCAGGAAAAGACTTAAAAACAATTTTATTCTAGATCTTTTAAAGAGAGTCAAAAGCCTCTTGATGAAAATGAAAGTGGAGAGTGAAAAAGTTGGCTTAAACTCAACATTCAGAAAACAAAGATCATGGCATCTGGTCCCATCACTTCATGGGAAATAGATGGGGAAACAGTGCAAACAGTGTCAGACTTTATTTTGGGGGGCTCCAAAATCACTGCGGATGGTGATTGCAGCCATGAAATTAAAAGACGCTTACTCCTTGGAAGAAAAGTTATGACCAAGCTAGATAGTATATTCAAAAGCAGAGACATTACTTTGCTGACTAAGGTCCGTCTAGTCAAGGCTATGGTTTTTCCTGTGGTCACGTATGGATGTGAGAGTTGGACTGTGAAGAAGGCTGAGCGCCAAAGAATTGATGCTTTTGAACTGTGGTGTTGGAGAAGACTCTTGAGAGTCCGTTGGACTGCAAGGAGATCCAACCAGTCCATTCTGAAGGAGATCAGCCCTGGGATTTCTTTGGAAGGAATGATGCTAAAGCTGAAACTCCAGTACTTTGGCCACCTCATGCGAAGAGTTGACTCATTGGAAAAGATTTTGATGCTGGGAGGGATTGGGGGCAGGAGGAGAAGGGGACGACAGAGGATGAGATGGCTGGATGGCATCACTGACTCAATGGATGTGAGTCTGAGTGAACTCTGGGAATTGTTGATGGACAGGGAGGCCTGGCGTGCTGTGATTCATGGGGTCACAAAGAGTTGGACATGACTGAGTGACTGAACTGAACTGAACTGAGAGTGGAAATTTAATTTTTTAAAAATACAAATTTATTTATTTTAATTGGAGGTTAATTACTTTACAATATTGTATTGGTTTTGCCATACATCAACATGAATCCACCACAGGTATATACATGTTCCCCATCCTGAACCCCCCTCCCTCCTCCCTCCCTGTTCCATCCCTCTGGGTCGTCTCAGTGCACCAGCCCCAAGCATCCAGTATCATGATCGAACCTGGACTGGCGATTCGTTTCATATATGATATTATACATGTTTCAGTGCCGTTCTCCCAAATTATCCCACCCTCTCCTTCTCCCACAGAGTCCAAAAGACTGTTCTGTACATCTGTGTCTCTTTTGCTGTCTCACATACAAGGTTATCATTACCATCTTTCTAAATTCCATATATATGCATTAGTATACTGTATTGGTGTTTTTCTTTCTGGCTTACTTCACTCTGTATAATCAGCTCCAGTTTCATCCACCTCATTAGAACTGATTCAAATGTATTCTTTTTGGCTGAGTAATACTCCATTGTGTATATGTACCACACCTTTCTTATCCATTCATCTGCTGATGGACATCTAGGTTGCTTCCATGTCCTGGCTATTATAAACAGTGCTGCAATGAACATTGTGGTACACGTGTCTCTTTCAATTCTGGTTTCTTCAGTGTGTATACCCAGCAGTGGGATTGCTGGGTCATAAGGCAGGGCTAGAACAAATAATTTCACAATTTGTATGGAAATACAAAAAACCTCAAATAGCCAAAGCAATCTTGAGAAAGAAGAATGGAACTGGAGGAACCAACCCAGGCTCTACTACAAAGCCACAGTCATCAAGACAGTATGGTACTGGCACAGAGAGAGAAATATAGATCAATGGAAATTTATTTTTAAGAAAAATCTATGTGTTTTATATTTTTAATATATTTTCTCATTTAGTTTTCATACCAGTTCTGAGATTGGTGCTGTAATTTTCTCCTTTCCACATATGGAGGAAGACAACCCAAGAGATTATGAGCAGAAACAGGAGTAGAGGTTGGGATCTGAAGCCAAGTCAGTGTGATGTCATTGCAGTGCTGGGGTGGGGTGGGGTGGGCTGGTATGGTATCCCCCTGAGGTTCAGTTGAGGTTGGACGGTGTGTGTGCAGAACACCAGTGGCCAGAGTCCTTTCCTCACTGTGACCAGCTGCAAAGGTGAATTTATAACAGAAGGACCATTAGCTTTGCCTTCTCTGTGACCTTTTGCCTTCGGGTTACTTAGTGAGCAAAAAGCATGTAAACTCCTTTGATCATATACTTAATAAATTACTTGGCATATGTCTCCCCAAGAGTATAAGACAATGGTATCCTTACAAGAAAATGACTTTCTTTTCTTACTCTTTTCATTCCTTTTCTTTTTTCCCCCTCTCTCCCTTCCTATCTCCTCCCTTCCTTCCTAGTTAAAGATTCACTTATACAAGTAAGAAAAGGTGTCAGTGTATCAAAGATCATTAGGAATCAATATATTTTTGTTTCAGGACACCTTGCAAAGGAGGAAATAGCTTCGATTGTGAAAATTTGTCCTCTTGAGGGCCTATTTCTAATCTTTTCAGCTATAGAATGTTATATTAATTTAGGAAATTAATTTTGCATTTTTAATAATTTGGAACAGAACTATAGTCATATCAAGAGTAAGATAAGTATGTGGTTTTGAAATTTCTAAAATCTTACATGTGAACAGTTCTTACAGTTGCTCAGTTAACAGACTTTCCTTTTCTATAAATAAAATTGTTTGCAATCTTTTTTCTGTTCTAGGAAGTCTCAAGGACTTTAGTCCCTGAGGACTAAATCTTGCAAAAAATAGAGAAGCAAAATTTCTTTCTGTGAATTTGTAAAGAAGAACATTCAATTATTTAAAAATATATTGATCTGGAAATCATCAAAGAAATAGCGTTTATATTGTATTTTAAGAATAAAAGAGACTCATTGGATATGTGTGATTCTTTGCTCTAAATTAGCTAAGGAAAATTAGGTAGAGGATGACACAGTATAATTAAAATATAGGAGGGGGATAACCATGAATCAGTCAGGATAAGAAAATAAATCAAAAGAATAAAGAACTGAAAAGATCTTTTTGTGTGTATAAAACTTTTTTTTTCTTTAAAAAGAACTATGTGAGTGGAAGAGAATAACAGTGAAACATTAAGTGGGAGTAGGTGGAAAAGAACGATTGTAGATCAAAAATAGACTATGTACACAGAGGGTATCTGAACTTTCTATGGTAGATATACTAATATCAGTGGCTTTCCTCTGGTTCCTTTGAATACAAGATTAACAAAACGTATTAAAAACAAACATTTACCCTCTCTCAAGCCAATAAAAAGACAGTTTTTCTACTAAGTCATTTAGTGCTATGACCAGATGGTTAAAGAAGATCAATTTCAAAAGTTGATTTTCAAATTTTAGAGGAAACTGCTGTTGGTTTTCCGTTTGGTGCACTTCATTTGCATATGAAAATGCTTCCATAATATTGTAGTTCATTTAGTGGGTGAACAGCTTGAATATATATTTGGCTTTATGGTGCCAAAACAACCAGTTGATCTGATAAAATTACAAGTAAATTTGTGGGTGGAGGAGAAAGCAGTAATAAATCTGTTATATGTCAGCTTGCAAAAGAAAGAAACTATTTGCCTACTCCCCAAAACTCCTCAAGTTCTCAAGGAGTTGAATTTACATTATACAGAGAAAACGTAATGGTATTAGTACTTAGTTGCTGATTACTCTTGTTAAAATGAATGTTACTTGTTGTCTTAATTAATTTTTAAAACTACCAGTGAAATTCTTGAAAAATAATAGACCTATATAAACACAGTCTGAATATACACGCATATAAAAATTTAACCAGTCTTTGGATACTTGATCTATCAAGGTATCTTGTTAAATAGTGAAATAATGATTCAATGCTCTAACCATTTTTTTAAATGATTGGTTGACCAAATAAGTAAATATCTTCCATCCTGCATACTTGATTACATAGTTGTGTTATTAGAATGAAGAACAAGACCTTTCCAGTTGTTGGTATCTAAATGATTATTAGGCAGGCACAGCCTCTGTTTAAATGTGACTTTGTCTGCAGTGGACGCTATTGTTGCTTCTTCAGCATCAATTCCATTCCTCCTTTACAATAGAGTAACCACTAGTCCAGGTAATTGGCCTGAGCTCTTGCTTTGGGCTTCCCTGGTGGCTCAGTGGTAGAGAATCTGCCTGCAGTGTAGGAGATGTGGGTTTGATCCCTGGGTTGCAAAGATCCCCCGGGGAAGGAAATGGCAATCCACTCCAGTATTCTTGCTGGGGAAATCCCATGGACAGAGGAGCCTGATAGGCTACAGTCCATGGGGTCTCAAAAGAGTTGGACACAATGTAGCAACTGAACAACAACTAGCTTTAGAACTGGACTCTGATTGGCTTAGCCCATAGTGAAGTTTCATCACCCTCTTCATAGTGATTGGTTCATATTGGTTCACATGACAAATGAGTTGCTCCAGTCAGAGAGAAGCCCATGGCATTTATTCAAAGCCTGAGAAAACGGTTCTCTCTCCTTCTGGATGGTGTCTCATCTTTATGTAAGGCCTGGAACTGCTATTGTTACTTTCCTGCCATGAGGAAAGCCAGTCTCGGGATACAGCTGGCACACCTGAGTGGTAAAGCTCAGTGAATGACAGAGAATTACAGCACACCTTGGAGATATTGTGAGTTCAATTCCAGATGACCACAATGAAGCAAACATCAGGATAAAGCATTGTACACAATTTATTTAGTTCTCTATGAAATTATGTTTACACTATAGTATACTTTGGGCTTCCCTGATAGCTCAGTTGGTAAAGAATCCACCTGCAATGCAGGAGACCTTTGTTCCATTCCTGGGTGGGGAAGATCCCCTGGAGAAGGGATAGGTTACCCACTCCAGCATTCTGGCCTGGAGAATTCCATGGACTGTATAGTCCATGGGGTTGCAAAGAGTCGGACACGACTGAGTGACTTTCACTTTCATACTATAGTCTACTAAGTGAGCAAGAGCAATATATCTAAAAAACAATGAACATGCCTTAATTAAGAAAAAGTTTATTGCTAAAACATAAAGCCTTTAATAAGTTGTGATTTTTTTGCAATAGTGATCAGAGATCACAGATCACTGTAACAAATACAACAATGAAAAGGCTTGAAATATTTTGAGAATTACCAAAATGTGATGCAGAGATACAAGGTGAGGAAAAGCTGTTGGAAAAATGGTGTCAATAGACTTGCTCCATGCATGGTCACCACAAACCTTCAGTTTCCAAAAAAAGACAGCACCGGCAAAGTGTGATAAAGTGAGGTGCATAAAAATGAGGTATGTCTGTAGACTGGAGTTCTTATCAAACCACACCAGAAACCTAAATGTCCTCTGCACTGTGTGAGCCAGTGCATCTCAGTTAAGCCAGTTTGTGTTGGCGTCTCTGTTACTGCAAATACAGTTTTCCTAAGAGATCCACTAACTCAATGGCACCAAGGCCAAGAACTCTTATTGGTCTTGGATAGCCTTTCCCCACAAACCTCCAAAAGAGACTTCTTTTCTCTTCCAAACTGTTTCTAAGTTGTGATGTGGTATTTAAAGAAGACTAATGAAAGGGTGAAGTAAGTTCTCCATACTTACATACCTTAGCTTTGGAAAGCCTTCAAATATTTGGATGTCACAAAGTTTATTTATTTTAACCTTTTATTTTGAAATGATTATAGACATTTATGTGGTGGTAATGGTGATGGTTTAGTCGCTAGGTTGTGTCTGACACTCGCGACCCATGGACTATAGCCTGCCAGGGTCCTCTGTCCATGAAATTTCCCAAGGAAGAATACTGGAGTGGTTGCCATTTCCTGCTCCAGGGGATCTTCTTGACCCAGGGATCTAACCCAGGTTCCTGCATTGTGGGCAGATTTCTTTACCAACTGATCCAACAGGGAAGACTTAAAAGAAGTTGCAAAAATAGTAATAGAATCCCTTGAACCTTTCATGCAGCTTCCTATGGTGAGTGATACCTTATATAACTGTAGTACAATATCCACACAGAAAATTGGCATAATTTAATAGTATTTATTTATTTTTTACATTGAGCAAACGTTTGAAGTTCCCTTGCCTCAGAGAAACTTTTCTGGAAAAAAAAGAGTGGGAGAGAATATTTGCAAAAGATATATCTGCAGTGAGCTCCTCTGGTTTCTCCAGAGCTTCCTGAATGGTTATATTGTCAGCATTTCCACAGCCGGTTATTTCTTCTGTGATTCCATGTATGTTGACTTCAAACTTCATCTCACTTCTTTGCAGTACATTCTTCTTTGTTGGCCAGTTTCCTCTTTTGATTATGCATTTTAGAAAATGTCAGGTGGGTTCATTACTGGAAAACAAGGATTCAACACAACTACACCGTTTGCTGTCTGTGCATGAACTAAGTAATAGATTTATGGTGGCCAATTATTGATAGACTTTGAAAGAAGTAATTGGTCACTCATGATGCTCATCTGTTGTTTACACAGTGATTTGTGGACTGAAAAGCTAGAAACAGTTTGCAATTTATGTGATTATTTGCAGTAAACATATACTAAAAATATAGTTTTTAGTAACTAAAATTTGAAGTGTCATTAGGGACTAATATTATTTAGCTAAACTGTGGTAACTGAAATTCATATATGTTGGAACTTTTGAAAGCTAGAACTGCTTACATGAGCAATGATTGCTAGAAATTTCTCTCTGAGCACTGTTGTAGCTGTATGCCACATTTTGATACATTTTATTTTTATTTTGTTCACTTTAAATTGCTTTATAATTTTCCTTGAGATTTCCTCTGACCTGTGGATTATGTAGGGGTTTGTTGCTTAATTTCTAAGTGTGTAGAATTTTCCCTGTTACATTTCTGTTATTGATTTCTGGATTAATTTCATTATTTTCAAAGAACATTTTTTATATGATTTATTTATTTATTTTTGTGGTTTTTTTTTTAAAATTCTTTAAATTATTTTTTTACTTAACAATATTGTATTGGTTTTTGCCATACATCAACATGAATCTGCCACGGGTGTACACGTGTTCCCCATCCTGAACCCCCCTCCCACTTCTCTCCCCATACCATCCCTCTGGGTCATCGCAGTGCACCAGCCCCAAGCATCTTGTATCCTGCATTGAACCTAGACTGGCGATTCATTTCTTATATGATATTATACACCCTCTCCCTCTCCCACAGAGTCCAAACGACTGTTCTCTACATCTGTGTCTCTTTTGCTGTCTTGCATACAGGGTTATCGTTACCATCTTTCTAAATTCCATATATATGCGTTAATATACTGTATTGGTGTTTTTCTTTCTGGCTTACTTCACTCTGTATAATAGGCTCCAGTTTCATCCACCTCATTAGAACTGATTCAAATGTATTATTTCAATGGCTGCATAATACTCAATTGTGTATATGTACCACACCTTTCTTATCCATTCATCTGCTGATGGACATCTAGGTTGCTTCCATATCCTGGCTATTATAAACAGTGCTGCGATGAACACTGGGGTACACGTGTCTCTTTCAATTCTGGTTTCCTCGGTGTGTATGCCCAGCAGTGGGATTGCTGGGTCATAAGGCAGTTCTATCTCCAGTTTTTCAAGGAATCTCCACACTGTTCTCCATAGTGGCTGTTCTAGTTTGCATTCCCACCAACAGTGTAAGAGGGTTCCTTTTTCTCCACACCCTCTCCAGCATTTATTGCTTGTAGACTTTTGGATTGCAGCCATTGTGACTGGCTTGAAATGGTACCTTACTGTGGTTTTGATTTGCATTTCTCTGATAATGAGTGATGTTGAGCATCTTTTCATGTGTTTGTTAGCCATCTGTATGTCTTCTTTGGAGAAATGTCTATTTAGTTCTTTGGCCCATTTTTTGATTGGGTCATTTATTTTTCTGGAATTGAGCTGCAGGAGTTGCTTGTATATTTTTGAGATTAGTTGTTTGTCAGTTGCTTCATTTGCTATTATTTTCTCCCATTCTGAAGGCTGTCTTTTCACCTTGCTTATAGTTTCCTTTGTTGTGCAGAAGCTTTTAATTTTAATTAGGTCCCATTTGTTTATTTTTGTTTTTATTTCCAGTATTCTGGGAGGTGGGTCATAGAGGATCCTGCTGTGATGTATGTTGGAGAGTGTTTTGCCTATGTTCTCCTCTAGGAATTTTATAGTTTCTGGTCTTATGTTTAGATCTTTAATCCATTTTGAGTTTATTTTTTGAGTGTGGTTTTAGAAAGTGTTCTAGTTATTCTTTTACAAGTGGTTGACCAGTTTTCCCAGCACCACTTGTTAAAGAGATTGTCTTTAATCCATTGTATATTCTTGCCTCCTTTGTCAAAGAAAAGGTGTCCATAGGTGTATGGATTTATCTCTGGGCTTTCTATTTTGTTCCATTGATCTATGTTTCTGTCTCTGTGCAAGTACCATACTGTCTTGATGACTGTGGCTTTGTAGTAGAGCCTGAAGTCAGGCAGGTTGGTTCCTCCAGTTCCATTCTTCTTTCTCAAGATTGCTTTGGCTATTCGAGGTTTTTTGTATTTCCATACAAGTTGTGAAATTATTTGTTCTAGCTTTGTGAAAAATACCGCTGGTAGCTTGATAGGGATTGCATTGAATCCATAGATTGTTTTGGGTAGTATACTCATTTTCATTATATTGATTCTTCTGATCCATGAACATGGTATATTTCTCCATCTATTAGTGTCCTCTTTGATTTCTTTCACCAGTGTTTTATAGTTTTCTATATATAGGTCTTTAGTTTCTTTGAAAGTGAAAGTGAAGTTGCTCAGTTGTGTCTGACTCTTTGCGACCGCGTGGACTGTAGCCCACCAGGCTCCTCCGTCCATGGGATTCTCCAGGCAAGAATACTGGAGTGGGTTGCCATTTCCTTTTCCAGGGAATCTTCCCGACCCAGGAATCGAACCCATGTCTCCCGCATTGCAGGCAGACGCTTTAACCTCTGAGCCACCAGGGAAGCCCTTAGGTAGATATATTCCCAAGTATTTTATTCTTTTTGTTGCAATGGTGAATGGAATTGTTTCCTTAATTTCTTTTTCTATTTTCTCATTATTAGTGTATAGGAATGCAAGGGATTTCTGTGTGTTGATTTTATATCCTGCAACTTTACTATATTCATTGATTAGCTCTAGTAATTTTCTGGTGGAGTCTTTAGGGTTTTCTGTGTAGAGGATCATGTTATCTGCAAACAGTGAGAATTTTATTTCTTCTTTTCCAATTTGGATTCCTTTTATTTCTTTTTCTGCTCTGATTGCTGTGGCCGAAATTTCCAGAACTAAGTTGAATAGTAGTGGTGAAAGTGGGTACCCTTGTTTTGTTCCTGACTTTAGGGGAAATGCTTTCAATTTTTCACCATTGAGGATAATGTTTGCTGTGGGTTTGTCATATATAGCTTTTATTATGTTGAGATATGTTCCCTCTATTCCTGCTTTCTGGAGAGGTTTTTTTTTTTTTTTAAATCATAAATGGATGTTGAATTTTGTCAAAGGCTTTCTCTGCATCTATTGAGATAATCATATGGCTTTTATTTTTCAATTTGTTAATGTGGTCTATTACATTGACTGATTTGTGGATATTGAAGAATCCTTACATCCCTGGGATAATGACCACTTGGTCATGGTGTATGATCTTTTTAATGTGTTGTTGGATTCTGATTGCTAGAATTTTGTTAAGGACTTTTGCATCTATGTTCATCAGTGATAACTGGCCTGTAGTTTTCTTTTTTTGTGGCATCCTTGTCAGGTTTTGGTATTAGGGTGATGGTGGCCTCATAGAATGAGTTTGAAAGTTTACCTTCCTCTGCAATTTTCTGGAAGAGTTTGAGTAGGATAGGTGTTAGCTCTTCTCTAAATTTTTGGTAGAATTCAGCTGTGAAGCTGTCTGGACCTGGGCTTTTGTTTGCTGGAAGATTCCTGATTACAGTTTCAATTTCCGTGCTTGTGATGGGTCTGTTAAGATTTTCTATTTCTTCCTGGTTTTGGAAAGTTGTACTTTTCTAAGAATTTGTCCATTTCTTCCACGTTGTCCATTTTATTGGCATATAATTGCTAATAGTAGTCTCTTCTGATCCTTTGCATTTCTGTGTTGTCTGTTGTGATCTCTCCATTTTTATTTCTAATTTTATTGATTTGATTTTTCTCTCTTTGTTTCTTGATGAGTCTGGCTAATGGTTTGTCAATTTTATTTATCTTTTCAAAGAACCAGCTTTTGGCTTTGTTGATTTTTGCTATGGTCTCTTTTGTTTCTTTTGCATTTGTTTCTGCCCTAATTTTTAAGATTTCTTTCCTTCTACTAACTCTGGGGTTCTCCATTTCTTCCTTTTCTAGTTGCTTTAGGTGTAGAGTTAGGTTATTTATTTGACTTTTTTCTTGTTTCTTGAGGTATGCCTGTATTGCTATGAACTTTCCCCTTAGCACTGCTTTTACAGTGTCCCACAGGTTTTGGGTTGTTTTGTTTTCATTTTTATTTGTTTCTATGCATATTTTGATTTCTTTTTTGAGTTCTTCTGTGATTTGTTGGTTATTCAGAAGCATGTTGTTCAGGCTCCATATGTTGGCATTTTTAATAGTTTTTCTCCTGTAATTGAGATGTAGTCTTCCCGCATTATGGTCAGATAAGATGCTTGGAATGATTTCAATTTTATTGAATTTACCAAGGCTAGATTTATGGCCCAAGATGTGATATATCCTGGAGAAGGTTCCGTGTGCACTTGAGAAAAAGGTGAAATTCATTGTTTTGGGGTGAAATGTCCTATATATACCAATTAGGTCTAACTGGTCTATTGTATCATTTAAAGTTTTTATTTCCTTGTTAATTTTCTGTTTAGTTGATCTATCCATAGGTGTGAGTGGGGTATGAAAGTCTCCCACTATTATTGTGTTATTGTCAATTTCCCCTTTCATACTTGTTAGCATTTGTCTTACATATTGTGGTGCTCCTATGTTGGGTGCATATATATTTATAATTGTTATATCTTCTTCTTGGATTGATCCTTTGATCATTAGGTAGTGGCCTTCTTTGTCTCTTTTCACAGCCTTTGTTTTAAAGTCTATTTTATCTGATATGAGTATTGCTACTCCTGCTTTCTTTTGGTCTCTATTTGCATGGAATATCTTTTTCCAGTCCTTTACTTTCAGTCTGTATGTGTCCCTTGTTTTGAGGTGGGTCTCTTGTAGACAACATATATAGGGGTCTTGTTTTTGTATTCATTCAGCCAGTCTTTGTCTTTTGGTTGGGGCATTCAACCCATTTACATTTAAGGTAATTATTGATAAGTATGATCCCATTGACATTTACTTTATTGTTTTGGGTTCGAGTTTATACACCCTTTTTGTGTTTCCTATCTAGAGAATATCCTTTAGCATTTGTTGGAGAGCTGGTTTGGTGGTGCTGAATTTTCTTAGCTTTTGCTTATCTGTAAAGCTTTTGATTTCTCCTTCATATTTGAATGAGATCCTTGCTGGGTACAGTAATCTGGGCTGTAGGTTATTTTCTTTCATCACTTTAAATATGTCTTGCCATTCCCTCCTGGCCTGGAGAGTTTCTATTGAAAGATCAGCTGTTATCCTTATGAGAATCCCCTTGTGTATTGTTGTTTTTCCTTTGCTGCTTTTAATATTTGTTCTTTGTGTTTGATCTTTGTTAATTTGATTAATATGTGTCTTGGGGTGTTTCACCTTGGGTTTATCCTGTCTGGGACTCTCTGGGTTTCTTGGACTTGGGTAATAATTTCCTTCCCCATTTTAGGGAAGTTTTCAACTATTATCTCCTCAAGTGTTTTCTCATGGTCTTTCTTTTTGTCTTCTTCTTCTGGGACTCCTATGATTCGAATGTTGAAGCATTTAATATTGTCCTGGAGGTCTCTGAGATTGTCCTCATTTCTTTTAATTTGTTTTTCTTTTTTCCTCTCTCATTCATTTATTTCTACCTTCCACATCACTAATCCTATCTTCTGCCTCCATTATTCTACTATTTGTTGCCTCCAGAGTGTTTTTGATCTCATTTATTGCATTATTCATTATATATTGACTCTTTTTTATTTCTTCTAGGTCTTTGTTAAACCTTTCTTGCATCTTCTCAATCCTTGTCTCTAGGCTGTTTATCTGTGATTCCATTTTGATTTCAGGATTTTGGATCATTTTCACTATCATTATTCAGAACTCTTTATCAGGTAGATTCCCTATGTCTTCCTCTTTTGTTTGATTTGGTGTGCATTTCTCCTGTTCCTTTACCTGCTGGGTATTCCTCTGTCTCTTCATCTTGTTTATATTGCTGCGTTTGGGGTGGCCTTTCTGTATTCTGGCAGTTTGTGGAGTTCTCTTTATTATGGAGTTTCTTCACTGTGGGTGGGGTTGGACAGGTGGCTTGTCAAGGTTTCTTGGTTAGGGAAGCTTGGGTCAGTGTTCTGGTGGGCGGAGCTGGATTTCTTCTCTCTGGAGTGCAATGAAGTGTCCAGGAATGAGTTATGAGATGTCAGTGGTTTTGGAGTAACTTTGGGCAGGCTGTATATTGAAGCTCAGGGCTGTGTTCCTGTGTTGCTGGAGAATTTGCGTGGTATGTCTTAGTCTGGAACTTGTTGGCCCTTGGGTGGTGCTTAGTTTCAGTGTAGGTATGGAGGCATTTGATGAGCTCCTATCGATTAACGTTCCCTGGAGTCAGGAGTTCTCTGATGTTCTCAGGGTTTGGACTTAAGCTTCCTGCTTCTGGTTTTCAGTCTTATTTTTACAGTAGTCTTAAGACTCTTCTCCTTCTATACAGCACCATTGATAAAACATCTAGGTTAAAGATGAAAAGTTTCTCCACAGTGAGGGACACCCAGAGAGGTTCACAGAGTTACATGGAGAAGAGAAGAGGGAGGAGGGAGTTAGAGGTGACACGAATGAGATGAGGTGGAATCAAAAGAGGAGAGAGCAAGCTAGCCAGTAATCACTTCCTTATGTGCGCTCCACAGTCTGGACCTCTCAGAGATGTTCACAGATTTATACAGAGAAGAGAAGAGGGAGGAAGGAGACAGAGGTGGCCAGGAGGATAAAAGGGGGGAATGAAAAGGAGAGAGACAGATCCAGCCAGTAATCAGTTCCCTAAGTGTTCTCTGGAACACACAGAGATTCACAGAGTTGGGTAGAGAAGAGAAGGGGGAGGGAAGAGACAGAGGCGACCTGGTAGAGAAAAAGGAGAGTCCAAAGGAGGAGAGAGCAGTCAAGCCAGTAATCTCACTCCCAAGTAAAAATGGGTACTGAAGATTGGGTTTTTAAGGTACAAAATTGATAACAAATACCAAAAAGCAAAGATTAAAAATCTAGAGTAGACGTTGGACTTTCCAAAATACAATATTAAAGAAAAGAAGAAGAAAAAGAAAAAAAAAAAAGTCACAAATATTATTAAAATATATATATATATGAAGTTTGTTTTAAAAAATAGGGTCTTTTTTTGAAAAGTAATAATAGGTTATAAAAATGAAAATTAAAGGAGTAATAGAGGACTTAAAAATTTTTTTAAGTTAAAAAAAAAGAATGATCATAAAAATAGTAAAGATATATCTAGGACTTTCTCTGGTGGTGTTGTGGGCAGTGTGGGATCAGTTCATTTTTGGATAGTTCCTTGGTCCAGCTTATACTTCTCAAGATCTGTAGGCCCCTTCCTATGTAGTTGGTACTAACTACAGGGCTTTAATCTATTGCACCTGTCACTTCCAAGGCGGTTCCCTCTGTTTTAAGTTCTTCTGTTTGCTGGTCTCTTCAGTGTCTGATTTCCACCCTGACACAAGAGGGGTGGTGATGGACTCTTTTTTTAGGCTCACTTGTTCAGTTGCGCTGTGGGGAGGGAGGGACACTGCAAACAAATAATACTGGCGTGTGCTTGCAGTGTCTCAGCCACACTGGGCATCCTCCTGCTCACGGTGCCTGTGTCCTCCTTGCCCACACTGCTCAGGCTCTAGGTTGCTCCACTGGGAACCATCCGAGGCCGGCCTTGGGCTGCATGCACCTCCCAGGTCTAAGCTGCTCAGGTTCAGGCACTCAGGTAGTACTCAGAGGTGCAGATTTGTTTGGGCCTGCATTTTGTGCCCTTCCCAGGTCCGAGCAGCTCAGGTGATGAGGTAATTGGCGAGCGTGGTCGCTGGGACTTATTGCCTCTCCTGTCCCTGCTGCTCAGTTTTCTGGGTGTACAACTGGCACAGCTTCTCAGGCGGATGATGACTGTCCAGAACCCGAAGAAGTCTTAGTTAGCAAAGAAGCCAGCTTGCAGTTTGGTAGATAATGTCTCTCTGGGGCTGCAATTGCCCCCTCTGGCTCTGGCTGCCTGTCACCAGAGGGGGATGGTCTGCAGCCGGCTAATTCTGTTCAGTCCTTTGTTCTGTGCATGGTCCTGGCGATGTCTTAGGTTAGGGCTTCTCGCTTGGTAGCTGTCCCACAGTCTGGTTTGCTAGTCCAAGTTAGTTCGCTCTGATTACTCTCAGGGCATTCAGTCCTGATCCTTACTCTAAGCAATGAAGCCCACGCCTCCCTGCTCAGGCCCCATTTGCTAGTGGCGGATGCAGGCGTCTGTGCTGCTTCTCCGCTGGGCGAGTTATTGTCGGGCTCGTAATCTGTGGGTTTTAATTATTTATTTATTTTTCCTCCCTGTTATGTTGCCCTCTGTGCTTTCAAGGCTCGCCACAGACTCGGCAGTGAGAGTGTTTCCTGGTGTTTGGAAACTTCTCTCTTTTTAAGACTCCCTTCCCAGGACGGAGCTGCCTACCTCTTTTGTCTCTTTTTTTTTGTCTTTTATATTTTTTCCTACCTCTTTTTGAAGACAATGGGCTGCTTTTCTGGGTGCCTAACGTCCTCTCCTAGCATTCAGAAGTTGTTTTGTGGAATTTACTCAGCGTTTAAATGTTCTTTTGATGAATTTGTGGGGGAGAAAGTGGTCTCCCCGTCCTATTCTGCCATCTTAGGACCGCCCTTCTCAGGTTTATTTTCTCATCCAAGATATAGTCCATTTTTGTATCTGTTCCAGGTGCAATTTTAAGAATGGCTATTCTGGTGTTGTTGGATGGAATGTTTTACAAATGTCACTTAATTATAATTGATTGTGTCGGACAGTTCTTATATAACCTTTCTGACTTTCTACTATTTCTATTGATTGAAGGGAGAGTTTTTGTTTTTTCCTGTCTTCATCGACAGGAAACTGACATATAGCATTATGTAAGTTTAAGGTGTGTAATGTGATAATTTGATACACATATATTGTGAAATGATTACCACAATAGAGTTAGTTGACATCTCCATCACCTCACATTTTTACTTTTTCCTTTTGGTGATAGGAACATTTGCGACTTACTCTTTTATCAGTTTTCAAGTATGTAGTACTGTTAATTGTAGTTACCATGCTATACCTTGGATCTCTAGAACTTAGTCATCTTATAACTGGAAGTTTATACCCTTTGACTAGTACTTCCCCATTTCTCCAGACTCCCAGCCCCTGGCAACCAACATTCTGCTTAGAAAGAAGTTTTGCAGTTTTACAATATACCTGTATATTTGTCTATTTCTTCTTTTAGTTTTGTCAGTTTTTCTTTATGTATTTTGAAGCTCTGTTCTTAGGTGCATACGGATTTAGGGTGATTTTGTTCCTTTTGGTAAGTTGACTCTTTTAGCATTATGTGGTTTCCCCTCTAGCCTTGGTTAATTTCTTTGCTCTGAAGTCTACTTTTGGATTAAGTATACCACCCCTGTTTTACCTTGATTAGTGTTTATGTGGTATGTCTTTACCTTTTTACTTTTTAAACTGCAAAGTTCATTACATTTGAATAAGTGTCTTATAAACAATATGGATAGGTCATTAAATCTATTCTGATAATTTTTGTCTTTTAAATTGAAGTATAAACTTCATTCATACTCAATATGATTATTTATAAATTTGAGTTTAATTTTAACATTTGTTATTTATTTCTTCCTTTTTATTCCTCTGTTTTTCTTTCCCTGCCTCCTTTTGTTTTCTTTGAATGTTTTTAGTATTTCTTTTTAGTTTTTCTATTGTATGTTTTACTACATTTCTTTATATAGTTGATTTAGTGATTGCTCTAGAGGTTACACATATTTGACTTTTCATAGTCTGCTTGAAACTAATCTTTTCTACCTTAAATGGAATTTCAACACCTTACTACCATATAGGCCCTAAAAAAATTTCTTAAGAAAAACAATATTTTTAATTTAACTATGTGTTGCAGTTCTTATAACTCTTCTATTTCTCAGAAAGACATTACCCAACATATAAATGTTAATATCTAATAAGTTATTAAGGAAATATATATATTTTATTTTTAAGTCTAAAATAATTATAATGTAACTATTTTAGAAATGATGAATTATATTTTAAAATAATTTGTGAAGAATAGAAATTTATTAATATTGAACTTATTTATGAGGATAAAATTAAATTAAACTTTCATTTTCAGGGTTTTTTTTTTTTCCTCTCCAAATAACTAAATAAATGAGTGAATTAGCAAACATTGAACATAGAAAATAAGTGACAAATCACACCTTGTTCACAAGACTTCCCTATTGGTACAGTGGATAGGAATCCACCTGCAAATGCAGGAAACATGGGTTGGATCCCTGGTCCAGGAAGATTCCACTGGCTGTGGAGCAACTAACCCCGTGTGCCACAGATACTAAGCCCACACTGTAGAGTCCATGACTTGCAACTACTGAAACCCATGTCCTAGAACCTGTGCTCCACAATAGGAAGCCCACACTGCAATGCAGAGTAGCCCCTGCTGGCCACAACTAGAGAGAGCCCGTGTGCAGCCACAAAGACCTGTCACAGCCAACATAAATTTAGAAAAATAGTAATAAAAGGAAAATAAAGAGTAAAAAAACCCACAAAAAACCTTGTTCACAGAAAACCTATCACTTATGGTGCTTGTAATTAGTCTCTGGAAAAAGAAAATCACCACCATTTATTGCTTTTTTTAAAAAACATAATTATGAACAAAAATTTTGTCTACCATTTAATGTCTAACAATATTTTAGAGCAGGAATGAAAGTGTTACTTTTATTACAACAATATCAGGCAATATTTATATTCTACTTTTTCCATATGTGAAGTGATACTTCTCAGCAACTGTGTGAAGTTGGTGTTATCCTCATTTTAAACAAGATAACTGAAAAATGGAGAGCATTTTTGAAGTTCATACACTTTGAGTGGAAAAGGCAGGATTTTGAGTATTTTGGTTTCAGAACCCATAGTCTGAACTGTTGTATCATCTGGTTTCTAGAGGAGAGGGCAGTAGTAGTATAATATTTTCATCCTGAGACTCTTTAGAATATACAACTATTACATTAATAAGAAAAAAGAAAGCCAATAGATTATATGAGGGGTGTGTGTGTATGTGGATACAGATATCTGTATATAATTTTTGCTCAAAGTAACTCCCAAATAAGGTTAAGGATTTTTTGTTGGTTCCGTAATGGGAGAAAAAAAAAAATCCCATTAGGCATTAGTAGATTCTAACACTTTGCGTTTACTTTCCAGCTTCACTCTGATCTCTTTAAACACAGATGCATACACAAATAGCATGAAACAACCATCTAGTGCTGAATGCCACCTCTGAGAAAGGTCACAGGTTTACAGTCTTACAACTTTAATGAGCACAGTCCAAGCTGGCAGTGTTTTGCATATCATTATGATCTCTTTCTAGAGGTGATCTTTCCTTGTACAATATTCCATTGTTTTGAGCTGAAGAACTACTGTACACCAATTATCAGAATTGTTATTTTATTCTTTGATGTCTATTTCTTTCCCATTCTTCTTCAAATGTCATTTTCTGTAAAAGTGATCTAAGAAGAAGGCTAGGCAAATCAAATAATTGCATGTTCCAATGTTCTGAAAATAAAAAATGACTTTGCTGCTTACAGAATATTGAAAAAGTATTTCTCATTATAGAAGTGTACTTTTCTTATTCTGCAGTAGAAAAAATTGAAATAGTTAACTAGTTAATCTTCAAATAATTTGAAAATTCATATGTGATGTGGAATGTCTTAATAGTAATTCAAACTTTGGATGGGAAAATGCTCTGTGTGCTTTGTGATGAGAGAAGGTAGATTGTCTTCAACCATTCCTCATAGAATTCCTGTCTCTTTCTAGATACCGACAAAACAAAAAATTATAGCCTGTCCCTTCGTAGCATTTAAAAATGATTTATTAAGATGTCTGAAACAGAATTTTTTCTGCCATCAAACTTGTTCTTCCAGTAACTCCCTTAAATTATTTTAGTGTATTCTTTGTTGGAATTTTGAAGATTGTTTTTATTTTAAGGGTCGACACAATGCTATGGAAGAAGAGTGTCCAGAAATTGGTGGACTTAGGCAACTATTTTAATAAGCATTTAGAAAAACAAATCTTGGTACACATTCTTATGTACACAGATAGGAGTTCTAGTAGTTCTAATATGTGCTCAGTAAATATTATGATGCTGGAAAATGCATAGCAATGGTTGTCTCAGTTAGATTGACCTTCCGTACAGTTGCACTGGCTGCAGAGACAGTCTGTTTGCATAGCTTCACAGAACCTCACTTACCACACACTGCTAAACCCCGAGTCCCAGTGTTTTCACCAGTGTATTATAATCCAGTGAAATCAAAGATGAAGTTATGGCCATAAAATATCACTTCTCTATGTATTAATAGATCTGACTTCAACAAAAGAAGTTGAATTTCTGGCAGTTTTCTATTGTACCAGAGAGACAAAGATGGAGAGTACTTTTTTTTAGCAGATTGAGAGAGACAATTAATCTGATATATGATTTTGTTTTCATATGAATCACAGTTTGCTAATAATAGACACACCATTTCTTGGGATAGATTTCCTTCTTTCTAGAGTTTTTATCAGGGCTTTCAGCAAATATGCTCTCCTTCTCTTGATTTCCCAGTGTACTCCTGGCTCAGTGACTTACTCATATGATATGAATTATTTAAATTAGTAAGAATTATTAAGGAGTAAACAATCTTAATATTTCCAGCTAGCCCTCAGAATAATGCACCTAAATTTCCCTCTGCTTTAAAGAAAAGAGGGAAGATGTGGATATTCAGTTGAACAACTCACCCTGTAATATTGCATGACAGTCAATGTAATATTTTTGAAATATGTAGGAGTAAGAATTCTTCAAAAAATACATAGGAGTGCAAGTTCTATCAGTTCCTTTGATAATTATTTAAATCACCAAATATTAACAGCATTTTGTTTTATATATCCATATCTGTATGTATATCCTGTATACATATATATATATATACACATATATACACACACATGTATATGTATATTGTTGTTCTTCAGTCCCTCAGTGCTGTTTGACTCTTTGTGACCGCATGGACTGCAGCATGCACACTTCCCTGGCCTTCACTATCTCCCAGTTTGCTCAAACTCATGTCCATTGGATTGGTGATGTCATCCAACCATCTCATCCTCTGCTACTCCCTTCTCCTCGTGCCTTCCATCTTTCCTAGCATCAGGGTCTTTTCCAGTGAGTCAGCTGTTCGCATCAGGTAGACAAAATATTGGAGCTTCAGCTTCAGTATCAGTCCTTCCAATGAATATTTAGGGGTTGATTTCCTTTAGGATTCACTGGTTTAATGTCCTTGCAGTCCAAGGGACTCTCAAGAGTCTTCTCTAGCACCAGCAGCACAGTTTGAAAGCATCAGTTCTTCAGTGCTCAGCTTTCCTTATGGTCCAAATCTCACATCTGTACATGAATACTGGAAAAACCATAGATTTGACTGTATGGACCTTTGTTGGCAAAGTAATGTCTCTACTTTTTAATACACTGTCTAAAATCCCATGGACGGAGGAGCCTGGTGGGCTGCAGTCCATGGGGTCGCTAAGGGTTGGATGCAACTGAGCGACTTCCCTTTCACTTTTCACTTTCATGCATTGGAGAAGGAAATAGCAACCCACTCCAGTGTTCTTGCCTGGAGAATCCCAGGGACGGGGGAGCCTGGTGGGCTGCCATCTATGGGGTCACACAGAGTCGGACACGACTGAAGCGACTTAGCAGCAGCGGCAGCTTTATCATAGCTTTCCTTCCAGGAGCAAGTGTCTTAATTTCATGGCTATAATCACCATACACAGTGATTTTGGAGTCCAAGAAAATAAAATCTGTCACTGTTTCCTCTGTTTTCCCATCTATTTGCCATGAAGTGATGGGACTAGATGTCATGATTTTAGTTTTCTGAATGCTGAGTTTTAAGCCAACTTTTTCACTCTCCTCTTTCACTTTCATCAAGAGGCTCTTTAGTTCCTCTTCACTTTATGCCATTAGAGTAGTATCATCTGTGTATCTGAGGTTATTGATATTTCTCCCAGCAATCTTGATTCCAGCTTGTGCTTCATCCAGCCCGGCATGTCACATGATGTACTCTGCATAGAAGTTAAATAAACAGAATGATGATATACAGCCTGATGAACTCCTTTCTCAGTTTGGAACCAGTTCTTTGTCCCCTGTCCGGGTCTGACTGTTGCTTCTTGACCTGCATACAGGTTTCTCAGGAGACAGGTAAGGTGGACTGGTATTCCTATCTCTTTAAGAATTTTCCAGTTGTTGTGATCCACACACTCAAAAGCATTTTCTTGATAGCTCATTTGGTAAAGAATCAGCCTTCAATGCAGGAGACCTCTGTTCGATTACTGGGTTGGGAAGATCCCCTGGAGTAGGGATAGGCTACCCACTCCAGTATTTTTGGACTTCCCTTGTGGCTCAGCTATTAAAGAATCCACCTGCAGTGTGGGAGACCTGGATTCAATCCCTTGGTTGGGAAGGTCCCCTGGAGAAGGGAAAGGTTACCCACTCCAGTATTCTGGCCTAGAGAATTCCATGGACTCTATAGTCCATGGAGTCACAAAGAGTCAGACACGACTGATTGACTTTCACTTTGACTAAAATCAAAGGCTTTACTGTAATCAATAAAGCAGAAGTAGGTATTTTTTTTAATTCCCTTGCTTTTTCTTTGATTCAATGGATATTGGCAATTTGATCTCTGGTTCCTCTGCCTTTTCTAAATCCAGCTTGTACATCTGCAAGTTCTCGGTTCATGTACTGCTGAAGCCTAACTTGAAGGATTTTGAGCATTGCCTTGCTACCATGTGAAATGAGCACAATTGTGCAGTAGTTTGAACATTCTTTGGCATTGACCTCCTTTGGGATTAGAATGAAAACTGACCTTTTCCTGTCCTGTGGCCACTGCTGAGTTTTGCAGGTTTCATGACATATTGAGTGCAGCACTTTAACAGCATCATCTTTTAGGATTTGAATAGCTCAGCTGGAATTCCATCACCTCCACTGAGTTTGTTCTTAGTAATGCTTCCTAAGGCCCACTTGACTTCACACCAGGATGTCTGGCTATAGGTGAGTGACCGTTGTGGTTATCTGGGTCATTAAAACCTATCTTGAATAGGTCTTCTGTGTATTCATGCTATCTCTTCTTAATCTCTTCTGCTTCTATTAGGTCCTTGCTGTTTCTGTCCTTAACTGTGCCCATCCTTGCATGAAATTTTCCCTTGGTATCTCCAATTTTCTTGAAGCGATCTCTAGTCTTTCCCATTCTTTTGTTTTTCCTCTATTTCCTTGAATATGTTTATATATGTACATATATAAATAACTTCTTATATATATTTTATATTATATATAATAACTTCTTTTTCTGGCAATAGTTGGAAAAATCAAAGCAAAGCAGAAAAATATATGAGCAGATTTTAAAAACTGACAAAGCTGAGACAACAGTTGCATGTTTACATAGGCCAGAGTGTGCTCACGTGATACTCTGTACTAAGAACATGAAAATGAATAAGGAATGATTTCTGTTCTGGAGGATTTGAGGAGGTGGAATGATGAGGAGACACATTTATGAACAATTAACTTGATAACTAGATATATCAAGTTGAAGCACAGAGGAATTAATTGTTTATGCAGGCTGTATAGCTGGGAAGAATAAAGAGAAAACATCATACAGAAAAGCACAGAAGTCTGAATCTTTATGTCTATTATCTGAGGTTGGAGAATCCTCCTCAGTGTGCCTGAAAAATTGAGTGTAGGAAAGAGGTGAAAAAAACCCCAACCAATGGACTGTGAAGACCGTGATACCAGGCTGAAGGATCCTTGCTTTATTGGAAAGGACGAGACATAGAAAGAAGGCTGGCTGACACTTAAAAATTGGTTCTGATAAAAATACTGAACTTGAGTAACAAAAATATATCAAATATATCTACATGAAGTGGGATGTTTACTGATAAAGGTTTATAGGAAATCTTATTTTATATTGGACTACCTGATTTTTCAGTATCCCCCCACCCCCACACACAATAATTCACTTTCTACTTTCTAGCAGATCAAGGCTTATTTTAAAAATACTCACAAATTTACTTTCCCTGACTGACCCATTCTGTGACATTTATATATGAAAAGTAACACAAAATAAACTGTTTGGCCACAACAAAATATTTTTCCACATTAGCTTTTGATAGCAAACTGACATGGAGTATTCAACAACTATATGCAGAGTTAAGGTAAGATATTTATTTTCATGGAAAAAATTTTCTTCATCAAGAAATATTAAACTCTTAAGGGATGTGAACATATGTTCCCAAACCATAACTCTGTCCTAAAGAGAATTTGGAGAATGCCAGTTCTCCCCTGATGACTTTACCCAGAATTTTAATTACCTCATTAAAAGGAGATTTGCCATGTTAGTAAATCAAAGCATTTAGAACAAGATAAATCGAAGTTTCCAAAAAGAAAAAAAAAAAATTTACATGCTTCAATAGATACTTGAAAGCCTTTGTGTATACATGAAGAGCTTAGAGGAAAATTTATTCAAATACTTAAGATGGTAAGTAACCCTCATATGTAAATATGTTTCATTCCAAAAATATCACTGTTTAGTGGAAGTTTGGAACAAGATTAAATGTATTTTAAGATGTGGAAACATTTTGATTGAACAGCCAAATCCCCTCCCCCTTAAAAAAAGGGAAACGATATAGGTTCGATTTTCGGGACAAAATAATGTCAAAGATCACAAAGATTTACATGTGTGTTCAAGGAAAACCTTTAGCATTCTTGTGCAGCTGTAAAGAGCTCTATGAATTTGGACATCAGCCAATGGGCTTCCATTGGCAAGGCTGCTCTGTGTTCAGACAGCTGCACAGATAGGTAAGATTCAAACTGTTTATCAAGTGTTACACCTCATAGACCTAGCAAGCAAGTGCAAACCTAGAGCAAAAGTGACAAAAATCACACTCAGAAACTACTCCCTGGTATCTGGTCATTTCTTAGTTTGTGTCCTTGGCAGAAAGCACCACAACAGAACTCCTCTGTCAACCCAGACCTGGTATTCACCCTCTTGATAGCAATTTAATGCCTTCTATGTTTTGAATGTTGAGGAGAAAGCTGTAAACACTACACCCAAGGCTTCTTTTCTCAGATAACTTATAAAAGAGGTATCGATGAAAGAGTACAGAAAGAAATGAGGCAATTACAGGTTGTGATGATTCCTGTGAAACAAAGATCAACAAGCTGATGCCTAAGAAATTAATCAGGGAGAGGTCGATTTAGAGAAAGTAATGAGTCAATAAAAAGTTACAATTGAGTCAAAGACCCCAAAGTATATGATTGTGCTACATGTTTAAAAAAGTCACGGAAGAAAAATTGCAAGGGAAGGGCAACCCCTATAAGGGGGAAAGGACCTTTTGTTTATTCAACAAATATTATAAACATTTCCTAAATGCCAAACTCAATGTCAAGTGTAAAATTCATATCCTTGACCTAACAAGGTATTTTGGAGAAATAGGGGAGACGTATATAAGCTCTGTTGACTTAGGTTGCTAGTGAGTCATTAGTGAGTTAAGGAGATTCAGGCAAATGATTCATTTTATTTGGGTTGAGGAGAGAGAGAAGAAAGGCAGCTATTAATGCCTAAGCTAAGTGTTTAGTTGTGTCCAACTCTCTGCGAACCTATGGACTGTAGCCCGCCAGACTCCTCTGTCCATGGGATTCTCCAGGCAAGAATACTGGAGTGCGTTGCCATTTCGTTCCCCAGGGGCTCTTCCTGACCCAGGCATTGAATCTGCATCTCTTTCGTCTCCTGCATCGGCAGGGGGGTTCTTTACTACTTGCACCACCTGGGAAGTATTAATAGCTAGGAAAGTGTTAAAAATATTGGTGTGCTTCCATCTAATGCTGTTTGTTTGAATCAGCCAGCTAGCAGACAGATTAAGTAACTGTTTCCCATAGCTTCATTAAGACCACCAAGAAGCAACATAATGACCAGCTGTACATTCAGATTGTCTACAGGTATCCATGACAACCAGTACTAATCAGCTTGCCCTGAGTTCATCACTTCTTAGAGACTTGCTCAGATATGTCTTAGAAGAACTTCTAGTCCAGAAAGCCTAAGTGAAATGACAGAAAAGAAAAGCTATCAAGATCTGATAGCTTTTATTCAGAAACTTTCATAGGAAATCTCTGATCCAATGAGGACTCATTATTTTGGCCATGTTCTGAGGTTATGTGACACTTTGGGATGGCACTGCTGTTATATGTGTTCTGGCTTAGCTTCTGTAGCTCACGGATCATTTGAGACAGCTTGACCTTTGAGAATCACGTGAAATTGGCTAAGCGCCCCCCACCCCCACCCCACACCCCCCTGGTATTTGAAGAGCAAGAAACTTGAACAGCACACAAGGCTCCCAAGGAGAAACGTGGCTAACATTTTTCCTAATCTTTTTGTCTCAGAGAGTTACCTGAATTTCTCAGAAGAAATTCAGGAAATGACTCATTTAATCATTTTTGAGAGTTCTTATCCTTTTCCTCATCTAGTTGTTCCCAATGAGGACCATTAATCACCAGGCATTTGTGTGTTACCAACTTTACTGAAGCCACAGGTAATGGAAAGTGCAACTCTAGATCAGATGATCTATCGAGTTGAATATTCAGCTTTCTGTTTCTGTGGAGTCTCTTGGGCAATTTCATCAACTCAAATTCTAAGCTTTTGCCCCATTTCTTGTCTCTCTTCTCTTCCCTTTTTGCTGCTTCCACTAACTCCAACAAAATGCTGTAAAAAAACTTTGTTAACACTGCTCTGTCAATCAGGGCTTGGCACTACTGGGATGGGGGGCTGTTGGGAAGGTGATCCAAAAGACTTGCCTACTCCAAGGTGTTTCTCTCATCCGAGTGTCTCCAGTTCACCCTGTACAGCCATTCTTTGTCTTATTCATGACCTCTCAGTTCAGTTCAGTTCAGTTCAGTCACTCAATTGTGTCCCACTCTGCGACCCCATGAATCGCAGCACGCCAGGCCTCCCTGTCCATCACCATCACCTGGAGTTCACTCAGACTCACGTCCATCGAGTCGGTGATGCCATCCAGCCATCTCATCCTCTGTCGTCCCTTTCTCCTCCTGCCCCTAATCCCTCCCAGCATCAGTCTTTTCCAATGAGTCAACTCTTCGCATGAGGTGACCAAAGTACTGGAGTTTCAACTTTAGCATCATTCCTTCCAGAGAACACCCAGGGCTGATCTCCTTTAGAATGGACTGGTTGGATCTCCTTGCATGACCTCTGGAAGGACCTTATTCATCTGTGTCTATCTCCTGAAAGAAGGAAACCCCATAACTAATTTTCATGCCTCATCAGCCATTAATTTTTTTTGAAGTGCAAAGTAGTTCTCCATATTTGTTGGAGACTGAAGATAATGATTTTACCCATGAAATTAAAAGATGCGTAATCCTTGAAAGGAAAGTTATGACCAACCTCAGTTCAGTCGCTCAGTCGTGTCCGACTCTTTGCAACCCCATGAATCGCATCACGCCAGGCCTCCCTGTCCATCAACAACTCCCAGAGTTCACTCAGACTCACATCCATCGAGTCCGTGATGCCATCCAGCCATCTCATCCACTGTCGTCCCCTTCTCCTCCTGCCCCCAAACCCTCCCAGCATCAAAGTCTTTTCCAATGAGTCAACTCTTCTCATGAGGTGGCCAAAGTACTGGAGTTTCAGCTTCAGCATCATTCCTTCCAAAGAAATCCCAGGGCTGATCTCCTTCAGAATGGACTGGTTGGATCTCCTTGCAGTCCAAGGGACTCTCAAGAGTCTTCTCTAACACCACAGTTCAAAAGCATCAGTTCTTCAGTGCTCAGCCTTCTTCACAGTCCAACTCTCACATCCATACATGACTACTGGAAAAACCATAGCCTTGACTAGATGGACCTTAGTTGGCAAAGTAATGTCTCTGCTTTTGAATATGCTATCTAGGTTGGTCATAACTTTTCTTCCAAGGAGTAAGCGTCTTTTAATTTCATGGCTGCAATCACCATCTGCAGTGATTTTGGAGCCCCCCAAAATAAAGTCTGACACTGTTTCCATTGTTTCCCCATGACCAACCTAGACAGCATATTAAAAAGCAGAGACATTACTTTGCCAACAAAGGTCCTTTTTAGTCAAGGCTATGGTTTTTTCAGTGGTCATGTATGGATGTGAGAGTTGGACTATAAAGAAAGCTCAGCACTGAAGAATTGATGATTTTGAATTGTGGTGTTGGAGAAGACTCTTGAAAGTCCCTTGGACTGAAAGGAGATCCAACCAGTCCATCCTAAAGGAGATCATTCCTAAGTGTTCATTGGAAGAACTGATGCTGAAGCTGAAACTCCAATACTTTGGCCACCTGATGTGAAGAGCTAACTCATTTGAAAAGACCCTGATTCTGGGAAAGATTGAGGGCAGGAGGAGAAGGGGACGACAGAGGATGAGATGGCTGGATGGCATTGCCGACTCGATGGACATGGGTTTGGGTGGACTCCGGGAGTTGGTGATGGACAGGGAGGCCTGGCGTGCTGCAATTCATGGGGTCGCAAAGAATCGGACACTACTGAGCGACTGAACTGAACTGAAGGGACAGACAGGAGTAAGAGTGTCACATAGTCAGGCTACTTCTAGGAAGGAAGCATCATCTGTTATGGCTCAACCTTGATAACTGGGGTGAGACTGAGGATGTGTTCAAATAAAGGACAGGGACTTTGCAGCCATAGAGTGAAAGGAGGAATTCCAAAGAAGGATACATTTCTGCACAAACATGTGGCTCATACAGTGCCAAAGATAATCTTTGTTGGTTTTCCAGTTTTACCTGAGGCTGTCTCTTATTCTGTAACTTGAACTGAATCAGTGACCCTGCCTGAACCTTACAAGTATTTTGTGGACAAAATATCCTGTGATCTTGCTGAAGCAAAGTAGCTTGGTTAACTCTATATTATAGCCAGGGGCAAGAGTTGGTATTCGATATAAAGTTTGCTGCCTTGCTTTTCATTTGCCCTTAAGAGTTTTCACAATCAATATAATCTATAGTTCTTCCCCTAAAAGGACTCAGTAGACCACTGTACCTCCTTCACATTGATTTACTTAAAATTCTAGTTTTAGAAGAAAGAGGTTAGTCCTTAGCCTTCCTAAATACGGTGAAGATAGTTAATGAACAATGTCAGGGGTACAAATTAAAGGAATGAGGATTATTTGGTATCTTATTCATCTTCAGAACATTTATCAATCCTTTTTCTTTAAACAAAGAATCATTGAGATTAAGAAGTAATATATGTTTAAACTTCTGAAACTGTTTTTAGGATATTTAAAGTTATGGTAATTTTATCTTGATTTTCCTCTTAGGTTATACATTTTGGGAAAAAATGGTATTACTTCCTTTATTTATTTAAAGAAAAACACATTTCTGAATTTATACTTAAAAATTTAAGACATATTGAGCAGTATAAAAGCAAAACTAAAAGTGCCCTGAATTATCTACTAGTACTTATGTAACTGGACTTCCCTGGTGCCACAGTGGTAAAGAACATCCCTGCCAGTTCAGGAGATACAAGTTCATCCTTGGCGTCAGGAAGATTCCCTGGAGAAGGAAATGGCTACCCACTCCAGTATTCTTGCCTGGGGAATCCCATGGACAGAGGAGTCTGGCGGGCTATAGTCCTTGGGGTCACAAAAGAGTTGGCTATGACTTAGTAACTAAACAACAACTCAGGTAACTATGCTGGTAATTACTCAGAATTATCCATTATTCATATATTTTCTACTTTCTCTATTCAGTCATATTAATGCATATGTAAATTTACACTACCACAGTTTTATGTGGTGTATGTGAAGATGTTTACACCTAAATCAAATCTGTCAAATGCTGGATAGTTTTACATGATGCATTGTCACTTAATTTGTCATTGACTGTTCTTCAAAAATATGAATTTTGAGAAATCCAGAAGATAAGAACATATGGATGCACCATATTTTATTTTGAAAGTGAAAGTGAAGTTGCTCAGTCGTGTCCAACTCTTTGCGACCCCATGGACTGTAGCCTCCCAGGCTCTTCTGTCCATGGGATTTTCCAGGCAAGCGTACTGGAGTGGGTTGCCATTGTCTTCTCCAGAGGATCTTCCTGACTCAGGGACTGAACCCAGGTCTCCCACATTGCAGGTGGATGCTTTACCCTCTAAGCTACCAGGGAAGCTGGATATTTTATTTTACTATCCTATATTTTGGGGCATTTCAGATGTTTCTGATTATCTGTTATTAAAAATAAGAGTACAGTGAACACTTTTGTATATCAACTTTCTACTCACCTTTGAGGATGTCTGGATCAAACGTCATGAGTGATTATTTTTGCTTTTTTTAAAATGAAGTATCCTTGATATACAATATGAGTTACATGTGTACAATATAGTAGTTCATAATTTTTAAAGGTTATATTCCACTTACATTTGTAATAAAATATTGGCTATATTCTCCATGTTGTACAGTATAACCTTGTAGCTCATTTTATACCTAATAGTTTGTGCTTCTTAATCCACTACCCCTACATTGCCCCTTCCCCTTCCATCTCCTCAAAGATGACCACTAGTTTCTTTCTATATTTGTAAGTCTGCTTCTTTTCTGTTATATTCACTACTTTGTTGTATATTTTAGAGTCCACATATAACTGATGTCATACTGAGTTTGTCTTTTTATGTCTGTCTTATTTCACTTAGCACAGTGAAGTGAAGTAGCTCAGTCATGTCCAACTCTTTGCAACCTCATGGACTGTAGCCCACCAGGCTCCTCTGTCCATGGGATTTTCCAGGCAAGAATACTGGAGTGGGTTGCCATTTCCTTCTCCAGGGGATCTTCCTGACCCAGGGATTGAACCCAGGTCTCCCACATTGCAGGCAGATGCTTTACTGTCTGAGCTTAGCATAATGCCCTCCAAATTCATCCTTGTTGTTCAAGAGACAAAATTTCATTCTTTTTTATGGCTGAGTAGTATTCCAAATAAACAGCTATTTAAAAATAATGTTTGGTACATATTCTCAACTTTCCTTCTGGAAGAAGTGTGTCAGTTTTTCCCGGTCACAAGGGTGCTGTCTCATTGTATCGTCATGTACTCTTCAGAATATTATGCTAAGAACAATGCTGGGCAAAACTGCCTCCGATTGTTTTAATTATTTTTATCTCTGATAGTCAAAGATCACTGATGCATAAGATATATTTCTTATATCAGTGCTCTGTAAGACATATTCATTTTCCTTTCCCTTCCTTTAACCCTTGAAAAGTAATGGTAATAGTTACCTTGTGGGGAAGTTTGGACATATAAATATGTATAAGCATGCTATATACATGTTAGGAATTATTATTGCTTTTAAGCCGTATGTCAAGATGGAGAAATCTTCATTAAGTGAGAGTCAGTTGTAAATAGCATGGCCCCTGCTGTCTCCTTTGCTGTCCTCGACTGAAACAGAGGCCCTCGGGGCCCAGGTTGCACTTACTCAGGTCTCTTCTGATTTTAACCACAGCTGTGGTGGACAGAGCATGGAAGCTCAGGTTCTTCTCTTCCTGCCAGGATTTTGCAGCAGCACTTGCGCCGTCTCTCTGCAGTCCTCCCCAGAGCCTTCTTCAATGCACGTGTCCCCCAGCTGGTTCACACTGGGGAACCCAAAGGTGCAGGGCTGAAGGAGGATGGATGCCCAATGGGAGGAGCCAGTGGAAAAGTGTTCCCTTCTCTCATCGTTCAGATGACCGTCTCTGGGTCCAGGGGACCAAGGGAATGTGCCCCAGCGAACCCGTGCTCTGTCTCTTTGGACTGCAGCATCCGGGAGTCCCTGCTCAAATAGTGTTGAACCTGCTTCCAGGGTCTCTGCCAGCGCTCGGGTTGGACTTCTCAGGAAGCAGTTTCTGAGGAGCTTAGCACGCAGCCTGTTTAGAAAGAAGTGGTCTTGAGATGGAAACCTGGAGAAGCTCAGGGAAGGAAGCGGGATTGGGCAGAGAGTGAAGTTGAGCTGTGTTGCAGAGCTTCCCAGGTGGCGGTTAGTGGTAAAGAATCTGCTTGCCGATGAAGGAGACCCAAGAGATGCAGGTTCAATCCCTGGGTCAGGAAGATCCCCTGGAGGTGGGAATGGCTACCCACTCCAGTATTCTTGCCTGGAAACATCCCAAGGACAGAGGAGCCTGGCGGGCTACAGCCCATGGGGTTGCAAAGAGTAGGAAGGACTTAGTGACTGACCATGCATGCACACAGGTCCAGCAAAAGTCTTAGCTGACTGCCTGGGAGCTCGGGACCTAGAGTTGGGCCAGGTGGGGCAGTCCCGTTTAGTCTCACATCAGTCAGTCATTGAATGTGGGATGCCCCTGGAATGCGCATGACCTTAGGTGAGACAGCTGAGCAGTCCTTAATGGGGCTAATAATGAGCAATGATCTACCTGCCTGCAGTGATCCTGTAGGATCAGGCAAAAAGAAGGGGGTTTGGTATCACATTACAGGGCTCACTGCAGCAGACCCCTTCCTAAGAGTCTGTCCTCACAAGAGGATATAAGCTCTCTGGTACACACACCTTGCCACCAAGTGTGGCCAAGGAGAGGCTGATGGCAGGGTATGGGGCACTGGGGGTGAGCTTCAATTCTTGAGCTGGGATTTCTATATGTGTGTGTATGAAGACCTTTGAGATGTGGGATGGAGCTGGCGTAGGAAGGAAAATGGAACAGGATCAGGCCTAAGGCTGGGGACTGGCTCTTATCGCACTTCATGCTCTAGCGAAGTACCCCCAAAGGTCAGAGGATTGTACATTTGAACCAGGCCTCCCAGGTTGCAGGAATTTTTGCCAAGGCAGAAGAGTAGAGAACCTATGTCATTTAACAGTGTATTAACTTTAAATATTAAAAAATCTTTCGATAAATAGAAGAGGGGGTCCGGTTTGTACTATTGTGTTGAGTCCTGCAAATGTGGCAGGGGACTGTAGCTGACCGTTTCCCCCTGTTGAATCATTTCTGGATAAATTCAGTAGTACAGTTTTCCAGGGCACAGGTTCACTTCGTAAAATTTCTCCCAACTGAAATCCTTAAATTTAATTGTTTCATATTATACTTCAGTTTACCTGCTTCAGAAAAAGATAATGGGGCCTAGAGGCTTCCTCCTTAGGAATTACGGTCATATTCATTTCACCCACTGGAGTCAGTCATATGATCCCCCTTGCCCATGCTCTGATGCACAGGCTTTGGAGTAGCTATTTTTACTGGGTCGTTTTCCAGTATCCTGTGGGCCAGTGGGAGCCATGCTGGGAGACAATCACATTTTCATGACCAGATCGAACTCCCAGCTGCTAAACTCCTTTAGGGTAAGAGAAGAGCAGCCCTTGCTAAAGATGGAAAGACTTTCTTAGAGACATTAGGTTTTTTTTTTTTTTTGATGCACACGGCCCATTTCCCTTCTCAGCTGGAATCCAATCTAAAGTAGGTGGTTTATTCCCCTTTATTGTCTCACATAAGCTAGAATTCTTGCTCACTTGCTCTTCTTGTTTCTAGTAGATGTGTATTGTTTTTGCCCGCCCTGAAACCTGTCCCCTTTACTTTAGACATCTCCCCTCCTGCTCAGGTCAGGGGTGTTGGAGAGCTGTCAATCACAGTGGCCTGCGTAGGGAGTGGGTGAAGGGAGTGTCCATAACCCTGGCACATTTGGATAATCTTTGCCAGGTCTCTAACTTTGAACAGAGTCACAGTTTAGGCTTAAAGTTGGTTGATACTGACTTGTTCTAAGGAAAACGTCCAGAAGAGACCTGTTATTGCTACTGAAGTCTCTCAGGGTACCCTTACTTATCCTTACTTAAGCTTGCAGGGTTGGCTTTCCTGATTCTGTGAGCTACCTAGAAGCTTTCCAATAAGTTCTTTTGTTTACCTGAGTTAGCCAGAGAAGTGTCAGGCTGTTCTTTCTTTGTGGAATGCCTTCCTCCAACCCAACTCTTATTTCCAACTTGACTCCCTACATTTAACACATGTTACTTTCTTAACTTGATGGGATAGTCTGCTCCCCACCCTACCCCCACCCCCGACCCTAGAATTTTTCCTTGCTGGTTGCCTGTATGGCAACTCAGAAATCTCTCTGATTTACTGCAGGGAACTTTTGTTATCAGAATCACTGTTGGATTTTTCTCTCCTAGTGTCTCTATTAGCTTAGTGTGATCATTAAATCTAAGAAACTAGAACTCATAGTGCTCTATGCTAATGTAGATAGCTATGTTTATCCTTTAGAAAGTTCATAAATTGGACAAAAAGCTGAAGTAAAATTAAAGCAGTGTTAAACTGTTCTGTTTCAGGAAGTGTGTATATCAGAAATTGATTGTTGTAATAATTCTCTCTAATAAACAATAGCAATCTTCAGTGGGATATAGCAATATGTGTTTATTTAGCTTCTGAGTCTGCAGGTTCAACCAATCAGGACTGGATTGGGTTCATCTCAGGTGTTCCCCTGGGCTGGGAAGATCTCTTGCAGAAGGAAATGGCAACCCACTTCACTCCAGTATTCTTGCTTGGGGAATTCCATGGACAGAGGAGCCTGGCAGGCTGCAGTCCTTGGGGTCACAAGGATTCAGGCACGATTGAGCAAGTAATGCTTTCACTTTTCATTTTCACATGTTTGCAGTCAGCTGGAGGTTGGGTAAAGGCTCTGCTGATCTTAGCTAGGCTCTCTTCCAGGTCTGGGAGGCTTCTAGGATAGCCTTGCTAGGGTGACTGGGGCAACTCAGCTCTGGTTCTTGTTATTTCTCATTCCCTGGCACAAGAGGGCTACCCGGGGCATGCCTTTCTTATGATAGTGACAGAAGCAAGCTCTCATGCAAGTACCTTCCATGTGCTTGTTTGTGTCACACTCATCACAATCTTACTGGCCTAAAATGAGTTCAAATGTCTGAGCACAAGATGGGAGATTGCTATACAATTACAGACAAAGGTTATAGATACAGGGAAGAATGGCAAACTGAGGCCATTATTACCTTTGATCTACCACAGAGGTACTATTTTTTTCTTTCTTTTCTCCCCTGCTTTTCTACATTTTATGATCTTTCTTCAAGAAACTCTACAGCCTATTTAATAAAGCAAAATTCCTAAACTATTAATAGAACAGACTGAAATTTGTTGAATGCTTAGAACTGTATATATATACATATATTACATACATTTGGCTACTCCATTGGTTAAAGTACATAGTAATTTATTAACACCAAAGTAGCTAACTTGCTTTGCGTTCAGGTTATTTTCACATTCGGTAAGTACATCTTTCCCTGTTTCTATTCAGTGTGACTAGAGTTGGCAATTGAGTGCTGAAATTTATTTCTTTTGTAAACTTGAATGTACCAGTAATACCCTGGTGAGGATTAAGTGCTGTGTGCTATCTTGCTACGGACTGAACCTAATGAGCTGCCTACTTCTGTAAGCTGTTTACAGTGAGTTTGGAATTTCATAAAACTAGAAGACAAATCACCGGAGTCTACTCATTATCTTCTTTTTACATCAACTTTTTGGTGTCCAAGTGATTGTCACGCTTTAAGAGGGACACGAGGCATGTAACAGGTTTATTTTGAGAAGCTGGTCATTTTTGCGCTGTACCTTAGAGCTGAAATGTTGACATTCTGATCATGAAACAGAATTTACCTTGACTGTGGTCCAGGTATGAAGTCTGAAAGAAAGACCACCTCCTCAGAGAGGTCTTTCCAGTTTATCCTCTAAAATATCTACTCTCTACTATTATTCCCTAACTCATTCTTGTTAGTTTCTTTCACACAGCTCTCAACCATGCATAGTTTTTTTTTTTCCATGTTCTTAACCCTTTTATTTATTTTTAAAATTTTATTGGAGTATAATTGTTTTACAACGTTGTGTTAGTTTCTGCTGTATAGCAAAGTGAATCAGCTATACGTATACATGTATCTCTTCTTTTCTTGGATTTTTTTTTTCCCCCTTTAGGTCACCACAGAGCATTGAGTACAGTTCCTTGTGCTATACAGTACGTTCTCATTAGTCATTTTATACGTAGTATCTGTGTAGTTGTTTAATTATTTGGCATCCTCCCCCATTTGCCAAACCATTTGGAATCCCAGCATGCCTTGAGGAAGATGCGGGCTTGATAGGATACAGCTACTGGCTTCTGTCCAAGGTCTAGCTCTCAGCCGATACTCTTCTGCCTTATGTTCTTACTTCTGGCGCTACATCTTGTCCCGTTGCCCATGCTTTTCATTTTCCAAGCCATCTTCTAAAACACCTATAAAATTGTCAGAGGAACTAGAATGTTCATTTGCAAAATAATCAATGAGTATTTTGTGCTATAATCCAAAGTGCTTCCAACAGTTGATTCTTAGGAAAACCTGGCTTTTAAATGCAGACATGGATATTTGCAGCAGACATCTGCCCAATTTCTAATATTGGTAATACAAAAGTCTTTTTAAGTCCATACTTTATGATATGCTTTGCAGGAAAATGCTTCTTAGCAGTTTTCATGGAATCGTGTCTTTTGCATAATAATGAAAGGCAATTCTCCATTTTTGTGCAGCTATTTGACAAATTGAAATCCTCTTTTTTAAGACTGAAAAGACAAAAGAACAGAGAAGGATATTTGGTTTGTGATGATCACTTACCCGGTTGGTAAAAGCCGAAGGTGTTTCTTATGTGATAACCATTGCATTTTAAATAAGTAGCAGAGATGAGTCTCATTCAGAGATAGTAGTTGTACAAAAATCAAATTTTTGTAAATTGAATTATAATATACAATACCCATAAATACACAATATACAGTATTAAATATACAATACCCATAAATTACTTACAGGATTTTTTGTTAGTAGAATATTTGTTTTACATAAATAATTGCTCAATATTCACCAATATAAATTCAGATACTTAATTACAATAGTGGTTTGTTTTAAAAAGGAATCTGTATCATATACATAAAAAGTACATATAAAGTACACAGATCAAATATACATATTTATTATAAGGTAATTTGTGGAAGAAAAGAAAAAAATGCATGTTTGTGAAGGACTCAGTTGTTTCTAAACTTGTAGACATAATGTTTGATACTTGAAAAGTAGTTGTATTGATTTATAAAAAATAGCATATTATTATCTCTTAAGCTGGGCAAAAGTTAGCCACCATAAAAGAAGAAAACAGAGTTTCTTAACTTTAGTTAAAGACTAATTTTATATTTTTAGTCAAACATTTCTATGTTTGTTCAACTTGTTACTTGGAAAAGTTTCAACTTGTTATTTGGGAAGTTTTACCTGAAGAATTTCGTCCTTTATCACACACCATCATTTTACATAGGTGTTACTGTTGAAGTTATTTTGAACCCTTTCCTTCTTGAGTTAGAAGTTAAATGTCATGTTCTCTCTCTTTGAAATGGGCTTAAACTAATTCTTTATTTTGAACTAAAACTTTCGACGCTGCCTCCTGCTAGTAGGGTTCCAGTTGGTTAAATAAATGAATAGGTGATAAATAGTTGGCCCTTGAAGAACACAAATTTACACTGGCTTTTTTTCCCAACAGTAAATGCTTCAATACTACATGATCTGTGCTTTGTTGAAGCTGCAAATATGGAGCAATTGTGAATACAAAAGGCTGACTGTAATTTTTAAGTTAAAATGGAGATTTTCGACCCTGCCTTGTTGAAGTGTCAACTGTATATTCTGGTTACCACAGCAAATCTTTTTTTTTATTATAGGGAGTCTGATTATGAAGGTCAGATCAGGTAAGCAAAGCTGCTTTTACATCTGGAAAACACACAAATCAAATATACATTTCATTGTTCTTAACTGACCAAAGAATGTACATTATATTAACTTTATTATAGTGGAGAATTGCATTCATTTTAGTCTATACACATTTTAGTGGATTGAATGGTGCCCCTCCCCCAAAATATGTCCATATCCTAATACCAAGAACCTGTGAGTGTGGCCTTATTTGGTAAAAAAAAAACAAAGTCTGCAGATTTAACTAAGTTAAAGGTCTCTGAAAAGTGAAAGTGTTAGTTGCTCAGTCATGTCTGACTCTGTGTGACCCCATGAACTGTAGCCTACCAGGTTCCTCTGTCCATGTGATTTTCCAGGCAAGAATATTGGCGTGGGTAGCCCTTCCCTTCTCCAGTGAGTCTTCCTTTCCCAGGGATGGAACCAGGGTCTCCTGCATTGCAAGTGGATTCTTTACCATCTGAGCCATCCTTTTGAAAAGATAAAAGGTCTCTGATGAGATCACTCTGGATCTAGATGAGATTATCTGGGTGTGCCCTGAATCCAGTGACAAGTATTCTTAGATCAGAAGAAAGGACACAGAAACTTTGAGACTCAGAGAAGGCCATGTGAGGACAGAGGCAGAACTTGAAGAGATATGGCTGCAACTCAGGGGCCACTTGGGGCCACTGGAAGCTCGAAGAGGCAAGGAAGGATCCTTCCCTAGAGCTTTCTGGGGACGTACAGTCCTGTTGACATTTCGATCTTCCCTAATCATCTCCAGAACTTGGAGAGAATAAATTTCTGTTCTTTTAAGCCATTAAATCTGTAGTAATTTACTTATGACAGTCTCAGGAAATGAATATATACATCATATAGGAAGAGATCAATATGTTAAAGAGAATGAAAGTGACCCAAAAGGGATCACGGTTCTTCATGCTGGACAATGAGGAAGGAAGCAAACCATCAGGAAGTTCATCTCTTACTTCTGCACTGAAAAGAGAACTTGGATAAAACTTTCACTTACTTCTGCTACGAAGATGTAAAATACTTATTTATTAATTTTTTGTTGCAGTATATAACATATACCCTACAAGGCATACAAGTCTCAAGTGATAAATTTTTATATGCATGTTTTATACACATGTTTTATGTTTATATACTAATGTGTTTTGAATTTCTACACACACACGCACACATACATACACATTGTTTAACTGTAACCACCACCCAGATGAGAATACAGAATGTTTCCAGCATACCAGAAGGAGGTCATGGTTATTTAAGGAGGCTGTATGAATAGTGGAAGAATGAAGAAAAGCAAAAAACAAGGGAGTGAGAGAAAGGTACATCCAATTAAACGCAGGTTTCAAAGGATAGCTAGAAGAGACAAGAAGGCCTTCTTCAATGAACAGTGTTTAATAATAGAAGAAAGCAACAAAAGGGGAAAGACTAGAGATCTACTCAGGAAAACTGGAAACATGAAGGGAATATTCTGGCCAAAGATGGACATAAAAAAGGATAAAAACAGTAGAAACCTAGTAGATGCTGAAGAGAATGAAAGATAACATGGAAGAACTGTATTAAAAAAGATCTTAATGAATTGGATTACTACCATGATGTGGTTAGTCATCCAGAGCCAGACATTCTGGAGTGCAAAGTCAAGTGGGCTTTAAGAAGCTGTTAATAAAGCTAGTGGATGCAATGAAATTCCAGCAGAACTATTCAGATCCCTAAAGGAGGATGCCATCAACATTTTACATTCATTATGTTGGCAAATCTGGAAGACCCAGCAGTGGTGACAGGACTGGAAAAAGTCAATCCTCATCCCACTTCCCAAGAAGGGTAGTACCAAAGAATGCGCTAAGCATTGGACAGTTGCACTCATCTCCCATGCTGGTAAGATCATGCTTAAAATCTTGCCTGCTAGGCTTCAGCATTATGCTAACCAAGAACTTCCAGATGTCCACACTGGGTTTAGAAAAGGAAAAGGAACTAGAGATCAAATTGCCGACATTTGCTGGATCATAGAAAAAACAAGAGAATTTCAGAAACATACCCATATTTCATCAACTACACTAAAGCCTTTGAATGTGTAGATTATGACAAACTGTGGAAAGCTCCTAGAGAGATGGGGATACCAGACCATCTTACCTGTCTCCTGAGAAACCTGTAGACAGGTCAAGAAGCAACAGTTAGAACCCTGTATGGAACAACTGATTGGTTCAAGATCAAGAAAGGAGTACAACAGGGCTGTCTGCTGTCACCTTGCTGTTTAACCTTTATGCTGAGCACATCATGAAGAATGCTGGGCTGAATGAGTTACAATCTGGATTTGAGATAGGCAGGAGGAACATCAGCTACCTCAGATATGCAGATGATACCACTCTAATGGCAGAAAGTGAAGAGGAACTAAAGAGCTTCTTGATGAGGGTGAAGGAGGAGAGTGAAAGAGCCAGGTTTAAACTAAATATTAAAAAAAACTAAGATCATGGCATCTGGCCTCATTACTACATGGCAGATAGAAGGGGAAAAGGTGGAAGTAGTGACAGATTTCCTCTCCTTGGACTCCAAAATCACTACGGATGGTGTGGACAATTGCTTCTTGGCAGGAAAGCAATGACAAACTTAGACATTGTGTTGAAAAGCAGAGACATTACTCTACCAATAAAGGTCCATATAGTCAAGGCTATGGTCTTCCCAGTGATCATGTACGGTTGTGAGAGCTAGACCGTAAAGGTAGAATGCTAAAGAATTGATGCTTTTGAACTGTGGTGCTGGAGAAGACCCCTGAAAGTCCCTTGGACAGCAAGGAGATCAAACCTGAATATTAAGGGAGATCAACAGTGAATATTCACTGGAAGGACTGACGCTGAAGCTGAAGCAACCAAAATGTCCATCCACAGATGAACGGATAAAGGAGATGCGGTATATTTATATGATGGACTGTTAACTTGACCAATAAAAAAGAATGAAGTAGTGCCATTTGCAGCAACATGGATGGACCTGGAGACTGTCATGCTTAATGAAGTAAGCCAGGCAGGCAGAGCTTTACAAGCTTTTTGCCCCTTAGATCCACCCCACTTCTTTAATTGCACTTCCCTTTGTATTTGAACTTGAGGAAATTAGGGGCAGAAATAGTCATTCCTTCATGGGCAGAATTTAATTTTTTTGTGTATTGATTTATTCCTAGAGAGCTTTAAAACTTAGTTTTTGTCTATATACATTATGGATTTGGACTCTAGTTCTTCAGTTTTCCTATCTGTAGTCCCCCAGATGCTATTGTTATATTGTCTGCTAACAGAATAGGCAATCTTTTGGATGGGTATATGTTATATGTTCCTATATGTTGATTATTAATTAAATATTAACTCACTTTAATCACATTATTTAAGAATTAATATTATAGCAACAGTATTATAAAAATAGTAATTAGAGAAGTGGTTTACAATGTTAGATACACAAGATCAGTGTTAGAGCTGATCTTAAGTTTCCAATTACTCAACTACTCAAGTTTCCAATTTTCATTCAGCTATATTTTGTGACTTCTACTTTTAAATTGTTCTTGATTTATTTTCTTAACACATCATAAATGTTATTAGAGAACACAACCATTGTAAATAATTAAGAGAATAAACTGTTAGTGTATCATATGTGTATTTATGGCCTGGGGCCAAGATACTCATCTATTATTTTAAATAATGTGTTCAAAACATTTAGTATTATATATTATGGGAAAATAAATCCCCAAGGAATAAATAATTTGCTTTTAAGATCAAAATGCTTTACCTTCTTAATTAAAAATGTTGATCCTAAGAAGCTGAAGTTAAATTTGCTTAGCTTCTGGATTTTTTGTGTTGTTTTGTTGTTTTAACGGGAGAAAAAGAGAAATTGCCTAATGTTGGCTTAAGCATATGGTCTTATCTCGGGAGCAGTCATAAGGTTTTAATAGAAAGTGTAGAGCATTAAAAATAGGATTTGGGGTACTACTTTCTTGAACTTGGTTAGAGGACAGAACAATTACACAGTGGTTTTATGAGCACTCCTGATGTGTAATATTTATTTTTATTTGCTCTTCATTTATATTTAGTACATTCTGTAAAACTGCATAAGGCTATCAAGTAACTTTAGAAGTTGTAATGGAAAACGGTTCTCAATGAAAAAAATTTTTTTAAAGATTCGCTTTGAAGTGTATTAAAGACTCATTTGGCTGAGTCAAGCAGCCTGTATGCATCATAGATTTAATTCAGACACATAATAAAACCTTTCCATGTGCTTGCAGAAATAATACAAAGATCAATAACCTGAAAGGGGCAGTGGAATGAAAATACATAGTAGATGAGGCTCGTTTTGTATGAGACAAGAGAAGAGAAGGAATATTTAAGGCTTAGTGACAGATTAATACAGTCTGCTTTCCATTTTGCCTGCTGTATTACCAGAGAGTTGCATCTATTTCCAGAATTTTAATCAAAACCACTGAAGGAGAAAAGTGGGCATTCAGAAAAATGAACCTAGTGGATGCCTAAGGACTTTTAGCAAAATAATATATTCTACATGGCCTGTTATCTCTCTTGATTTTATAAGGACCTCATCTTTGAGTTTTGTTGGACATTATATACCTAGTCAGTCTGCGAAGTTATAGTAAATGATGAGACTATCATGATACCAAGACAACTTTCTTAATTTTTGCCTTTAAAAAATGTTAGGGGACTTCCCTGGTGGTCCAGTGGATAAGTCTCCAGGCTCCCAATGCAGGGGGCCTGGGTTCAATCCCTGGTCAGGGAACTAGATCCCACATACTGTAAATAACAGTTTGCATGACACAACTAAAGATCCCACGTGCTATAACTATAAGATAACATGTGCTGCAACTCAGATTTAGTGCAGTCAAATAAATAAATAAATATTAAAAAATGAAAATGTTAAGATATAAAACGATAGAAAAGCTGGTTCTTGATATTGTTGGGCTTCCGTGATGGCTCAGATAGTAAAGAATCTGCCTGCAATGCAGGAGATCTGAGTTTGATTCCTGGGTTAGGAAGATTCCCTGGAGAAGAGCATGGCAACCCACTCCAGTATTCTTGCCTGGAGAATTCCACGTGCAGAGGAGCCTGGCAGGATACAGTCCATGGGGTCACAAAGAGTCAGACATGACTGATCGACCAACAGTAACACTTTAAAAGTAGCATATTGACCCCATAGATATTTGCATGTTAGCCAGAAAGAAAGAATGATCTTAAGTATAATAGTTGTTCCCATTGATATCATGGATTGAGGCTGTTGGTCTGGTTGTCAATGTGAGTGCCTTCTGCTTTCATTGTATTTCCATGGGTCTTTTCCCAGCTTTGCAAGAGATATGAGAGAGATGAAGAGCAGGTGAGGACACTTATCAGATAATGCAGGATCTTCTTTTGGTCAAGGCTAAATAGCAGGGGCAAACTCAAATGCCTACAGGGATTGGGTGGGCTGAGTTTAACAACTCAAACTGAGTGACATATAACAAATAGCACAGACCTCAGAGTCAAGAAGTGGCTGTAACTATGAGAAACCAGAGTATTTGTGTTTGGTTAGAGGGGTAGTTATTGTTAATACCCTCAATTCAGTTCAGTTCAGTTCAGTTCAGTCCCTTGGTCGTGTCCAACTCTTTGCGACCCCATGGAGTCGCCAGGCTTCCCAGTCTATCACCAACTTCCAGAGCTTAGTCAAACTCATGTCCATTGAGTCAGTGATGCCATCCAGCCCTCTCATCCTCTATCTTCCCTTTCTCCTCCCGCCTTCAATCTTTCCCAGCGTTAGGGTCTTTTCAAATGAGTCAGTTCTTCACATCATGGTGCCGAAGTGTTGGAGTTTCAGCTTCAGCATCAGTCCTTCCAATGAATATTCAGGACTGATTTCCTTTAGGATGGACTGGTTGGATCTCCTTGCAGTCCAAGGGACTCTCAAGTGTCTTTTCCAACACCACAGTTCAAGAGCATCAATTCGTCTGCGTTCAGCTTTCTTTATAGTCCAACTCTCACATCCATACATGACCACTGGAAAAACCAAAGCTTTGACTAGATGGACCTTTGATGGCAAAGTAATGTCTCTGCTTTTTAATATGCTGTCTAGTTTGGTCATAGCTTTTCTTCCAAGGAGCAACTGTCTTTTAATTTCATGGCTGCAGTCACCATCTGAAGTGATTTTGGAGCCCCCTAAAATAAAATCTCTCACTCTTTCTGTTGTTTCCCCATCTATTTGCCATGAAGTGATGGGACCAGATGCCATGATCTTAGTTTTCTAAATGTTGAGTTTTTAGCCAACTTTTTCACTCTCCTCTTTCACTTTCATCAAGAGGCTTTTAGTTCTTCTTCGCTTTCTGCCATAAGTGTGGTGTCATCTGCATATCTAAGGTTGCTGATATTTCTCCCAGCAATCTTGATTCCAGCTTGTGCTTATCCAACCCAGCATTTCTCATGATGTACTCTGCATATAGGTTAAATAAGTAGGATAACAATATACAGCCTGACGTACACGTTTCCCAATTGGGAACCAGTCTGTTGTTTCATATCCAGCTCTAACTGTTGCTTCTTGACCTGCATACAGATTTCTCAAGAGAGAGGTCAGGTGGTCTGGTATTCCCATATCTTTAAGAATTTTCTACAGTTTGTTGTGATCTGCACAGTTAAAAGCTTTGGCATAGTCAATAATGCAGAAGTAGATGTTTTTCTGGAACTCTCTTGATTTTTCGATGGTCCAGTGGATGTTCACAATTTGATCTCTGGTTTCTCTGTCTTTTCTAAGTCCAGCTTGAACATCTGGAAGTTCATGGTTCATGTACTGTTGAAGCCTGGCTTGGAAAATTTTGAGCATTACTTTGTTAGCATGTGAGATGAGTGCAATTGTGCGGTAGTTTGAGCATTCTTTGGCATTGCCTCTCTTTGTGATTGGAATGAAAACTGACCTTTCCAGTCCTGTGGCCACTGGAGAGTTTCCCAAATCTGCTGGCATATTGAGTGCAGTACTTTCACAGCATCATCTTTCAGGATTTGAAATAGCTCAACTGGAATTCTATCACCTCCACTAGCTTTGTTCTTAGTGATGCTTCCTAAGACCCACTTGACTTTGCATTCCCGGATGTTTGGCTCTAGGCGAGTGATCACACCATCGTGATTATCTGGGTCATGAAGATCATTTTTGTATAGTTCTTCTGTGCATCCTTGCCACCTCTTCTTAATATCTTCTGCTTCTTTTAGGTCCATACCATTATTAATACCTAGCTCTAATCAACTGCATAAAGGTCTATCATTGCAATTTAATAAATAATTGTATTTTAGAGCTATAATCACCATTACTTTTCCTATGGACAAAATTAAAACTGAATTCATGAAACCCCAGGGAGTTTTGTACTTGTTAAAATTATTTTTGCTTTATTGATGAACCATATGGGTAGAACAGCTACAGTTTCAGTACAGCAAACCTAATGTTAAAGTTGTGGTCATAAAGCTGATATCATAGCCATGGTTGCTTTGAAGATCATTAATCAAAGGAGTACCTACTATGAGTCATGAAACTGGAAGAATTATAAAGATAAAATTATCCATCTTAGTCTAGCATCAATGGATACAATTTAAGTGCATTCAGAAAATAAAAGTCATGCAATTTAACATGTTTCATACAAAGTTTATGTTATACATTTAGTAAACTGATTTCAGTACTTATTTTGGTTTCTAACTATGTGACAAATACTCTCAAAAACTGAGTATTTACTCTTGATTTTCTAATTTCTTATATACCATTGATGGGAAATTGCAATACTGATGCCATTTATGTTCGGTGCTAGAGTGCTTATATACTGAATAGCATTTGGAATATGAGATGACATTTGTACTTCCAAGGAGAGTACAGAAGCAGTTTTAAAATGTAAGATGAAAGAAATCTCAGGAGCTAAATTTAGTCCTTCTTTGTATTTACTCAGCCAATGCCTTTCCCCGACTCTAGAGTGAGTAGCAACAAACACCCTTTCTGGTCTTAACACTAGTTCTGACTAGGACAGGGGTTAAATTGGGAGTTTTTAGTTCCACCAGGAAGTAGTAGGTGATATCATTTTATAGATACAGTCCTGGTAATTTTTTTGCTTGGATAGGGTGGGCATTCCACTGTAGAGGTAACAGCTGGACTTGGGTCATGGACTTGGGTTTACCTCTAGGTCTTTAGCTTCTCTTTCCTATAGTGTTTTGCTTGTGATCCAACTGGAATTCCAGTCTATGAGGCCAAGGCCCTGGTGTTTCTCACGTGGTGCTGTATCATCCTTCTTGTACTATCAGCTACTTGGTTGGCATCCTTCTCCAAGCATCATCAGAAAATAATTAATCTTGTCACTTTTGCTCCTGTTAGTTCATTCCACCCTTTGGATTGGACCTTCCTGAGCAGTCATGCCTGTGTGAACCAAGCTGATTTCTCAAAGTGACCTTGAACAAAATATATTAATTTTTTGGGTATTTGGTTACTCCTACACAAAGCTGAGTATTCAGTAGTCTCAAATGTGAAGCTTCCCTCTTCCCCTCTTCAAGGGAAGTTCTAGTATTTTGTGGTGGAAACTGTCTGAGCCTCAGCAATATTTTGCAGAATTTTGGAAGTTCTTTAGTATCAGAATTTGAATCCCCAGACTACCAGCTAGGTCCACCTTCCAGAACATTGAACTGTGCAACTTCCATAAGATTATATTAGAAAGACAAGCACCATCACAGGGTCAAAATTGTTTATCAAGAAGAAATATTTATTAGGCAAAGCCAGTTTTCCCTTGATTATATCAAAATGGTCTTTAGCTAGCCATGAGATATGCTCATATAGAATTACTTTATTAAAAAAAGATGCATATGAATCTGATTTTTATTGCTTCTTTGGCAATGGCAATAAAATGTTTCTGTCAGAAAAATCTGATTAAATATACAGTTTCTGCAAATATCATCATTTTGGAACTGGGTTTTATTTTGGACACTGATGTCATCACAGTAAGGTACATGTTTCTTATTCCTTTTTTGTTTCTTTTCAAACAACTTTATGTCTCATAATAAGATTGTTGTTAAGGACTTGGAAGCATGAATTGAAAGCTTTACAAATTATTATTATGAATTTCACAGAGAAAAGAAAAAAAAAGTAGAAAGTATGAAAAACCAGGTAACTCTTGCCTTTGAGTTAAAATTTTGGGAGTCTTAGCTTTGTACCTCTGCTCTTGGCTAATTTAAATAGTATATAGTAAGACTGAGTTAGAAAGTGAGCCTTTTTCTGGCATACAGAGGGAGTGATTATGATGATTAACAGAGGCATTTTCCTTGGATTGTATTCTTGGCTCCAGGACAGATTTTATTGGATTCTCTTCCTAAGCCACCATCCACAGTGTTATGAACATACATCATTTGCCATAGCTAGGCGGCTGAGAAATGCAGCATGGTATCTACTCTGCTGAGGAAAAATTTCATTTTCAAATCTCTTATCTTATATTCTTAGGAATTGTGCACAAGAACACTCTTCACTCCGCAGAAGTTAGAGTTTCTCAGTTTCATTATCAGACCTGGGTGATCTATTCTTTTCACACTCACACAATTATGTTCTATGCTCTGAAGATTATTGAGTGTGCTGCCAACTGGCCTTTCAAATATATTCTTCAAATCCTGCTCATGCTTGAATAATGCCATCTTCAGCATGTGTTCATGGCTGAAATAATGAAAAATATTTGCCTAAAAATGAGTTATATAATAATTGAATGTTACTTGAAGCAGTGCATATGATATAAGCTGGCATTTTAAAAATGTAGTATATTGACAGTCACATAAATGAAATTTTGTGAAGCTAGCTATAATAAAAAAACTAAGATAAGGGCATCTGGTCCCATCACTTCATGGCAAATAGATGGGTAAAATGTGGAAACAGTGACAGATTTTATTTTATTGGGCTCCAGAATCACTGCAGATGGTGACTGCTGCCATGAAATTAAGATGCTTGTTACTTGGAAGAAAAGGTATGAGAAACCTAGACAGCATATTAAAAAGCAGCGACATTACTTTGCAGACAAAGGTACTACTAGTCAAAGCTATAGTTTTTCCAGTAGTCATGTATGGATGTGAAAGTTGGAGCATAAAGAAGGCTGAGCACTGAAGAACTGATGTCTTTGAACTGTGGTGCTGGAGAAGACTCTTGAGAGCCCATGGGCAGCAAGATCAAATCAGTCAATCCTGAAGGAAGGCAATGGCACTCCGCTCCAGTACTCTTGCCTGGAAAATCCCATGGGTGGAGGAGCCTGGTAGGCTACAGTCCATAGGGTCGCTAAGAGTTGGACATGACTGAGCGACTTCACTTTCACTTTTCACTTTCATGCATTGGAAAAGGACATGGCAACCCACTCCAGTGTTCTTGCCTGGAGAATCCCAGGGACGGGGGAGCCTGATGAGCTGCGGTCTATGGGATTGCACAGAGTCAGACATGACTGAAGCGACTTAGCAGCAGCAGCAAAGGAAATCAACCCTGAATATTCATTAGGAAGACTGATGATGAAGCTGAAGCTCCGAAACTTTGGCCACCTGATATGAAGAGCAGACTCATTGGAAAAGACCCTGATGCTGGGAAAGATTGAGGACAGGAGAAGGGGCTGACAGAGAATGTGATGGTTGGATGGCTTCACTGAATCAATGAACATGAGTTTGAGCAAACTCTTGGAGATAGTGAAGGACAGGGAAGCCTGGCGTGCTGCAGTCCATGGGGTCGCAAAGATTAGCGACTGATCAACAACAGTGGTGTTAGTAGGGATAGGATGACTTATGCTGCAGTAACAAATTAGCTCTGAAATCTGGCTTAAAACACACAATAAAGATTAGATACAAAAAGAGATTTATGTAATGGTTACACAGACTCTTGAGGTTCAGGAAACTCTCCAGGGCAGCTTCTTTCTGTGTGATGACCGTGTGATGACTCAGGAACCCAGTCTGGTTCTTCCATTTCAACACATGGCCTCCAAGGTTGCTTCTTAAACAGAAGAGAGGCTTTTGAAAGCCATGGTTTGGAAGTGACCTAAATTACTTCCACTTCAGTTTCATTTCCCAGAACAGGGTTTGTCGACCTTGGCCCTGTCGGCATTGGGGCTGAACGATCATTGTTGTCAGAATGTCTTGTACTTGGTAGGGTGTGGAGCAGCGTCCCTGGGCTCTTTATACTAGATGTCAGGAGCACCTTCTACAGCTGTGATAACCAAACATGTCTCCAGACATTACTAAATCTCCCCTGGTGGAGTGGGGTGGAGAGGTGAGGGGGAAAATTACTCTCAATTGAAAACCATCAAACTAGAACTAGTCATTTAGCTCTAACTGCAAGATTGTTGAGAAAAATGGTCTTCTTGTGTTCATGAGAAAGAAAGGAGAATCAGATGTGGATAGCACTACTGCTGCTGCTGCTGCTGAGTCGCTTCAGTCGTGTCCAACTCTGTGCGACCCCATAGACGGCAGCCCACCAGGCTCCTCTGTCCATGGGGCTCTCTCCAGGCAAGAATATTGGAGTGGGTTGCCGTTTTATTTTCTAGGGGAACTTCCTGGACCAGGGATTGAAAATGTGTTTCTTGCACTGGCAGGCGGATTCTTTACCACTGAGCCACCTGGAAGCTCATTTCTGTAATACATTAGCTAGTAGAAATAGAAAAATTTCAAAATTTTACTATATTTCATATGTCTAAACATATATGAAAATGTTAGTATGTTTTAATTTCAACATGAAACAAATAATATTCCATGTTCAAAGTAAATTTAATGACTCTTAAAAACTAATTAAAATTTTAAAGTATAAGAAGCACTAGTTAAATAAAATTTATGTATTAAAAAAGTGAAAAATACATTGAAAGAATTATTAAAAGAGGTTGAAAGGATAACTTTTGTATTTGATAAGAGACTTAAACATTAACTATAATGTAAATATGAGCATTAGAGAGAATAAATTAGTGCTACTCTGAAAACTTGTTTAGCATCTCGGAGCATATGTTTAATGTTGAAGATAATTTCTTCTTTGACATTAAAATAGCCATTTCTAGGACAGACTAGTTAAATGTAAACTTGTTCATGCATGTTGGGATCTTGGTAATTTGCTTTGTAAATGTGTTGCTAAATTGTATGCATTAGTAATGGAATAAGGAATATATATTAGTCACAAGATAATTAGTCAGAATTCTTCCAGTTATATGATAGAAACCTGGTGGAATCATCTTCTGGGAGAGACAGAGAGTGAGAGAGAGAGAGAGAGGGAGAAAGATTGATATATTAAAAGGAGTTTTTGTTGTACAGTTCAGTTCAGTTCAGTTCAGTCGCTCAGTTGTATCCGACTCTTTGAGACCCCATGAATGGCAGCACGCCAGGCCTCCCTGTCCATCAGCAACTCCTGGAGCAAAGCTTTATTTCTTTTTCATGTTATATTCTGATTGTGTCTCTGGTACACATACATTCTCCTTCTGGGAATTGGGCTGAAGAAGCACCCCTGAAATAATTGTAGAACCAAGTTATGGTTCTTAATATTTTTGCTTGTATGTATCATATTCCTTTTGCATATATTCTGTCAGTTAGAGCAAGCCAAGTGGCCAAGGCTGATGACAAAGGGTGAGAGAAATATCACCTCCTACAGGGAGACAGAGCAAGTGACACGACCAAGCAAGGGACATAGAGTCCTCTTTCAGAGAGGGCCACATATCATTGTGAACAGTACTAAAACCTCAACAGATATTGAGATTAATCATTGAAGATGGATACACACCTAGAACTAGGGGCACAACTGTAACCACCTCTGCTTCTTCCAACTATGGAAAGTGCTGCTGCTAAGTCGCTTCAGTCTTGTCCAACTCTGCGACCCCATAGACAGCAGCCCACTAGGCTCCCCCGTCCCTGGGATTCCTCAGGCAAGAACACTGGAGTGGGCTGCCATTTCCTTCTCCAATGCATGAAAGTGAAAAGTGAAAGTGAAGTCACTCAGTCATGTCTGACCCTCAGCGACCCCATGGACTGCAGCCTTCCAGGCTCCTCCATCCATGGGATTTTCCAGTCAGGAGTACTAGAGTGGGGTGCCATTGCTTTCTCCAACTGTGGAAAGTAGGATGAAGTAAATAGCAGTCCTGAGTTTCCATTCTCCTTGTTAGGAACAAACAGAAGGACTTCTCTCCAGGAAGTAGTTCTGAGCATCCCTGGTGAGCTGATTTGTTAGAAGGAACTTGTACTTAACAATAACATGACTGATTGACCCTACTCAAATATCCACTCTACATGGTTAAAAGTAGGATACTGAGATTCTAGCTTGACCATAATCATGTCTTAAGTGGGGAAAGCGTGTTTACCTCAAGGAAGGCAGGAGACAGTGTTGATAGAAGTAGGTACAGGTGCAGGGAAGACCAGAAAACATGCCCACTGTGTACAGAAATGAAGTCACTGAAAGGGAGTAAGCCATGATATAAAGAAAAATAAAAAAGGTGAACTTTCCCATCTTCATTTAACTTTTCCCAAGTCCCATAGTTACACAAAAATCTCTGCCACAGTAAAGGGACTGCAGAGAGCACAAAAATAAATTTTGGGGAAAATAATTCCCTCAGTGCTTCTTATAAACCTTCGAATAGAAATCCAGAATGATAAAAGCTTATTGCACCATTAAAGTTAAATTGCTAACTTGGCAAGGAAGATAACTTAAACTTGTTTTACTCTGGTTCCCAATTAGTATTGATTTTTTTTTTCAAAAATTCTTTTGATACACTGACATTCCTTAATGCAGTGAGTTGAAAAATGGTCAGTGAACCAACAATTATACATTGTAGCCACTTCTAGACGTGTCTGAGATAAAGAGGAGCTCAAATTACAGTCACTGACTTTGAAGTATTTGCAGGTTAAAAGGAGAGATAGACACATTCACATGAAGAGATAATAGCAAATACCAAATGGACAGAGACAATGAGTTGTTCATAGCCAGGGCTCTTAAAATAGTTGGCTGAGATAGTGTAAGAAAATGAGAACACTGAGATCTCAGGGGCAAGGCAGACAATTGGGGCAAGTTTAGTATAGCACTCATTGTAGTACAGGCTCCATTCCCAAAGGAACATGTCTGTCCAGGCAGGTAGATGAACTGTGATGTCAGAAGGGTTTTGCAGCAGGTTCTGAAAATTTAAGTTTCCATACTAGGACAGTGGTTCCCAACTCAGGGTAATTTGGCCTCCTCAGGAAGATTTGGCAATGTCAGGAAATTATTTTGGTTGTCACACCAAAATGGGAGGTGGTCCTATTGGTATTTGGTAGGTGGACACCATGGGTACACATCCTACAGTGCACGGGACAGCCCCTCGCAACAAACACTGTGTCACGCGTTGTGCTAAGTCACTTCAGTCTTGTTCAACTCTTTGCGATCCCATGGACTGTAGCCCATCAGGCTCCTCTGTCCATGGGATTCTTCAGGCAAGAATACTGGAGTGGGTTGCCATTCCCTTCTCCAGGGGATCTTCCCAACCCAGGGATCAAACCCAGGTCTCCCACATTGCAGACACTGCAGACTTCGGTGTCTGATCTACCAGGGAAGCCCAAAACAATGATCCAGCTCCAATTGTCAATAGCGTTAAGTTTGAGAAACCTTGCATTGGAAAGTTCAGTGGAAGTGAGGTAGATTTGGAAAAGGGTGAAGTGTAAGGAAAAGAATCAGTATATGTTAGAGTCACTGCAAACAATGAGCCCATGGGAGTGTGTGTCTGGTACAGTAGAGCCCATAAAAAGTTTGCTCTGAAAATTTTCCATTTTCATACCTTACATTTCAATTAGGGCCCCAATTGGCAATTTTTTCTTAACTGAAGGAATACTAACAATGCTATAACAATTGGAAGGAAACTTAGAGATAATTTAGATCTCAGGTCAAGAAAACTCATATATCTTCAATACCCAGAATAGTAATCAAATATCTGACTTAGGTCAGGTGTAAAATTAAAAGGAGGCTCTGTGAGCTGAGAGGACCCAAAAGAAACAACACCCTAGCAGCAATGAGCATACCTACCACCCCACCCAGATCTTGGTTTTTAATACCTTTCTCTAATACAAGGAACCAAGGCTCCTGGAGAAATGGATGATTCTAGGACTGGGGAAGAAAATGTAAAACATGAATCTTGAGCATCTTATAGTATCAGAAAGTAAGAAAGTGTTTGAAAAAAGGTTCAAATCCATGTTGATAGGAGCGTGTCAAAGAATAGAATCCAACTGAAAAAGCTTCAGAAAGCAAATGCTAGGACAATCCACAAAGTATAAAATAAATATCCATGAGTTCATATTGGAATAAGTGATAGAATAAATTTTAAAAGGAGAAAAGACACAAATCTCCCATACAGAAAAAAATCCAAGGAATTTGTAGAGATATTGCACATGAAGGGGCAAGAGCACAACTCCCCACTCCTTAAATGTGGGTTGCACACAGTTCAGTTCAGTTCAGTTCAGTCGCTCAGCCGTGTCCGACTCTTTGCGACCCCATGAATCACAGCACGCCAGGCCTCCCTGTCCATCACCAACTCCCGGAGTTCACTCAAACTCACGTCCATCGAGTCGGTGATGTCATCCAGCCATTTCATCCTCTGTTGTCCCCTTTTACTCCTGGCCCCAATCCCTCCCAGCATCAGAGTCTTTTCCAATGAGTCAACTCTTCGCATGAAGTGGCCAAAGTACTGGAGCTTCAGCTTTAGCATCATTCCTTCCACACCCAGGGCTGATCTCCTTCAGAATGGACTGGTTGGATCTCCTTGCAGTCCAAGGGACTCTCAAGAATCTTCTCCAACACCACAGTTCAAAAGCATCCATTCTTCGGCGCTCAGCTTTCTTCATATAGTTACTTCCTTCTAAAGTATATAATGTGGAAAGGAAGAAAAAGTACCTTTACAGTGGAATAGCCTAACAAACACTACTTCAGCCAGGTGATCAGATCAATATCAGCAGTCATAAATCATGTTGACAGTAGGTACTGTTGATAGGTACTGTTGATATGATGTCATGAGAATGGTGCTTTACTATCTTCCTCCTCCAAACTTACAACCCTAGTCTATTTATGAGAGAAACATCAAACAAATTTCTATAGATTAGCATCCTACAAAATACCCTGCCAGAATTCCTCAAACCTGTCATAGTCATCAAAAACAAGGAAAAGTATGCAAAAATGTTACAGCCCAGAGGAGCCCCAGGAGACATGAAGACTAAATGAAATGTAGCATCATGGACGGGTCCCAGAACAGAAGTCTTACCGAGTCTAAACTGGTACTGCTCACAGCCCAACAAACCAGTACACCGAGGGATGAGTTGTTGGGGCAAGGGGTAGTGACTTTATTTGGAAAAACAGAAGACCAAGAAGATGGTGAAGTAGTGTCCCAAAGAACCGTCTTGCCTGAATTAGAATTAAGGCTTTTTTTACTAAAAGGGGAGGGGGTGTGGCTGACTGTTGCAAATTTCTGGTTACAGGAATTGTTTGCTCTTGCACCTAGGTTCTTGCATCTATGTTTGGTCACAATGTACCATAAACCTTTGGCAACACAAATGTTATTCTCCATTCTGCAGCTTTTTATCTCTATATAAATGGAAAAGAGTTATACTTTTAAAGGTCATAGCCTTGAGAATGGGCTATTCTGTATATTTCAGGCTATAGGCAATACATACATACATATATATATATAATATATATATATATATATATATTTTAACAAAAGGTGCAGAGCCAGCATGACTAAGTACAGGCCACAGAACACGAAGATTAGACCTAAAGGAATAGATCCAATCTATTCCTGGTATCTGGTCAATTTTTCAGTAAATACAAGACTATTCAAAAATGATGTCTATGAATTTAGAAAAGATACTCTTTTCTTTTTTTGAATTTATTATTCTTATTGAAGGATACTTGCTTTACAGAATTTTGCTGTTTTCTGAGGAAGGAGTAGGGCTATGATATACTAGAAAGTGAATGTTCTGCCTATCTGGCATTTTGAAGGCTGACAAAAAACAATGGATTTGGCTTGCAATGAAACCTGTCCATAGGTGTCAGATTTGTTACCCCTAATCTAGTCAGGCTCCTTCAATAATAGGGTCAGAGTCCCATCTTGAAAGGTTTACCAAAGTCACACAACTATCAGTTGCAGAGTCCAGCCCCAGAAGTCAACTTCCTTCACTTCTGGGCAGTGTTCTTTCCTCTCTAAGCCTGTGCTGTTGAGGTGATGAGCGTCAGTGAAAGTGGTAGGCGTAGTGACCAGACAGTTCATCTTTGCTCTGGATTTTAGATGTGTGTGAACAGACCAACACTGAAACCTGTTGCAAGAGAAAAGCAAAATTCAGGAAACAAAATTCTAAACATATCTATGAGAAGGGCAATTTTATCCTTTGTCAAACTTTTTTTTTAAAAAAACAAAGTACAATAATTCTTTATCTTGTCATGAAGTTCACAGTAGCTAAAATTGATGAACAAAGAATAGTAAACTTGTGGGTCTTTATTTTCTACAAGGGTAATGAGGACAGAATAAAAAAAATCTGGGGATTTAGAAAAAATCTGTAATTATTCAAATGTTACACAATGAGATATTTAAGTAGGAGTCAAAACACAGCTAATTCCTAACTTGGCCAAGCTATAATTTTCATGACTATGGATATGACAGAACCTAATGATAAAGCTAGGAAAATGTTGCTGTGGTTGAATACTTTGATGTTATTAATGCACTTTAGACGAATTGATATTCTTGTAAATGAGAAATGAGCGTAGCATATGAACATAAAATAGGTTTTACAGAAATGTTATTAATCTTTTAACATGAGCGTATTCTACATTAATCACCAGTTTGGAAATTGACTATTTTTATTTTGAAAAATTGGCTATAATTTTAAAGACCTCTAAAAGCCAACTATTGATTTTAAAAAAGGCATACTTAGTAGAAAGAAAATGTGTTTTTCTTTCCCCATCAAATCAAACCCTTGGAGTTTGACTGATTGGTCCAAGTTCCCATCTTCTTTCTGTTGTATTAAAACTTGGCAATAGTTCTGAGAATTTGCTATGGATTATCTCATTTAATTTTTAATATCAATACAACCCTCAGAGACAGAATTACAGTTTTAGGACTTCAAAGATGTGAACATGGACGATGACAGCTAGTAAGTGGCAAAATTGGGACTTCTGTACTTATCATCTATGTTCTACTGACATACTTTAGTTGTTTATAAAAATGAAAAACCGATCATATCATATCCACTTAAAACCCTGCAAAGGCTTCCCATTTCTTTTAGAAGCAAGACTTGGGAAAGTCTTTCCCTATAAATTCTTGCTACTCATCACCACCCCCCCAGAGAAGATCAGGTGGCCTTGTTGTATGTTTACATATAACAAATATCTCTAAAATAATTATCTTGTAATTTTTATTTTACAGTGCCTATCACAAATCTAATTGTATATTTGATAATTTATTCAATAGCTTTTATCCCATAGCCAGTAAACTCTTTCAGGACAGAGACCATATAGTTCATTATTGTTTCCCCAGGACTTGGAACAGTTCCAAGGACATAGCCTATGATGGAGAACATAAATGGTAAAGAACAGTCTATTTAAACAGGACAGTATAAAATTTAAATAGAGTTCCGTAGACTACTTGCCTTACTCTATAATCCATGTGGAGGACTTACTAATATAGTAAGACTTTTTTTACTATCATAATTAAATGTGTTTGGATTGAGTTCTAGAACTGAAATCTGTTCTTCATTCAATGATATGAAAAGGAGGCCTAAGTATATCAAAGTTTGTTTACACATTTTTCTATTTATTATTTTTTGGCATTATCACACCAAGAAATATCAGATTGTTGTAATCATTGCCCTTACTATTGTCTAAATTGCTAAATTGTTTTTAGTTGTTTACCTTTTTGTTATGGGAGTTTTCAAATATATGTATATGTACATATACACATATATTTTCATATATATGAATATATATTATATCATATATATGATATTATATATATATATATTTATATATATATATATATATATGAAACTTTGCAGACAATGGTCCATATAGTCAAAGCTAGGGTTTTTCCAGTAGTCATGTATGGATGTGAGTGCTGGTCCATAAACATTAATGAGGGCCACAGAATTGATGCTTTAGAATTGTGGTGCTAGAGAATCCTCTTGAGAGTCCCTTGGACTGCATGGAGATCAAACTAGTCAATCCTAAAGAAAATCAACCCTGAATATTCAGTGTAAGAACTGTTGCTGAAACTGAAACTCCATTGTTTTGGGTCCTGCTGTGAAGTGCTGACTCTTGGAAAAGACCCCGATGCTGGGAAAGATTGAAGGCAAAAGGAGATGGGTGCAACAGAGGATGAGATGGTTAGTTAGTATCGCCAACTCAATGGGCATAAATCTGAGCAAACTCTGGGAGGACAGAGGATCCTACTGTGCTGCAGTCCATGGGGTCACAAAGAGTCGGACACAACTTAGCGACTGAACAACAACATATGTATTCAAATATATACATATACTTTCAAATATATATGTATATATTTGAAAATTTCTATAATTTCCATTAAAATTCCAAACTTTTTATTATGGGACTTTTCAAATATATACATACATATTTAGTATACACACACATACACACATATGTTTTATTATGGGAATTTGAAAATTCCCATAATAAAAAGGTATACATATATATGTGTATTTATATATGTATACACACACACACATATATATATCTATATGAAGGGAGAGGAGTAAAATAAACATATATGCTAATTATATAGTTTTAGCCTTTATTATAATAATATTTGGCCATTCTGTTTCATCAATACTCCCATCCATTCCCACTTCTAAATTGTTTGAAAGCAATTCCCAGACTGATAATTCTTATTGTAAATATTTCAGTATTTTTCTCTACAAGGAAAGGATTTTTAAATCTAATACATTTATAATACCATTATAAACATTTGATATTTCTTTGATATCATGAAATCTGTTTTCAGTGTTCACATTTGCTCAACTGTCTTATAGAAATTAAAAATTATATTCCCCTTTATTTTAATTGGGTCCTAAATAAGATGCATACAGTGCAAATGGTTGGTATCTCTTTTAAAATATAGATTTCCTTTCTGTCTTCTTTATTTTAGTATTACCTAGAGTCAAATAAATCATCCTCACTTGAGAAGGAGTTTAACCAATGATATTTACCCAAAGGCAATTCTATGCCTGTATCCACCTGAAGAATTATTGGTTCTATAAAATATTAATAACTAGTGTCCCTGGTTGTCACTTGCAGCATTTTAAATTAGAATCAGATAACATGATCCTTGTCAAATTCCATATGGCACTTGTAGCCAGGATGAAGGGAGCAAGAATTTTGTGAAGAAAATAAGTTTTCCCTCTGGTAAGCTGGGTAAAATTTTTCAACCAGCTTATTGTTTTGGCTATTCCATGGTTGACAGGAAAGGCTACAGAAAGGCTAAAAGGATAATCATCACTGTCTTTTAGAGTGTCGCAGTTGATAGGATTTTAAATGTTTTCTCTACTATTGACTGAAGCAGAGTAAGAATGGGTGATGGAATAACATACAAAATGCAGAAATAAAGCCATTTAGTCCAAGAAGCTCACCAATGTGCAATATATAATCATGACTGTTTCCTCCTCTGCAGACAGAATGAAGTATTTAATGATTGGGAGAAGGCAGAATAAGACAAATGTTTTCAAGAATATTTTTAAATGAATTCACATTATAGTGATTTTGGATTTTGTGTTCTTGCTTTGTCTAGATGGCTGACATATCCCATTTTTCAAAATCTGTGTATGGCTTGGTTTGTGCTAATAAATTCCCTCATCACATCCATCCATTTGTCATGTACAGGATTGTTTATCCTTACAATTTTTGAGGGTTCCATTTACTTATTCTTGTTCCATAATGCACCGCTTTTAGTAAACAGAGAAGCTGCTACTGACTCATTACAAGTAGCTTTTCCAGTTGCTGTAAAGAGAGAATGCTTAAATTAAAAGCCATTATATCCACGAGAGCTATTTAGGGTTCCAGCTGTGACTTTAAAACAGAGCAAAGGGGTCTATCCTATATGAATATCTGATACTGAGCAATGAGTGCCGAGTTCTAGTCAGCTCATTCATTTGTGCTTAGTAATCATCCATTATGTCCTAGGTCAGTGGTTCTTTGACTTGACTGCCAATTACATTTACTTGTTAATCTTAAAACAAGGTGAAATAGCGATGCATGATTTTCTTGCTCCAGAGAGTCTGGTTTAATTGTCCTGGATTGGACCTGGGCATCTATCTGTTTAAAAGCTCCCTGTGTGTTTCCAATGTAGAGCAAGTCTGAGCATTCTTCTAGATAGCAGATACAGGGCAAACCGGGAAGATGATAAGGAAACATGTTCTGGAGTGAAAAAGGAGGACCATAAACAAATGGCTTAGACAAATTCACGACCATAATAGATTCATTTAATGCTCAGTTCAACAAAAAGGTAGAAATACAGGGAAAGTGTAGAGAGGTACCAAGGGGGAGTTACTTCAGATCAAGTAGTCAAGGGAAAATCTTTTGGGGTCAGATGAGAATTGAATAGAAAGTTGAATGAGTTTATTATGCTCCAGAGGAGTGGAGAAGGAAAGTTAATTCTTTAAAGATGAGCCAAAATATGTCAATATCCATTTTAGTGTTAAGAGCTTTATTTTTTTCCCAGAAAGTTAAGACTCAGGACTCAACATTTTGATAGTTTAAAATTTTTTTGACATTTACCTTATACCTGGCACTGTGCTTGGCACTGGGGGTACAAAGATGAATAAAGCACAAGAAATTTTTAATATACTGCCTCACAAATGAACATATTTGATGTAACATGGACTGTACTGAAATGGAGGTAATTTTAGGAGGGAGCTTGTGACCCACCAGTGGGTTTCAGGTTCCCTTTAACATCTTCAAGGGACTACTCTCTCAGCCTGTTTTCTGCTTAGCATTTCTTACCTTAATTTTGACTTTTGCCTTGACAATTTAGAAAGCTGGCTTTAAATGAAAAAGCTGCCTTTTGTTAAGCAATTGCGCTGACCTTTGGATAGAATTGATCAGTTGAGTCATTTAGCATAAGACCATTTGCTTCTCTGCTAGGGACAGTAGTGATTCAAAATGAATAAAATGTAGTTAACTATTTGGATAAATTTAAGGAAAAGCCAGTGAAACAGAAAAGAACATAGTCAATCACAATGCAAAATTATAAGTGCTATACTAAGGTGTGCAAACAGCGTGTGGTTGAGTGGAGGAGCGGGTGAGGAACTCACACTGATCATAAACCTTGCTGCTGAGATCCAGGTACCTCAGGGGGCTAGTGCTGACTCCATTCATATTTACTCTACAAGACTGGTGTGACCAAAATAAAGTGGGTTTTGATAGCGCCTCACCATCAGGGTGATTAATTCGATCATTAGTCCATTATTTAAGAACATCTTGGGAGACAGTTAAAAGAATGTTTATCCTTCCATAATCAGTGTATTCGTTATGACTTTCTTTTTCAGTGGTTTTTATCTTTTTGCTCTACTTTACTTTCACTTCAGAAGCAATTCTAGGTGATTTTTAATGGCCCATCAACACCCCAAGGTAACATTTTGTGATTGGGTTTTACAGAAACCATGAATAGGACTTAACAGAGAAATAAGTACAGATGAAAACAGAAGCCGAATAATAATAGTAATTTCACAAAACTTTTCCACCTGGTAACTTAAAACATCTTGTGAAATACAAATAAGGATGCTGAGAATTCCCAGTGGGAAGGTGACAACAATCATAGCTTCCCTTTAGAGAGGGAATTTTCCCCGAGAATCTCTGTGGAAGAGAAAAGTGAGGTGATATAATTGTTTTATAGTGCCTCTAAAAATATCCTTGAGGAAAGAGTTTCCTTGTGCTAAACCAAATTTTCTACACAGTAACTGTTGGTTATGGATACTTTCATTACTTGTAACAGTAGTAAACCTTCAATAAGTATCTGTTATTATCAACATCATTCAGCCTTTGGTTCAGTGGGAAATCTCCAGACTGGATCTCAACTGTGTATACCAGAAGCTTTCCCTTTTTTACATAGAGTTATTCTACATTTTCTATTTGATCCCATTCTTCTATAAATTGACTTTACCCTACTAAACTGGAAGATTGATGTGGGCAGGGAACTCTATCCTAACACACAGGTTGGTCTTAAGAACATAGTATTCAGTTCAGTTCAGTTCGGTCGCTCAGTCGTGCCCGACTCTTTGCGACCCCATATTGTTTACACCTTAACTGAGGTATCACTGAGATACAGGAGCTGTGCATATTGAAGGAGTACAGCTTGATGTTTTGATATATGTATTCACGGTGAAATGACTGCTCTGACCAAGCTGCAACCTCACATGGTGACCATTTCCTTCCTCCTTGCCTCCCACTTTCCCTTCCTCCCTCCCTCCATTTCTCTGTCTCTCTATCTCACCCTCTCTTTCTTTTTGTGCTAAGGAAACTTAAAACCTACCCTCCTAGAAAATATCAAGAATGCCAGATGGTTGGAGCCATCAAATTTTCTGTGATCGTCTCTCATCTCCCCTAGGTAAAAGACAATATGTTTATTCTTTCAGTGCCTCCATGAAAAGCCATTGTAGTATTCTGCAGTTTGTATGTTTGTTGTTTATATCTGCCTTCCTCATGAGATTATAAATCACGTAAAGACAGAGGCCATGGAGTTTCATGTCTTTTTCCTCTGGGCCTAGGAAAATTTGTAGCCACAAACTGGAGACCCAAGAGATGCACACATCATGGAATTTAATCATTACGTTTTCCTGGTCAGTATTCAAAATCTGTCTTCTGGGACAACAATTTCTTGACATAGAGAACATTATGTAGTTTGTTGGTATTTTCTTCGTTTTGAGAACTAAATCTTATTATGTACTCAGAATTTCTTTATCTTATTTTTTCCATGTCAAGAAAATTTTCCATCTTGTTCTGATTATTACTTGAATCAAAATCTGTAATTTTTTTCTGTGAAATGAGTGAATCTCAATCTTGCTTTTTTATTTGATGCATGATTAAATTACGGTTTTGTTTATTTTAAAGGAGATTAAAAGTAAGAAGCATGATGAAAGCAATGGAGATTTTGTGGCAAAATATTTTCTAGAGATGTTTCATCAGGGAGTAAAACAAGCAAATAATGTATTTCTCCCTAGACTTCAAATGCTAAATGCCTTATGTTCTAGTGATCAGTAATGTGACCATAAAGTCAAGCTTTTACCTTTCCCTGTAGTGGGATGGACTCCAAGAATTTACTTTCAAACATGAATACCATAACAAAAGTCTTAGATTCAATAAGCAATCGACATTTGCAGAAGTGGAAGCAAGGCTACAATTCATCCATTTATTTATCAAGGACACAATATGCACTCAGATGAGTTTGTTAGAAACTTCCTGCCTTTGAATATCACTGGGGTACATTTTCACTTATAATGCTTTACCATGTCAGAAAGAAAAACAACACTCAGCCTGCAGAATTTTCAACTTGTTCTTTTCTCTGTTTTGGCTTCTCTTCTCTCAGTTTTGACTTCCCTTCTCTCACTGCATTCTGGACTTATTTTTCAGGATTTGTTTTAAGGCTCTTTTCTTCCAGAAAGACGTTGAAGACCCTGAAGTCTAGTTTTCTGTAGCAGACACTATGGGTGCTCAACACACTCGCCCCCCCTACATTTCTGTATATAGAGACCTCAAAGAAGAATACTTACACACCCTCTTTTCCCCTGCAGCTATAAGTGACCATGTGATAGAGTGGGGACCAATGAACCAAAGAGGAAAGTCCCGCTAAGAGAAGCAGTTTGCCTTCTCTTCCCCATCCTCTTCCTCCTTGGAATGTGCAAATGATCTTGTAGGTCCAGAAAACACACTGTGACCCTGAAGAATCCAGCCACACACTAAAGATGGCCGAGCTGACATACAGAAGGAGACTAGTTCCTTTACAACATTGTTTAACAAATACACTAGCCCTGGACCATCTCCTTTTGGATTTTATTTTTTTTTTCCTGTGAGAGGAAAATGAATTACTTAAAGAGCAATAATTTTTCATTTTTTGCTATTCACATTATAATGCATTTAACTAGTATAATCCGTTCATCCATTCCAGACTGAGTTGAATTCAGAATTCAACTTTCTCTACTTGTAGGATTTGGAAAAAGTCCAGTAGATTAGATAACCCCCTTCTCTCCTTCCTCTTTCTTCCTTATTTCCCTCCAATTCAAAGTCTACTATTAGCTTCACCATTAGATTTAATGTAATACATTTCTCTGAATTTCTTCTCTTGAATAAGTGTTATGGATTTTAAATGACTAGCTCTGATAGAGTGCCTGATGAAATATGGACAGAGGTTCATGACATTGTATAGGAGACAGGAATCAAGACCATCCCCAAGAAAAAGAAATGCAAACAAGCAAAATGGCTGTCTGAGGAGACCTTACAAATAGCTGTGAAAATAAGGGAAGCAAAAAGCAAAGGAGAAAAGGAAAGATATACCCATTTGAATGCAGAGTTCCAAAGAATAGCAAGAAGAGATAAGAAAGCCTTCCTCAGTGGTCAATGCAAAGAAATACAGGAAAACAATAGAATGAGAAAGACTAGAGTTCTCTTCAAGAAAATAGAGATACCAAGGGAATATTTCATGCAAAGATGGGCTCAACAAAGGCCAGAAATGGTAGGGACCTAACAGAAGCAGAAGACATTAAGAAGAGGTGGCAAGAATACACAGAAGAACTGTACAAAAAAGATCTTCACAACCCAGATAATCACGATGGTGTGATCACTCACCTAGAGCCAGATATCCTGGAATGTGAAGTCAAGCGGGCCTTAGGAAGCATCATTATGAACAAAGTTAGTGCAGGTGATGGAATTCCAACTGAGCTACTGCAAATCCTGAAAGATGATGCTGTGAAAGTGCTGCACTCAATATGCCAGCAAATTTGGAAAACTCAGCAGTGGCCACAGGACTGGAAAAGATCAGTTTTCATCCCAATCCCAAAGAAAGGCAATGCCAAAAAATGCTCAAACTACCACACAATTGCACTCATCTCACATGCTAGTAAAGTGATGCTTAAAATTCTCCAAGCCAGGCTTCAGCAATATGTGAACCATGAACTTCCAGATGTTCAAGCTGGTTTTAGAAAAGGCAGAGGAACCAGAGATCAAATTGCCAACATCCGCTGAGTCATGGAAAAAGCAAGAGAGTTCCAGAAAAACATCTATTTCTGCTTTATTGACTATGCCAAAGCCTTTGACTGTGTGGATCACAATAAACTATGGAAAATTCTGAAAGAGATGGGAATACCAGGCCACCTGACCTGCCTCTTGAGAAACCTGTATGCAGGTCAGGAAGCAATAGTTAGAACTGGACCTGGAACAACAGACTGGTTCCAAATAGGAAAAGGAGTACGTCAAGGCTGTATATTATCACCCTGCTTATTTAACTTCTATGCAGAGCACATCATGAGAAATGCTGGGCTGGAAGAAGCACAAGCTGGAATCAAGATTGGTGGGAGAAATATCAATAACCTCAGATATGCAGATGACGCCACCCTTATGGCAGAAAGTGAAGAGGAACTAAAAAGCTTCTTGATGAAAGTGAAAGAGGAGAGTGAAAAAGTTGGCTTAAAGCTCAACATTTGGAAAACTAAGATCATGACATCTGGTCCCATCACTTAATGGCAAATAGATGAGGAAACATTGAAAACAATGGCTGAGTTTATTTTTCTGGGCTCCAAAATCACTGCAGATGGTGATTGCAGCCATGAAATTAAAAGACACTTACTCCTTGGAAGGAAAGTTGTGACCAACCTAGACAGCATATAAAAAAGCAGAGACATTACTTTGCCAGCAAAGATCCGTCTAGTCAAGGCTATGGTTTTTCTAGTGGTCATGTATGATGTGAGAGTTGGACTGTGAAGAAAGCTGAGTGCCGAAGAATTGATGCTTTTGAACTGTGGTGTTGGAGAAGACTCTTGAGAGTGCCTTGGACTGCTACAAGATCCAACTAGTCCATCCTAAAGGAGATCAGTCCTGGGTGTTCATTGGAAGGACTGATGTTGAAGCTGAAACTCCAATACTTTGGCCACCTGATGCGAAGAGCTGTCTCATTTGAAAAGACTCTGATGCTGGGAAAGATTGAGGGCAGGAGGAGAAGGGGACAACAGAGGATGAGATTGTTGGATGGCATCACCAACTTGATGGACGTGGGTTTGGGTGGACTCTGGGAGTTGTTGATGGACAGGGAGGCCTGGCATGCTGCAGTCCATATGGTCACAAAGGGTCGGACAAAACTGAGCGACTGAACTGAACTGAATTATTATGTATGATAATATTTTCATGAAGCCTTGTGCAATCTTCAAAAAATGTATATTTACCATCTGTATGGCTTTTTGGTGGGTTTTATGTCATAAGAGAAAAATGAATCTCCAAGACTTTAAATGTCTCACAGAAGAATAAGTATATGAACATGCATATTTTCAAAATACTCTTTGTTTATAGCTACTGCATATTCTTTGGTTTTCTCTGAAGATGATAAGTTAATATAAGTTGAATATTTGTCCAAATAACAATGAATCTTTGCATGTAGAATACATATTTCAAGGAACATGGCTCAGATTCTAGTTCTATTCTAATAAGAACTTGAATCAACTCAAATTGTTGTTTCAACTTCTAATTTCTAAACATGAATAGAAATATTTCACTTAGTCTTTTCAGTAGGTTGTAGAGAGAATCCATCAAGATATTAAGTTGAAATAATACAATGTACTTGGTAAAGGCAAGATATAATGCTATTAATTATTAACAAAATTCTAAAGTGTGAATACTAGAATTGTTTCAAACCAGGTGTATTCGCTAAGTATAAAGAGAAATTTACTGTTTTTTCTACATCTTCTTTTTTATTTGGCTGGATCATACCAGTGAAGACATTAAAGAGTAAAGAAAAACCTACTTGTTTTCCTAACCCCATTTCCAACTCCATTTGGGGGGTGATTTTCATCCTAAAAATCAGTCTGTGTACTGATGTGTGAAATTGATGAAGAATGGTGAAAATATTAGCATATTTCTTTCCAGGCTGTGATTAGGCTAAGAAAGCCTACTTCTTATGGATTCTCAAGCTCCCAAGAAAGTTGTTGGAAATGACGTGTTCTGGGGAGGGAAAGTCTCTACAAAAAGAATGCATTGAACATAATCATTCTTTTAAAAAAAGAGAAGCAAGAATATCAGTCCAAAAGCAATGGAATTGGTCATAATCATATGAAGGAGCCCAAATACCAAGACAAAAGCTTTCTACTGCCTCAGTGATTCATTCTAGCAAGAGCTATGGGAGACAAAAACAAGTCAGGAGGTGGCAGTACCCCCAGTTCAAGTTTTGCTAAGTGGACTATAAAAGAGAAAAACATTCAACATGGAAGTTCTACATGTGGACCCAAATGCACATACATATTAGTAATTCTTTGAAAATAGGGAAAGCTATCTTGTACCTGACTGAGAACACCGTTAACACTGGAAAAGAATTTAATTTTCTCTTATAATGTATTTCAAAGTCTCATGGTATGTCTTAAAATATCTGCTTTTATATAAAATCTGTCTGCCTGAAGTAACCTTCTCTACGTTATGAATAGTTATATTCTGGGTTTCAGTTTTTTTCCATTGGTCAAGCTTATTTTTGTATTAAATATACATGAACATTTTAGAATGTGTCCTTCTTAGATTATCTAGCTGTGCTTTGCTGCTGCTGCTGCTGCTAAGTTGCCTCAGTCATGTCCGACTCTGTGCGACCCTGTAGATGGCAGCCCACCAGGCTCCCCCGTCCCTGGGATTCTCCAGGCAAGAACACTGGAGTGGGTTACCATTGCTTTCTCCAGTGCATGAAAGTGAAAAGTGAAAGTGAAGTCACTCAGTCGTGTCGGACACGACTGAGCCTACCTTATAGGAGAATATATTTAACTGGGTCATCTCCATAAGCAGTTACATTTTATACATGTATCTTTTAAAATTGTAATATTCATAAAGAGTACTTTATATTTCTATTTGTAACTTAAGTATGCCATTTATTAATTAAATTAAGCTCCACCCATTTCATACTACTGCACCTGGTGGGAAGCCCCCACTCGTACTGGTACCTCCCCAAAGCTACTTCTGCTTCTGGGGGCCAAGCCCTTACACCTGCAAGCCCATGGCAATCAGAACCCAAACACAACAGGAGGGTGCATGACAGCCCACACAGGGGATACCCCTGGAGCACCTAGCTCTCATGATCAAGAGTGTACACTCCTGGGCCCCACAGAACACCTTCTACATAAGGCCACTCTTTCAACACTGGGAGATGAAGCTGATATATCTAAGACATGAAACGAACACAATGTGTCAGGCAAAAAGAGAAGACAGAGGAACACCTTCTAAACAAAAAACCAAGACAAAACCCCAGAAAGAACTAAACAAAACAGAGATAGGCAATTTACCAGACAAAGAGTTCCAAGTAATGGTCATAAAGATCATTGTACTCAGGAGAAGAAAAAATATACTCAGTGAGAACTTCAACAAAGAGATGGGGGGAAAAAATCAATCAGAACTGAAGAATACAATAATTGAAATGAAAAACACACTGGAGGTCATCTACAGGAGATTAGAGGATGCAGAAGAACAGATCAGCATGTTGGAAGACAGGGTAGTAGAAATCACCTAAATGGAAGAGCAACAAGAAAAAAAAAAAAAGGTACTTTAAAAGACCTCTGGTAAATTAAGCATGCTAACATTTTCATTATAGGAGTCTCAGAAGGAGAAGAGGGAGAGAAAAGGACGGAAAATCTATTTGAAGAAATAGTGGCTGAAAACTTTCCTAACTTGGTGAAGAAAACAGACGTAGAAGTCCAGAAAGTGCAGACAGTTACAGACAACATGAACTTCAAAAGATCCACATCAATACATATAATTAAAATGTCAAAAGTTTTTTTTTTTTAAGAGAGAATCTTAAAAGATAAGAGGAAAGGGAACCTTTATAAAACTATTAGCTAATTTCTCAGCAAAAAGTGTACAGGACAGAAAAGACTGACTCAATACACTCAAAGTGTTAAAAGGAAAAAACTTATAGCCAAGAATACACAGCAAGGTTATCATTTCAAACTGAAGGAAAAATAAAATGTTTCTCAGACAAGAAAAAACTAAAGGAGTTCATCACTACTAAATTGGTCATGCAAGAAATATTAAAGGGATTTCTTTTAATGGAAAAGAAAAAGATATAACTAGAAACAAAATTTTGAAAGAAAAAAATCTCACTGGTAAAGGTAAACACATAGTAAAGGTAAAGGGTCAACCACTTTAAAGCTAGTATGAAAGTTAAAGGTCAAAAGTAGTAAAATAATATATGTTTAAAATAATTAATTAAGTAATACACAAATAAAAAGATATAAAATATGGCATCAAAAACAAAATGTTGGGGGGAGAAAAATGTAGTGTTTTTAGAATGTGCTCAAACTTAAGTGATTTTCAACATAAAATAGACTGCTATACACATAGACTGCTATATATGAAACTTATGCTAACCTCAGATCAAAAAATCTGTAGCAGATCTATAAAATAGAAAGAGAAAATTGTACAAATGTGACACTAAATAAAATCATCAAATCACAAGGGAAGAGAACAAAAGAAGAGGAAAAAAAAAAACAAAAGAACTACACAATCAGGAAACAACAACGTTAGCAATTAATAATCATTAATTATTTTAATGTAAGTAGACTAAATGCCCAAATCAGAAGACATAGAATGATGGTATAGAAAAAAAATCCATAAATATGCTGTCCTATGAGACTCACTTCAGATTTGTTCCCTGGTGGCTCAGATGGTGAAGAATTCACCTGCAATGCAAGAGACTTTTACACCTAAAGGAACTAGAAAAAAAATAACAGCCTAAAATTAGTAAGAGGAAGGAAATAACAGCCCTGACTAGAAATAAATGAAGGGGAGACTGAGAAAATAATAGAAAAGATCAATGACAATACAACGAGTTTCTTTGAAAGCTAAACAAAATGATAAACTTTTAGGCAGGTTCATCAAGAAAGAAAGGAGGGACCAAAGAAATAAATCAGAAACAAAAGAAATTACAATCAACACCACAGAGATGTAAAGGATCATAAGAGATTACTGCAAGCCATTATATGCCTACAAATTGGACAACCTAGAAGAAATGGACAAATTTTTAGAAACATACAGCCTACCAAGACTGTCTAGTCAAGGCTATGGTTTTTCCAGTGGTCATGTATGGATGTGAGAGTTGGACTATGAAGAAAGCTGAGTGCCGAAGAATTGATGCTTTTGAACTATGGTGCTGGAGAAGACTCTTGTGAGTCCCTTGGACTGCAAGGAGATCCAACCAGTCCATCCTAAAGGAGATCGGTCCTGGGTGTTCATTGGAAGGAATGATGCTGAGGCTGAAACTCCAATACTTTGGCCACCTCATGGGAAGAGTTGACTCATTGGAAAAGACCCTGATGCTGGGAGGGATTGGGGGCAGGAGGAGAAGGGGACGACAGAGGATGCGATTGTTGGATGGCATCACCGACTCGATGCACATGAGTTTGGGTGAACTCCAGGAGTTGGTGATGGACAGGGAGGCCTGGCATGCTGTGATTCACAGGGTCACAAAGAGTCAGACACAACTGAGCAACTGAACTGAACTGACTGACTGACCAAGACTTAGAAGAAACAGACAATTTGAACAGACCAATCACTAGAAGTGAAGTCGAATTTGTAATAAAAAAAACCCAAAACTCCCATCAACAAAAGTCAAGGATCAAATGCCTTTACAGAGAATTCTACCAAACATTTAAAGAGAGTTAATACAAGCTACACAGACAAACAGAAAGATATACCATCCTCATGATATGAATGGATAAAGATGAAATATACATATGTATATAATGGATAAAGATGTGATATATATATTATTGGACAACCAATAAGTGGAATATTATTAAGCCAAAAGTGAAATCTTACCTTTTTAGATAATATGAATGGATCTAGAAGCTATTATGCTAAATGAAATGTCAGACAAATGTCATATATGATCTCACTTATATGTGGAATTTACAAAGCAAAATAAAAACCAAAATGAAAACAGACTCATAGATACAAAATCAAACAGGTAGTTGCCAGAGGAAGAGGGTGGGGAGATAAGGTAAGTGAATGGTACAAATCTTCGGTTATGAAATAAATAAGTAATTGGGGTATAATATTGGAGAAGCCTGGTAGGCTGCAGTCCATGCTGTCGCTAAGAGTCAGGCACGACTGAGCGACTTTACTTTCACTTTTCACTTTCATGCATTGGAGAAGGCAATGGCAACCCACTCCAGTGTTCTTGCCTGGAGAATCCCCGGGACGGGGGAGCCTGGTGGGCTGCCGTCTATGGGGTCGCACAGAGTCAGACATGACTGAAGCGACTTAGCAGCAGCAGCATACAACATAAGGAATGTATATATTGCAATAATTCTACATGGTAACATGTTTACTAGACTTATTGTGATAATCATTTCATAATGTATGCAAATGTCAAATCAGTACATAATACATTTGAAAGTAGCATAATATTGAACATCAATTATATGTCACTAATAAAAAATGGAACTACGTTTCATAAAGCTGTGCTGCTGCTGCTAAGTCGCTTCAGTTGTGTCCCACTCTGTACGACCCCAGAGACAGCAGCCCGCCAGGCATCCCCGTCCCTGGGATTCTCCAGGCAAGAACACTGGAGTGGCTTGCCATTTCCTTCTTCAGTGCATGAAAGTGAAAAGTGAAAGTAAAGTCGCTCAGTCGTGCCTGACTCTTAGCGACCCCATGGACTGCAGCCCACCAGGCTCCTCAGTCCATGGGATTTGCCAGGCAAGAGCACTGGGGTGGGGTGCCATTGCCTTCTCCTCATAAGGCTATAGTTGCCATAGATACTGATTCCTTTGGTGGATCTGGGAAAAATCAATTTAAACTCTTCTGGGAAGGGTTCATTATTCTAGATTTCATTAAGGACATTTTGTGATTCATGTCAAGAGGTCAAAACATCAACAGTATGAGGAGTTTGGAAGAAGTTGATTTCCCCCTCACTCTGAGGGGTTCAAGACTTTGGTGGAGGAAGTAACTGCAGATGTGGTGGAAATAGCAAGAGAACTAGAATTAGCAGCAGAACGGGAAACTGTGACTAAATTGTTGCAATCTCAAAATAAAACTTAATGGACGAGGAGTTGTTCCTTATAAAAAAATGGTTTCTTGAGATGGAAACTACTGCTGGTTCATTGAAATGACAACCAAAGATTTAGACAATTACATAATGTGACTGATAAGGCAACAGCAGGGTTTGAAGAGATTTAGTTCAATTTTGAAAGAAGTTCTGTGTGTAAAATGCTGCCAAACAGCATTGCATGTTACACAGATATTGTTCCTGAAGAATCATCAATGCAGCAAATTTGTCTTATTTTTTAAAATGGCCACAACCATTGCAAACTTTAGCAACCTCCACCCCGCTCAGTCAACAGCCATGAACATGGAGGCAGAACTCTTTACCAGCAAAAAGGTGATGATTGGCTGGTGCTCAGATAATGGTTAGCATTTTTTAGCAATAAAATATTTTAAAATTAAGGTATGTACATTTTTCAGACATTATGCTATAGTAGACTCCAGTATAATGTAAACAGGGCTTCCCTGGTGACTCAGCAGTCAAGAATCCAGGAGACGCAAGAGACATGGGTTCATTCCCTGGGTGGGGAAGATCCCCTTGAGGAGGGCATGGCAACCCACTCCAGTATTCTTTCCTGAGAAATCCCATGGACAGAAGAGTCTGGCAGGTTGCAGTCCATGGGGTTGCAAAGAGTCTGAAATGACTGCTATTGAGCACACATGCATACACACGCGCACGCACACACACACACACACACACACACACAGACACACACAGTTATATGTGCTATGAAAGCAAAGAAAAAATGTGGGTGACTGGCTTTATTGCTATATTTGCTTTATTGAGGTGGTCTGGAATAGAACCTCCAATATTTCCAAGATATGCCTATAATTGATCACTGGTTCTTAACAAATTGACCAGATTCAGTTGGCTATTAAAATGGTGAGTTTTTTCACCAATGTAGTCAATTATTTTTCTTCCTGAAGTGACTTGGGATAGTTGTGTTTAATTTTTGTGATTAATGTGAAGGCTGGACTTGGATTTAGGAAAGTATATGTGTGTGTGTGTGTGTGTGTAGCATATGTATGTAGCATACATATCTATTTGGTAAACTAGAAGAAAAACGTTTTGACTTTAAGAATAGTGAATCAAAAATGAATTACACATTGTGCTTTTTTGGCAACTTTTGATCTCTTGAGCTATTCTTGGTGGCAATGAAGTTTAACCAATAATGTCAAAGCCTGGCTTCCAAAGCCCCTTTTAGAGTGACTGATTCACATGTTTGTGATTGCATCTCTGTTTATGCAATGAAATATTTTTGGTTGTTGGTCTCTTTTAAAAATTTCTAAAATAGAATTTTATCCTATTTACTTACTTTCTTGAAGGTAGAACTAAATAGTCAGGGTTTTTTTTTCATTAGCATGCACACAAAATTAAATAACTTCATATATTAATAGCTTTTCCACTTAAGAATTAGTTATTCAACTTATTGTAGGTGTTTGGCCCTTGGCAAGATTCTTTTTGTTATAAATAAGACCTGATATTTGCTCTTGAAGAACTTGTTGTTTAGTTGGGAAACAGACACCTAAATGGTTGACCATAATATACAATAATGGGCTTCCCTGGTGACTCAGATGGTAAAGAATCCACCTGCAATGTGGGAGATTCAATCCCTGGGTTGGAAAGATCCCCTGGAGGAGGGCATGGCAACTCACTCCAGTATTTTTGCCTGAAGAATCCCCATGGACAGAGGAGCCTGGAGGGCTACAGTCCATGAGGTCACAAAGACTCGAGCACAACTGAGCGACTAAACACAGTATACAGTAAGAAGTGTTTTAAAGGACAGCAGAGAAGTCTCTGTAATTTGGAAGAGATGAGGGTAGAATGAGGGTAATTAAATTGACAGAGCTTCACACAGCCATGTGGGTGAAAGCCTTCTGGTCAATGGCAGGTGAAAGAGAATATTGATCTTGGCAGGGAAGCTGCAGTGAATTCTGATGATCTTGCTGAGAATCATAATTTCATAGCTCAGTGAGATTAGTATAACAGGGGAGTTTGAAGATACATATATAAATCTTTAGAAGAAAGAAGTTATACATATTTGAAGATAGTAGATGGGTAATAAAAGGACTTCTAAGCAGATTGTAACATTTTCTGCAGACTATTGAACTTTTCCCTATCCACATTGAGGGGATTTTTTTTCCCAAATATACCATCACATCTAATCTTTATAAAACATGGACAAACCTCTGCAGAAGATCAGCAGTTGCTCCACCACTTCCTTGAAGACAAGTACATGTATACTTACTTTTGTTGACAGCATTGCAGACAAGTCCCTGTGCCTCATTCCATCCTACTTCCTCAGTTCACATCCTTTCAACAGTGGAGCTGGCCAGGAATGGGCTTAAGTTTACTCTCCATACTATTTACATCCTATTTACATCCTATTTACATATAAAGGCTTTTCTCCTGCATGGAGTCAGTTCTTCTGCGAGTATGATTTTTCAACTTCAACTGCTTCAGCGCTAGCTGGGCCTTTCCTTTGAAGCTTTCTCTCTTCATATGCATTCTCAGCATATTTCCCTGCTTATGTATTATTCCAGCTGCAAATTCATTCCAGCTACAAATTCATACAGCTGTGTCCTGTGGAAACATGTGGTCACAAAACTGAAACCCAAACAGATACAAAGATAGAATACATTAAAAAAATTTCAACTCACAGCCAATTTTCAGAAAATTGACCTTAATAGAACATCAGGCTTCCATTGGGTATTCAAATAATTGGAGCAAAACCTAGTATTATGCAGAGGTTTATCATAAAGAATGCCAACCATCAAGTTAGGTCCCTGAATGATAAGAGCTTCATACAAGAATACATTGTAGTGGTATGATTAAATTATTGTCATTCAATGTATTTCCTGACACCAACATGAAAACAGACTATTCCTATGCAGTGGGGAACTAATTTATTTTGCTCATTGATAGGACAGACCAGTATTTATCTTCATGGATCTGTACTGAATAGTAAGTTATTGTAAAAAAAATTTTAATGCCACTATAGCAAAGAAACACTCCAAGTTAAAGAGAAAATGCCCTGCACCAAAATCATTCTATCTATGGAGCCACTGTTTGTAGAAAGACCAGGAAAGTGATCCTTAAAGTTAGGGTCCTAGTCAAGGATCACACTTGTTTTGGACACTGTATGCCCATGAGAGCATCTTTGGGTGGATATCTCATAGTAACAAGTATGATCATAATCATTGTTAATTCTCAAAACTGATTAAAATGTGTGTGTCATATGAATCATTGTGGAGATGTCACATATTTAAACCAAATCAAATAAAGCACTATTAAAATTTGTTTGAAGTTAGGACATTTTTAGAATCAATAAACCACTTTAAGACTTCTAAAATGCTAAAATGATGTATGTTCATTATATAAATACATGCTCACTATGAACTCTGTCTATAGAATAAAATTTAGTTATTTTTGATTTTTTACCTTTTGCCTGGTGGCTTTGGTTTAATATTCTTCAAGAGGGAGATGTGAAAAATAACATAAACCAATGACCTTCTGGAGTTAGAATGGTTGAATGTTTTGACTGTGGCTTCCATTGTTATCTTAAGTAATTGGATCAAGAAGTGTCTCTTAAAACAATGTATATCAAGCAACATGGAGCTTATATGGATCAAGGAATTTCATCTCTTGTGTCGATGAATAGAAGTTATTTATAAGGAATAGGGTAAAAGAAAAACCTACATGCTCCTAGTGTCCTTCCCCACTAGCCAGACATGGGACCTAAGATGCTGTCATTGTAGATGCTTCCTCTAGGTGATGATTCCATAGGACCTGGTAGGATCATGGATGAAATGTCCCCAGAGTACAACCTGGTATCCATAAGCACCTGGAATTCAGAAATCTCATCTTACACTTTGTGCTGTGTCTCTCAGTCCTGTCCAGCTCGTTGCAGCCCCCTGGACTGTAGCCCACCAAACTCCTCTGTCCATGTGATTTTCCAGGCAAGAGTACTGCAGTGGGCTGCCATTCCCTTCTCCAGGGGATCTTCTCGACCCAGGGATCAAACCTGCATCTCTTAGGTCTCCTGCATTTACCCCTGTCGCCACCTGGGAAGCCCCTCATAATACCCAAACCATGTTAAGAGCACACTATGCTCAATATTGAAAAAGGCAATAATGAAATTTTTCATGGTCTTTACAGTTATAAAGACACTAAGATGGTGGCTATGGTCTAAAAAAATATATATTTTTAAGGATTGTAAGAAAGAATGAAAGGACTTCCTGCATTAGATAAAGTTCATTTATTCATTCATCAGGAATCTGTTAAGCATATGATATTTCAAATAGCAAATATGTAGTTGCTACACAAGAGGGATGGGTGCTGGTCTAGCTGCAGCTCATGGAGGCTGATGTTCTGGTGGTACTCACAGGAAAGCCTGCCCCAGAGGCATGAAAATACCTCTTTACCGATAGATGGTCACACTTACAGTTTCCATAAATGACCTTTTACTGCCCAGACCCCTTCTCAGGATCCCTTGTGCCCCACCTTCATCCAGCGATTAAGATGATATCTGGCACATTTGGAGATCTCTTTGACCCTCTTTCCATGGACCCCCGCTCCCTGCCCAGCACAACTGCCATTGCCTATTCTGAGTGGTTCATGTGAACTCATTTTAAATATCCCCTCTCCACCTGTGCAACTGGGGCAAGTTCTGTGGTTGTCAAATTTCCATTATTCTTTAGAATCAAAACAGATGACTGAGCCTGTCCTGCATGCCTGCGTACTAAGTCACTTCAGTCGACTTTATGGACTGTAGCCCACCAGGCTCTTCTGTCCATGGGATTCTCCAGGCAAGAATACTGGAGTAGGTTGCCATGCCCACCTCCAGGGGATCTTACCAATCCAGGGACTGAACCCACATTTCTTATGTCTCCAGCACTGATTTGCAAGCCTGAGCCTACACTCTCAATTTAACCACATAGATGGGATCTAGGCAGGTCAAGAACAGTTGTGCTAGAGGAATAGGGCTGAAGATATGGTGTATTCATTGGAAAGAAACTCATCAATTAAAAATGAGATTCTTAGCAAACTAAGGCAGAAACTGTCCAATCAAAAACTCTCAAGACTAGGTCTCAATCTTGTCACATTGGAGTCGCTTGTCCATAGTACTTCCCTGCTGGCTCAGATGATAAAGCGTCTGCCTAAAATGTGGGAGACCCAGGTTCAGTCCCTGGGTTGGGAAGATCTCCTGGAGAAGGAAATGGCAACCCACTCCAGTATTCTCGCCTGGAAAATCCCATGGACGGAGGAGCCTGGTGGGCTACAGCCCATGGGGTCACAGAGTCAGACACGACTGAGTGACTTCACTTTCACTGTCCATAAGGAAAAAGACAACAAAACAAAACACCAGATTTATATCAGAGTTTTACTCCAGAAATTCTAACTGAATTCTAACTGAATCAGTATGTCTTGGACACAAGTTTTTGGTTTTTTTTTTTACGCTTCCCAGGGGATTTTAATGTATAGCCACCAAAGTCAAGAGCTACTGCTTTAAGCAGAGAATAAAACAAGTTAGAACATTTAGCCTTGGGCATAAGTTTAAAAGGCTTGAAAATGGAAAAAAATAAAGATACATTGATAACGAGGTGCGTGTGTGTGTGTGTGAAAGAGACAGAGTGAAAGCAAGGCAGCACAAACTAAGCTAAAAGGATGTGGTATAAATGGTCTCATAGCTACACTTTTTAAAAAAAGATTTTCCTAGATTCTAGCAATGGAATTATTGTTATCTTTGCTTTTCTTCAATGTATCTCTGGATGGTTGATGGATTTGACAGTTCTGATTATAATGGCCCTGGCCTATAACATTTCACAGCTTTTCAAGTATTACAAACACAGCTCAGCTCATTAGGTGCCTCTTCCTTCCTTTTCTGCTTCTTTCCTGAACTCCCTACTGCAGATCCAAGTAGTTTTTCTTGTTACCCTAAAGAGCCCACTTCCAGCCAGGACTGTGACACCAGCTCTACTTTCTGGAGTGGTTTGGAATTCACTTGTGGTGAGAACGAGTTCCAAGATCCAGGGCCCTGAGGCCAACCTCAGCTGTTTGTGTAACTCCAAACGTGTTACAGCTTTAATAATGTCCACACTCCAGATCTCTTGCCTGGAAAATCCCATGGATGGAGGGGCCTGGTGGGCTGCAGTCCATGGGGTCTCGAAGAGCGACTTCACTTCACTTTTCACTTTCATGCATTGGAGAAGGAAATGGCAACCCACTCCAGTGTTCTTGCCTGGAGAATCCCAGGGATGGGGGAGCCTGGTGGGCTGCCGTCTATGGGGTCACACAGAGTCGGACACAATTGAAGTGACTTAGCAGCAGCAGCAGCAGCAGCAGCAGCAGCAGCAGCAGCAGCCTCCTCTAAATGTTTGCTGATTCCTTAGAATTGGGCTTCTGTCTTTAATCTAAATTTGCAGTGTCAATCCCTCCAGCCAGAGACTTCCAGGAGCACAGCTGTCATTGGACAAGTTGGGTTTTTTACTTGTTTCGGTGATGGGGAACACACCCCATAGGAAACCATGGGCTGTCTCTGTAAGAGGGCATTAGGAAGGTCCTCTTAGAGGATCTGGGCTTTGAGTGATCTGAAGGAGGAGCTAAGAAAGCAAGAGTTCACTCTAGATTGGATGCTGTCAAAAAGCAGGGCGAATTTTATAATCAGTTATCAAGAAATCTTATCTATAGAGATGGCAGAATAGTAAAGAAATGGCAGCCATTCATTTTGGCAAAGAAAGAAGGTGTTTGGTATTTTATGGGTGATAGAGTAACCTCTATTATATCTGTGCTTAGACAAGATTATGAAGTAGGCTTGTTTTGTCTCACTTATCTTGGTCTCAGAGTAACTTTGTCTGAAATTGGTATTCTGTGAAATTGTTGATGTCCAGTAGGAAAATAACATGACCTGACTGTGTGTGCAAGGTCACCCACTGGATGTTAGGCTCCACTTCTTATTTCTTTCTATTTTCTCAGTAGTCTGCATGGTTATTCTGCCCAGAATCTCAGTTTCTTTCTAAACCTAGGATAGGACCAAAACCCAGCTATGTTAGGGCAAATACTATCCTCATTTCTAGGCACTTTTTTATAGATCTTGTGCGTGCTCAGTCATGTCCGACTTTTTGTGACCCCATGGACTGAATCACTGCAGATGGTCACTGCAGATGGTGACTGCAGCCATGAAATCAAAAGACGCTTGCTCCTTGGTAGGAAAGTTATGACCAACCTAGATAGCATATTAAGAGACATTACTTTGCCAACAAAGGTCCGTCTAGTCAAGGCTATGGTTTTTCCAGTAGTCATGTATGGATGTGAGAGTTGGACCATAAAGAAAGCTGAGCACCGAAGAACTGATGCTTTTGAACTGTGGTGTTGGAGAAGACTCTGAGAGTCCCTTGGATTGCAAGAAGATCAAACCAGTCCATCCTAAAGGAAACCAGTCCTAAATATTCATTGCAAAGACTGATGCCGAAGCTGAAGCTCCAATATTTCGGCCACCTGATGCAAAGAACTGACTCACTGGAAAAAACCCTGATGCTGGGAAAGTTTGAAGGCGGGAGGAGAAGGGGACGACAGAGGATGAGATGGTTGGATGGCATTACCGACTCAATGGACATAAGTTTGAGCAAGCTCCAGGAGTTGGTGATGGGCAGGGAAGCCTGGTGTGCTGCAGTCCACAGGGTTATAAAGAGTCAGACATGACTGAGTAACTGAACTGAGTCAAACTGGACTGTAGCCCATCCTCTGTCCATGGAATTTTCCAGGAAAGAATACTGGAATGTGTTGCCATTTCCTACTCCAGGGTATCTTCCTGGCCCAGGGTTTGAACCTGCACCTCTTGCATCTCTTGCATTGGCAGGTAGATTCCTTGCCTAAGGCCACTGGGGAAGCCCTCCGTTTTACTGAGAGTTAGGACAATGGTGGGGGTGAGGTTCTCTAGCCACTGCTTAGGGTGCTGCTGAGGATGGGCTGATGTTCTGAAACCTTGAAATCTGCCTTCATATCATTGCCTGGGAACCTCCTTCCCAATAGCTGAACAGGGCGCACTGATATCACCTCTTGATTCCATCATTCCTGTTCTGACAGTTGTATTGGAGAAGCCAGTAATTCTGCTGGCTTAGCCTGTGCATCTAGGGTAGCTGTATGCAGCTTGTATTTGTACCCAGAATACCTTTCCTTTTCAGCCCATAGCCTTCTTCTAGCAATGCAGTGCTCTGTATCCTACACATCTCACATATAAGCAAGTCTCCATGGGAAGAAAAGCACTGATGCTGAATCAAAATTTGTCTCATTGAAACTCCCCTTTGTCTTGTATTTGTCCAACAGTCTTTCAACTCTGTTATGGATTGCATGCTTGCTAAATGAATAAATCATCTCCCATATGCTAGAACCCAGCAATAGGTAGCCCTTTCTTTTGTTTAGGAACTTTGAAATATTAAAAACAAATTTGGACTGTATCAAAGACTGGGGAAAGGTCATGGAGCAGATATGAAAAAAAGAAGTCCATGAAGAGAATATAGTTTGTGGTACATAACATTTCCATGGGAGCACCCCCTTGAGAAATCTGTATGCAGATCAAGAAGCAACAGTTAGAACTGAACATGGAACATCAGACTGGTTCTGAATTAGGAAAGGAGTATGTCAAGGTTGTATATTGTCACCCTGCTTATTTAACTTCTATGCAGCGTACATCATGAGAAACATTGGACTGGACGAAGCACAAGCTGGAATCAAGATGGTGGGGAGAAATACCAATAACCTCAGATTATGCAGATGACACCACCCTTATGGCAGAAAGCAAAGAAGAACTAAAGAGCCTCTTGATGAAAGTGAAAGAGGAGAGTGAAAAAGTTGGCTTAAAACTCAACATTCAGAAAATGAAGATCATGGCATCCGGTCCCATCACTTCATGGCAAATAGATGGAGAAACAATGGAAACAGTGACAGAATTAATTTTGGGGGCTTCAAAATCACTGCAGAGGGTGACTTCAGCCATCAAATTAAAAGACACTTACTCCTTGGAAGAAAAGCTATGACCAGTCTAGACAGCACATTAAAAAGCAGAGACGTTAACAAAGGTCTGTCTAGTCAAAGCTATAGTTTTTCCAATAGTTATGTATGGATGTGAGAGTTAAACTATAAAGAAAGCTGAGTGCTGAAGAATTGATGCTTTTGAACTGTGGTGTTGGAGAAGACTCTTGAGAGTCCCTTGAACTGCAAGGAGATCCAACCAGTCCATCCTAAAGGACATCAGTCCTGGGTGTTCATTGGAAGGACTGAAGCTGAAACTCCAATATTTTGGCCACCTGATGCAAAGAGCTGACTCATTGGAAAAGACCCTGATGCTGGTAAAGATTGAAGGCAGGAGAAGAAGGGGATGACAGGGAGTGAGATGGTTGGATGGCATCACCAACTCAATGGACACAAGTTTGAGCAAACTCCAGGAGTTGGTTACGGACAGGGAAGCCTGGCGTGCTGCAGTCCATGGGGTCGCAAAGAGTCAGACACGACTGAGCAACTGAACTGAAACTGAAACATAACATTTTGGGTTTCCCAGGAGAATCATTGGCCCAGAATCTGCCTGCCAATGCAGGAGACATAAGAGACAGTTTTGATCGCTGGGTCGGGAAGATCCCCTGGAGGAGGGCATGCATGCATGCTAAGTCACTTCAGTCGTGTCCAACGCTTTGTGACCCCATTAACTGTAGCCTGCCAGGCTTCCCTGTGCATGGGATTCTTCAGGCAAGAATACTGGAGTCGGTTGCATGCCCTCCTCCAGGGGATCTTCCCGACCCAGGGATCGATCCCTGTCTCCTGTGTCTCGTGCATTGGCAGGCAGGTTCTTTACCACTAGCACTCCCTGGGGGTGTAGCTCATTCTCTGATGTAATCACATAGTTACCCAGGAATGTTGGATGGTCATATCATAAGGGATTTTAAACAGGAAAACAGTAATAAAAATGTATATAATGGGAAGAAATGAAGGCCATGGTAGAATGGTCCCTGCAAAGAGAGAAGATGTGAAGGTTTTTTCATCATTGTGAAAAGCAACTCTGAAATGCAAAGAAAAACCCAAATGACTTGATCAAGGTTGCCTGGGACCTCGGGGCAGAATGAGGTGGGTGGATTCTTTTCACACTCTATCTACCAGGCGGTGCCGTCTCAGTAGCAGTCTACCTGCAGGCTAAAGTCTTCCTGCAGCAAAGTGAGCACTGTGCTACTGCAGAGACTTGAAGACAGCAGAATCATCATTTCAGGAGAAAGATTTATAGCGGTACTTAATGAATCTGAGTAGTTGTTTTTTTATAAGTACATAAACGTCTTTAGTACAGAGGAACAGAATTCAGTTTTGATAGCCACCTTGCAAATGTTGACTGTAAATGCTTTGTTAGTGACAAGTCTAGCTAAAAGGGAAATAGAATATTTATGAACTGCCATGAAAAAAATATCTTTGCAAGATTCACATTTGGACTACAGTAAATGTGGCCTGCAGTAAAAGTGATCATATAGAATATTTGAGGGAACTTTTTAGGGACTGGCTGGTGTGGTGATTCTGAGAATTCCCTGTATAAATAAAGTCAAATTGGAAGGGTAGGCCATTGTGTGTTTACATAGGAAAAGCCATTTCAGTTTTTAGGAGATTATCTAAAATGTACTAAATGGAGATTATCACTTGCTTAATTTTCTTGAGAAATCATTGACATAGGACAATACAACAAAACAGCTCTGGTCAATAATTAGATTGAGAGCCAGAGGAGTGGTTGTGAACACACACACATGTAAAGGCTCTACGGTATATTCATAATTATTATCTTTATCCAGATTTGAAAGAAGATAAGGGTAACTACTATTATAATAGAAAAGACCCATAAATGGCAAGATCATAACAATTCTAGCATTCTACAGAGTCAAAACCAAAGGACATATGAATCGCATCTTTTCCACTTTATCAGATCGTAAATCACCAACCATCGCCAATAATACAGCTGATCTAATGCAGATGTTTGTTTTAATTTCTATCGCATTACATTCTGTCTACCTTGAAATGATGATTGGCATTCTTTATGAAGCCGTTAGATTAAACCCGAATCACAAGCTTCTGAGGACAAGTGGATGGATATTTGGGACCAGGAGGAAATAAATGATGATAAGAATGTTTTCTGTGCAGACATAGTTTAGGGAATGTTTTCATGGAGAGCATTCTTCACTTCCCCTAGTGAGTCACCTGAACTGCTACTTCTTCATATAGGCAAATGCACCATGGCTCAAAATAATCGTAAGACAACCTTTCAGCCTACAATGGCCAGCCTTCTTTTCCTGCTTTCTTGTATTCTCCCAGGACAACTGCAAGAAGAGTAGAGAAGCACGCTTACTGATGCTCCATAACATCTTCAGTTAAGGTGTGGACGAGGCGTTCCAGTGAGTGACTTGGCGCCTCACTTCTATAAATGCCGTATGTGTGACTAAGGCATTCTTGAGACTAGTCCAAAACAGAGTGGCCCTCCTCAGTGTGGTATGAGCTATGCTTTGTTTGCAAACGCAGACCTTGTTGGGGCCTGCAGCTTCCCGCTGGCTGCCTCCCCTAACCATCAAGCTCCTTCTGAACCAAGCTTTCCCCTGTCAGGAGGGCCAGCTTCTCTCATCCTGGGGTCTGCCATCCTGCCCAGCCTTTATTCTTACCAGCTGGTTTTGACTGTGGCAGAAACAATGTTGACATAGCAGATGGTCTTGATATTTCTGCAAACCAGCAACATCTTTGCCACTTCCACCCCCACGCTCTTGGCTACTATTTCCCCTTCAAGTGGTTTGGGTCATTTTTAGAAAACCTGTATATTCTGATGATTTAAATTTCAGAACAGGAACCCTGCACTGTATAACTACCTGTCTAGAATACAGACATAGGCAGAATACAGAGCTCTCTCATGGAGAAACTCATAAGCTGAGATAAATTTTGTTTGGGATGATGGGTTCCTAAATGAATTAAGATGAGCAAATAGTGAGTAGATTTTAATTATTTGATGTATGAAGTACTGGGACTTCCAGGGTGGTGCTAGTGGTAAAGAACCCGCCTGCCGATGCAGGAGACGTAAGAGATGTAGGTTCGATCCCTGGGTCAGGAAGATCCCCTAGAGGAGGGCATGGCAACCCACTCCAGTATTCTTGCTGGAGAATCCCATGGAAAGAGAAGCCCGGTGGGTTATGGTCCAGAGGGTTGCAAAGAGTCAGACACAACTGAAGTGACTTAGCCTGCACACACACACACACACACACACACACACACACACACACAAAGTACTAAGCAGTGAGATGTGACTAATGGATCGTGCCAGTAGAAATGGAGTCTAAAGTTTGTGTTGTTTGAACCCATTTTTAAAAGTAATATTCCACTGAATAATGTTTATCCTTATTGGACTTAAGAGGACTGGAGAAAAGGGTAATTGGGTTAAAGACTGTTCCCCAGCAGTAACTGCAGAGCCAAAGCAAAACGAAGGTGCTGTAACATCTTGATGATCTGAGACCCAACCCAGCCATTCTGAAAAACCAAAGCAGGCTGATTCATTCTTCCTTGCTTGCCCCATGGAAACAGGCAATGTGAGCAGCCTCTTAAACTCACTGACTAATGGTGTAAAAACTTCTGCTGCATTCAGGCTATATCAGTGCAATTTGGGAAAATGCTCCTTCTCCTGGAAAAGGACTGCACAGATGGGAAGGAGACATGAATAATGGTGGTTTCACAAGGTTCAGCCAGCTTTTTATGAGTCAGCATCCCTCCCAGGCCTGTGGGACTCACCATTGGAGATTGTCTTTTGGGTTGGCTAATAAAGATGGGTGAGGACCCCAGAATGTCACAGTCAAAAGACAGCTTACTAGATATCAGCATTTTCTTCTCATGATAGTAGTAAAGATCATAACAGCAGTGAGGTTTTAGCTAATAAATTCCTTTGAATGCCCAAGGCAGAGTCCTAAGGACGAGCACAGAGCCATATGGATGCAGGAACTGTATAAAAGGGTGGGAGGAATTTGTGAAGGTGGACATATGGGGTGTCCTAGGTAGGGCAAACTGAATGCAGAAAACGAATTTGAAGGTGAGGAATATGAAGGTGGGACGGAAAGAAGACATACACGTTTCCCACCAGAGCAGAGAGTGCTGGCTCCATAGCTCATCATGGGAATCTGGGGGTGGAAGAATATCAGGTAAATGATCTAATTTCTAATTCCTCTCTGTCCTGATGATAACATTACCAAGGTCTTCAAAGTAATGCACTACTTCGTTTAGAAGATTCACTTAATCATGGAAAGCAGCTCACTCAACAAAGAGTGAGATCACCCTCTGGTAACCCTACCATCAATTTGGCTTATGATCTCTAAGCACATAAGAACAAATATAATTGAGAACTTAGATAATGTGAAAAACATTTACCAGCAAGAGAAGTGAAAGTCACTCAGTCATGTCTGACTCTGTGCAAGCCCATGGACTATACAGTCCATGAAATTCTCCAGGCCAGAATACTGGGGTGGGTAGCCATTCCCTTCTCCAGGGGATCTTCCCAACCCAGGGATCGAACCCAGGTCTCCTGCATTGCAGGCAGATTCTTTACCATCTGAGCCACCAGGGAAGCCCAACAGCAAGCTAGGATGGCCACAAAACAACCAAAGCAGACCCAGTCACAGAGTTGGATTAGAGGGGAGGTGGTGGAAGGAATGGTGGGGAACAGGGGTTTAGAATCATTCTAAGGGTACCCAGGGATTTCTATTTTAATAACCAGTCAAACCAGCCAAATACGTGCCCCGAAGACAGCCAACATTTCCATCAGTCATGCAGTGAAGTAGATTTGTCTAGAATAGTTTGGGAGTCCATTTTAGAAACAGTAATGAAGTTTATAGTCAGGAAAAGAGCTCACAGTGGAGACCCTTCTCACCCGTGAAGACTTGTTACTCTTTCTCAAACTGCATTTGTTAACCAAATGAGACAAATAATTAAAAAGAGATTCTCACACAGTTTTTCTCTTCAATACTAGACAGGAACTTCAAGAAAAAGTGCCGAGTCAGGAAAGAGTTCAAATACAAATCACATTAAACACAGGAACATTAAAACAGAGGTCAAATTGATCTAGTCCTTCTAGGTTAACCTCTGAATTCTTAAGTACATATTCAGAGCAGATGTTGAGCCCAGCTGGGGATGCACAATGGCCTGTGATCCAGATTCTTGCTAGGAACTGCAGAGCCCTTGACACGTTTGAGAATAGTGCTAATTCCTAGAGTGTGTTTGGGTTTCAGAGTGTTTTGGAAACACTTGGTAAATCCTTGCAAATATAGTATATGTGTATATGGGTGACTGTCCTTGGAAACAGGTATCCAATTGATTGCTTAGTGACTACATTATCTGGGCTTTTTTTTTTTTCCTCAAGAAAAAAAGTGGTCAAATTTTTAGGAAAATGTACTCCACACAAACTACTTAGCCTCGCACAGTGATGTGGCTATCAGTTCAGTTCCGTTCAGTTCAGTCGCTCAGTCGTGTCCGACTCTTTACAACCCCATGAATCGCAGCACGCCAGGCCTCCCTGTCCATCACCATCTCCCGGAGTTCACTCAAACTCACATCCATTGAGTCGGTGATGCCATCCAGCCATCTCATCCTCTGTCGTCCCCTTCTCCTCCTGCCCCCAATCTCTCCCAGCATCAGAGTCTTTTCCAATGAGTCAACTCTTTGCATGAGGTGGCCAAAGTCCTGGAGCTTCAGCTTTAGCATCATTCCTTCCAAAGAAATCCCAGGGCTGATCTCCTTCAGAATGGACTGGTTGGATCTCCTCGCAGTCCAAGGGACTCTCAAGAGTCTTCTCCAACACCACAGTTCAAAAGCATCAATTCTTTGGCACTCAGCCTTCTTCACAGTCTAACTCTCACATCCATACATGACCACAGGAAAAACCATTGCCTTGACTAGACGGACCTTAGTCGGCAAAGTAATGTGGCTATGGGTCTTAAATATTTATTGTTCTTTCCTAATGTAAAATACATCTATCCATCCACTTTCCTACCTACTATAAATGGTCCTTTTTTATTGCAAGGCAAGGAGAAGTCTTAGTGATCTTATAAAAAAAATAAAAATTAGACAAATTTTAAACATTGCTTTAGACCAACATCTCAGTTAGGAAAAAGATTTAATATATGTGTTTTTTATAAAGAAACTTTCTTTGTGTTTAAAATATTTGATAAAGCATGCCACATGTGAAAAATGTATAGATGTATAGAGAGGTTGGATCATGTTACAAATAGAAGGATGATAAATCCTGCCAACTGGAGATAGATTCCAATATTAGAAAAAAATTGTTTTCCAAGCTTTCTGCCGTTGTATTTAGCAGATATCTCACCTGAGTTCTAAATTTATTTCTCATGGCAGCTAAGCTGCTAGGGGAGAAAAATTATACTGCCAGGTATGAGTTTATAAGGAAACACACACAGATGCACACCTCACAAATCACACTGAGTACAATTCCACCACAAGCCTGCCACTAGATCATCCACTAGAATTTCAGGTGAGATGAGTAAAAAATGTCAATTTAAAGGAACTCTTTCAAAATCATAAAGACTAATTAAAATGCAGTTTAAAAGTTAATCTTTCACGAACCTATATTTTTTGGCCAATTTTAGTTATTGCAAATATCCATCTACCATCCCCTAAAACTTTGCCAAAAACACCTTGGTTTTGTTTTACAGCAGACAACATTTAAGACATTCAATCATATTTGTTTTACTTCTGCCTTTTCCTTGCTGTGTTTCAAGGCAGAATCCAGGCTTTGAAATTTGTTGCTGCATGGATGATGTAAGCCTGGCCGAAAACACAAGCCATAGTAAACCCAAATCTTTTTTTTTTTGTTCTCTATAAAAAATCTCAGCCTTTAGCAATAATGGAGTGCCAGAGCTGGTGAGGAACAAGGGAGAGGATTGGAAGCAGGGAAACAGCTAAGTCAGAATGAAAAGGGGAGAAAGGACCACAGGCTGCTGGTGTTAAGGACTCGAGCCCTGCAGTCTGACAGCACCAGCAGAGTGAAGTGAGGGGCTCCATTTCCGCAGGCCCACCCAAATCTGTACACCCTAAGTGTGACCCAGGGCAGCTTACAAGACACAAAGGACCATACTAAGCATCCTCGAAAGTAGAGAGTAAATTGAAGGATCTTAGAAGGACCTTTCCAAAGATGAGAACTTGTTTTTATTCTTATTTTTGCATCATCAGAGCCTCATCCGTGTGTGCGTGTATATGCACGTGCACACACATGTTCATGCACACTTGGGGGAGTGGGACTGGAGGCCAGGGTCAAGCATGGGTGGGAATTCAAAGATGGGTCACAGTTGAACTAAGCTGATTTAAGAAAACAAAAATGTGATTTTTCTCTCACTTCGTGTGGACCAAATTCATCTCTACCACAGATGGCCACTGAGGACCATGTATAAAGAATGGAACCTTTTGGGTTGGATATAAAGGGAAACCATTGGTTTTCTAGGAAGACAAATACATCATGCCTACTATGTTTATCTCTCACGAAGTTCAGTACAGTTCAGTTGCTCAGTCGTGTCCGACACACGAAGTTACTCCATGTCAAACTGTGGGCCTATCTGTTTGCTCTCCTGCCAAACGAGGTCATTTATTATTTTGACACTTTCATGCCCTGGAGAGGTGCAATGAATGTTACTCTCTGCTTAAACTCAAAACACACTGACTCACCCCCCAAACATTTATAACCAGTGTTTATATACTGTGTCTGCTGCTGCTAAGTCACTTCAGTCATGTTCGATTCTGTGCGACCCCATAGACGGCAGCCCACCAGGCTCCCGTCCCTGGGATTCTCCAGGCAAGAACACTGGAGTGGGCTGCCATTTCCTTCTCCAATGCATGAAAGTGAAAAGTGAAAGTGAAGTTCCTCAGTCATGTCCGACTCTTAGCGACCCCATAGACTGCAGCCCACCAGGCTCCTCCATCCATGGGATTTTCCAGGCAAGAGTACTGGAGTGGGGTGCCATCGCCTAGTGTATACCAAACGCTGACCTAGGTTTTGAACTATTAAGCTAAATGGCATACAGCTCGACTTCCAAGGCACTCAGAAACCCTGTGTTGACAACCTGCTTCACTCCCAAACTTCTTTTCATATGAGGGAAACCTTGTATTTGACAGCGATCAGCCAACCAACAGTGTGCCATAGTGACTGTTTTAGCCAAAAGAGTGGTGATTAACTAGTCACACTCTTCTTGAAGATCAATTTGTATCTGGGTATATAATGCTTTCCATTCGCCATCAATGTCTTCACAATACATATAGCGTGTGTGATGAATATGAGTGTAGGCTAGAAATGACTGTATTTCACAAAAATATCAGCAAATCTTTATATTTCAACATGGACGTAGATATCTACATGTAATATAATTTCAAGTGCATTTACATGACATGGATTGGCCAGCTCTCAAATATCTGCTACACTGGTCAATATCTTTGTCAGATACCTCTTCATCTTCTTATACATAGATGGAATTATTGCCATCTACAAGTAACTTCTGTTGGTTTTAGTCATATAACAATCTGCTTGGCATAATCAGAAGTGCCAGAAACTGGATCAAATGGTAGGGGTTAAGAATGAAGGCCACCCTCTCTACTTTTGTTAAATTCAATACCTTTTCTTGATTATATCAACATTTCTCTAGCTCTTTTCATTTAAAGAAACACATTTTGGGGGAGAAATATTTAGCTATGATTCAGCAATATAGAACATGCAGCAAAATGCAGAGATGTTTTTTAAGTGATACCCTAAGCCAGGTTTTTGCCCTGAAGACTTGTTTTTGACTCTGCAGCATTTATTTCCTCTGTTTCAAGATGTCTGTAATGGAAAGAACAACTCAGAGATTAAACATCAGTGTTATTCTAAAAGCAATCACCTGAAAAATTTACATCCTTTCTACAATGACTGCCTTGAGAAATGAAAACCTCAGTCACACAATTGGTTTTTTAGTCCTGAGAATATCAAACATTTTATTTGACTGACTTTCACTAAATTGACTGTTTAGTCCCTGTTGAACGACCTGCCCCTTAGGTAAGACAGCCTGGGAAATTGTTTCCGAAGCATTTGGGACTCACAGCTTTTTTCACCCCAATTTTCAGCACAGCTTGAAGATTATCCACTTAGCTACCAGGCATTTTCTAGGGCGCTGACTTTTCCATACAAAGGGTTGATCACCTCTTCATCTGTTGAAACCTCTCCAGAGAGGTACTCCAGTTGCTTATTGTAAAAACAATTGTCTTACAAATCACTTTCATTCCTTTAATCCCTGGGCTTTCTCATTTCAGTACCAAACAAGGATCAGAATGTTTGTTTCCATTCTTTAGCATTTTCTTTCACCTACAGTCACTGTTCAAAGGTAACCTGGGCATCATTCACAGGGAGAAATTTATGATGTTGTGCCTGACACTATGGTTCTGTGCCTTGCATGGATACCGTAGCTCACAGAGCATCAGTCTTAGTTGGTGATCAATAACTGGTTATGGAATAAATGAAAACAGGAATGATTGAATGACTATAACCGAAAACATCAATCGGTAACAATGAGTATTGGAGTTCCTGAGTAATCAGATACCCTAGGAATGACTTCCATATTTTTCCAGATTCATTTTTTTTCCCCTAGTAAGAAATATTTTCCATTCCAGTGTTAGCCAAGTTAGGCTATTCAATTGCTTCACCCAGTGCCCAGGCATAATATCATGCTCTCAAAGGGACCATTGAAGAGAGTTTAATGAAGAGAGCATGTACAATGAAGTGGGCAGGGTTCAGCAACAAAGGATAGGGCAATCCTTAGGGCCAGCAAAAGCAGAGGTTTTGAGGGGTCTGGGTGGGGAGCAGTTAAGTTACAGGAACAAACAATAGCTCAGTGAAAAGGGCCGCCCTGTAGAAAGTGGGGCCTTGGGTAGAGGGTCAGAGGCTGCCTGTAATGACCTGGCAGGAAGGTTGCTATTGGAATAAAGATGCTTTTTTTCATTCTTCACTAATCCTTCAATTTCTTGACGAATGTCTCCCATTGGCTGAACTGAAAGTTGGAGGGCAAAGAAGGCTGATGGTGAAGTCGTCAGAAGTTAAAGTCTTGGGGCTCACAGCAGGATGGAGAAGGGTGGAGAGTGGATGTGGGGATGCAAGCCAAAACTACTCAGATGCCTCTTCTACTAGCTGAGGTGCTAACTGTAATCTACAAAGTATTGACACTTTCCTTTATGTCTGAATATGCAGGATAATCAGAAACAGGGAAAACATGAGTTTCAAATATGAAAGAAGTCCCACAAAAAGAAAACAAAGTATTGCAACAGAATAAAGCCCAGCACTATGTTCTATTTTAGATTTGTCATAGTACAATTGGTAGAAAATCAATATTAAACATTATTAATGTCCCTCAAATTTGATAAAATCTAAAAATTAGACTTGGTAAAAGTCTAATATATATATATATCATTTATATTTAGGAAAAAAGTCTTTAATTCTGTCTCCAAGAAAAAGAGTTGTATTGGGTTGTCGACTGACACAGGGATTCTTTCAGAGTGATTTAGGACAAGTCTTCAAGGCCACAAAGACAGCAGGGTAGTGCAGGAGAAGAAGCTAAATGAAAGCATGGTATCTAGCTCAGCCTGATTTCATGATGGGCTCTGGAGCATAATGGCACCACAGAATTCTCCTACAAGGGGAGAATCCATCCTTGTGTGTGTTCAGTCACTTCAGTCATGTCTGACTCTTTGCAACCCTCTGGACTATAGCCCACCAGGCTCCTCTGTCCATGGAATTCTCCAGGCAAGCATACTGGAGTGGGTTGCCATGCCCTCTTCCAGGGAATCTTCCCGACCTGGAGATCAAACTTGCATCTCCTGCATTGCAGGTGGATTTTTTAACCTGTTGAGCCACCTGGGATGCCCAGAATCTGTCGTTGGGAGCAAGATATTCTGGTGGTGGTGGAAGAACATGTCCTAGGCATCTCCAGGCAAGGGTGTTCTCCATGGCTGACACACACACACACACACACACACACACAAAATAAAATAAAATAAGAGGGGGCATCTGTGAACCACTAGAAGAAACTAACACCAGCTGCTGGGGGATGGGTGCCCTGGCTCAGGAAAGGAGGTCCGGTTGGGGGACCATCTACTGATTCCATATAAGCTTGTAGGTAGAATCTTACCCACCTACGAATATTCCCAAATTCTAACCTTGGAGACTTAATATACCGTGTGACCCACTGCAGAACACAGCAAGTCACCTATCTCTGAGAAAATCCTATAGAGCAATCAGGCAAAGATAAGTTGACCTGAAAGAATGCTAAAATAGAGAGTGGCTTCGCGACCCCATGGACTGCAGCCCACCAGGCTTCTCCGTCCATGGGGTTTTCCAGGCAAGAGTATTGGAGTAGGTTGCCACTGCCTTTACAGCAGAAATTCTCTCCCAATGCATCCTCTTTTATTCCCCCTTCATGACTTCTCCTAGCTTTTTGTTTCACACATGTTGGAATTGTTCTGAGATCCCTTTTCATCTGACTGTACCGGATACTAACGTTAGCTGAGATGGTAAATGATAAAGTTTAATCAGGAATGACATAAAAA